>NC_141991.1:135469522-135807022 GCF_049901715.1 Pseudonaja textilis
AATGAGATACAACATTTGTCCTGAGTCATCTTTGATGCAAAAAAGGTCACTTCCCTAAGAAATGTTCGATTTAAAACTTTAGACACAAGTACATATTTTCAAATATCTCCCATAGGAAAACAAAAGAAAAATGGGGTTTGAAAGAGAGCGGAGTTGATGGAAGTGAGTGGTGCAGAAATCTGTGACAGATTGACTAAAACTAAACTGAAGAAGGGCTGGTATTGGAAGACAGCATTTGGGCATTGTATTGTAGGATGTTAAAATGGCAGCCAAATCCAGCTTCTGAGATCATAGACCAAAAGAAGGTTTTTCTTAATCATAGCCGAGAGCTGGCAACCGGTATGTCTTGCCAGGACCCTGAGATGTCAGTAGATCACTAAGGTAGAGCTTTTTCTCTCTTCCCACAGTCCCTGGCATGTGTATACTTTGTGAATTTCCTCATGAAATACTATTTCATCTCTAACTTCAGCAACATGCATAAACAACCCTTCACCATCAAAATCCAGCTGCTCTCCATCTTTGATTCAGTAATGCCCGGTATGTGGAAACAATTTCTGTAATGGGATTAAGTGGTAATCTGATCTGTCCCAAAAGGATGCACTTTCTGTTCAGAAAGACTTCTAGAGCTTGGGGTATGAATTTAGTAGTATGGGCTGTAGGCTCATCTTTTCAGAGTTTCTACCAATATACATGGAACAAAAATGGAAAGGCCAGCGTGTAGTGGAGTTTAATGTGTGGCTAAAGGAGTGGTGTAAAAGGGAAGGCTTTGGTTTTATTAGTCATGATGTCTGCAGCTGGTCCAATGAAAAACTGTACAAAAGAGATGGTTTGCATCCATCAAAGAAAGGGACTGAGTTACTTGGCATTAAATTCACAGATTTCCTGGATAAACATTTAAACTGCACAGTGGGGACAGAGAATTAGTGGATACAGAACATTTCTGTCCCCAGCAACCTAAAATTAATAAGGATACCAGTGCGTGCAACTTTTACCCAAAATCAGGCAAAGCAGGCAGGCAGATGGAGTTGCTCACAGAATCACAGATTCATTCAGAAATTTATCTATCTGCCATTGGCTAGCTCAGTCTGTCACATAAAAACTCATAAAATTTGCTAGCAAGCAAACTCACAAAATTAACTCAGAACGCACCGTGTATTTAAATATTGATTTTTTTATTAAAAAAAGAGCAACTTTTACCCAAAATCAGACAAAGCAGGCAGATCATCATTCAGTGATCTATTTATCTGCCATCGGCTAGCTCAGTCTCACAAATTTGCTTGCTGTGAATCTGCACTGAATTTGCTTGCAAGCAAACCTAAGGGAGGTTCGGCTATGCTTCAAAGCAAAGCCAAAGATCTAAAGACTATCTAGAAAGCAAGAAATCCAACCATTTTCTGCTTCCTAGATAATCTAAATCTCCCGGCACAGCAGAACAGATGATGGTTGGAAAAAGGAAAAATAGAAATTGAGCAGGCAAGTTTGCTGTGTAAGGAGTGAGTGGGTGGGGAGGGTTCCCGTGGGCCATGTGGGCGTTGCAGCCTCTTGTTTCTGCGCAGCCTGGACTAATTGCTTTGGAGGGGTGCTCTGCGAGTGAGATTTCTGTACGGCCCACCAAAATTTTCTCACGGCCCACGAACGCTGGACTAGAACACTGGGCCGTATCTAACAAAATGAAATTCAATGTAGAGAAAAGTAAAGTCCTACAGTTTGGCAAGAAAAACCAAAAGTTCACAGATAGACTGGGTGAAACCAGGCTCAATAGCAGTAACTGTGAGAGGGATCTTGGAGTCTTAGTGGACAACCAACTAAATATGAGCCAGCAGTATGCAGCAGCAGCCAAAAAAGCTAATGTAATCCTAAATTGCATTAACAGAGGGATACAATCGAAATCAAGTGAGGTACTAATACCACTCTATAAAGCCCTAGTAAGACCATATTATAAAAAAGATGTTGAGACTCTAGAAAAAGTACAGAGAAGAACAACCTGTAGGCCAGACAAGGAATAATGGGTGGAAACTGAACAAGGAGAAATTTAACCTGGAAATAAGAAGAAACTTTCTGACAGTGAGAACAATCAACAAATGGAACAGCTTGCCCTCAGAAGGTGTGGGAGCGCCATCAGTTGAGACCTTCAAGAAGAGATTGGACTGCCATTTGTCAGAAATGGTGTAGGGTCTCCCGCTTGGGTGGGGAGTTGGACCAGATAACCTATAAGGTCCCTTCCAACTCTGAGTATCTGTTAAATCTGTAATGCTATGGAACTGGGGTGATGACCTCATCCAGTAGAAGAAACAAGAGAGCCTCAAACATAATCAGGCTGATTTAGCACATTTTAGAGAAAGTGAAGAGAGACATACTACAGGTAGTTCTCAGCATACAACCATTTGTTTAGTGACCTTTGAAGTTAGAGAAACACTGAAAAAAGTGACATATGACCATTTTCCCCACTTATGATCAGTGCAGCATTCCCATGGTCAAGTGATCAAAGTACATGCCATAAATACTAGCATGTATTTATGATAGTTACAGTTTCCCGGGTCATGTGATCATTTTTTCAAACCTTCTGACCACCAAAATCAATGGGGTTAAATAATAAAATAAAAACTGTAAAATGGGGGAGGGGGGATCACTTAACAACTGTCTCCCTTAGCAACAGAAATTCTGGGCTCAATTGTAGTCATACATCCAGACTATCTGTACCAGCAAATTGGTACATAATCATCCAGAGTTATTTTGGATAGCAAGTTGGATAGGTCTGTGGAAATAGGTCAAGTCAAGCAAAGAAGTCTTTCTGAATTCATTGTTGAATGATTCTGTTTTCTGTAAAAGCCCTTTTGCAACCTGTAGATGCTTACACTTTTCTTCTGCTTTTGCCTCAATTATTCTCCAAGTGCCATGCTCTATATGCTCCTTTGAACATTGTCCTGTTCAAATTGTCAAAATCCATCATCCTTCCTTGGAGCACAACTTGAACAGCATTGACATAAACACTATCAGTCCGTTGCAAAAGCCGGCTTTGCTTGGAGTAACTGATATCCTGCAACAATACCTTTAACAGTTCAAACACTAACATCTGCCTATCCCACGTCCCTTGGAAGGACTCAGTGGGTGCACAACAAGGCCGTATCCAGTAAAATAATCTGGTTAACTGTGATCAACAATAATAATAATGGTGGACTCACACATCAATTTGCAGGTGTCTAAATCTTAGACAATGTAGGCTACAGCCTGAGTTAAAAACAGGTTGCTAAGATATTTAAAATTTAATAGCTGGAAAAGTGAAGGGTTGGACAATGAGTAAGAACACACAGTTATAGCTAAATGGTTGAAGAGAGCTGGCCACTGCATGAGGGAATCTGAGTTGTAATCGGTTGCTGTGAGAGTAAAGGGGGGGGGGGTCCTTGTGTCCCTCCTTTTTCCTCTGTGTGCCCTGTGTGCTGTCTTCAATTTAGCTCATTGTGTTTTTGCTGGGTTGATTTATCTGACAATGCTCCTGTTTGCCTATCTAACTCACTGTAAATATTTTTATTTATATAAAACTGGTACATATCAGCATCTCTGACTCCTTTTGGATACCAGCTGCACAATTCCCTGACAAAATAACATAGGCAAGGCCATTTTGTTCTTCTTCCACTCGGAAACTTTAATTTATCATCCAAAATGCTTCTTCAGTACATTTTCAGAACTGAAGAAGCTTCTTGGATGAGAAGTGAAACATTTTCAAGGAAAAAAAACAAGAAAGTCAAATTGCCTTTTGTAAAGCACCTTTGAGACAATAATGACCTAGATGATTGAGAATCTCTATAGACATTCCATTTAGGATACTAGCCTAAAAGTCTAACTTGATTTACAATAGTCTGCCTTAAATCTGTAACAATAACTGAGTTTTAAAATTCTCTTCTCTCTCCCAAAAGTGGGAAGAACTAATGTATTTCTTTACCTCTCTCATTCAGTGATATCCATTTTATTCGTGGTCTTCTATTTCTTCATGGACTGCTGGCAAAACATATTTGCTGAGATCCTGCGCTTTGCAGACCGTTCTTTCTACAAGGTGATAACAAGGGGGAGGGGGAGGAGGTTGCAAGAAAGATATGAGGAGTCTGGATATACTTGAATCATCCATTGGCCATGAAGAATAGTTAGAAAAACTTCAAAAAGAGTTCTGAGATGTTATGGCTCTGAAAGAAAAGCAAATTTCAACTTGGTAAAACAACTACATTGAAGAAGTTGACACTGAAGTATCCGATTGCTTGTAATCAAAGTAATAAATATTTATTTTATTTATTTTTTATTTTATTTGGTTTGTCAATTGCTTACAAGATAATAGGTATAAGTAAAGACATAGTTATGAATACATGGATACATATAAGAAAAATAAAAGAAACAATAAGACAGGGATGGTAGGCACATTGGTGTGCTTATACACGCCCCCCACAGACCTCTTAGGAAAGGGGTGAGGTCAATAGTAGAAAGTCTAAGGTTAAAGTTTTTGGGGTTTGGGGAAGAAACCACAGAGTCAGGTAGAGTATTCCAGACATTGATCACTCTGTTGCTGAAGTCATATTTCCTGCAATCTAGTTTGGTGCGATTAACCTTGAATTTGTATCTATTGCTTGCTCCTGTATTGTTATGGTTGAAGCTGAAGTATTCATTGACAGGTAGGATATTGCAATGTATGATTTTATATACTATACTTAGATCGGAGCGAAGGTGGCATAGTTCTAGGTTTTCTAGGTCTAGAATTTCAAGTCTAGTGGCATAAGGTATTCTGCAACGAGTAGAGGGAGTGGAGAACTCTTCTTGTGAAATATTTCTGGACTTTCGCAACTGTGTTAATATCAGATATGCAATGCAGGTTCCAGACTGATGAGCTGTATTCAAGTATTGGTCTAAGAAATGTTTTGTACGCTCTAGTTATTAGTGTAATATTACCTGAGAAAAAGCTACATAAGATTAGGTTAACAACTCTTAATGCCTTTTTGGCTATGTAGTTACAGTGGGCTCTAGCACTTAGATTGTTAGAGATGAGTACTCCAAGGTCCTTGACAGAGTTTCGATCATCAACAAGGTCTTGACTATTCAGCCTGTATTTTATTTTCTGATTTTTTTTTGCCAATATGTAAGACAGAGCATTTGTTTGTTGAGATTTGAAGTTGCCATTTGTTTGACCATTCTGATACATAGTTGAGGTCTTTTTGAAGGGTAGCAATATTGTCTGTGGTGTTGAATAGCTTTACATCGTCAGTGAAGAGAATGCAGTTGCTCTTAATATGGTCACAGAGGTCATTTATGTAGAGTATGAAGAGAGTTGGGCCTAGAACACTGCCTTGGGGGACACCACTGTTGACAGGTACAGAATTTGACAGAATGCTCCCAATTTTGACCATTTGTTGTCTGTTTGACAGGAATGCTTCTATCCAGTTATGCAAGTGTCCAGAGATACTAAGATTTTAGTTTTAGGAGTAGTTTGTCATGTACCACTGAATCAAAGGCTTTACAGAAGTCTATGTAGATTGCATCTATTGCTTTGCCCTGATCGAGTTGTGTAGTCGATATGTTTTTGCAGTGTAAGAGTTGCAGATTGCAGGATAGTTTTTTTCTGAAACCAAATTGTTTATTAGAGAGTAGGTTGTTTGTCTCTAAGTGGAGGATAATGGATTGGTTAATAATTGATTCCATGATTTTACAGGTGATGCAGCATAAAGAGATTGGTCTGTGATTTTCAACTAGGCTGGGCTCTCCCTTTTTGAAGATGGGGATGACCGTGGCTTGTGACCATAGTTATGGCAAGGAGCTGGTCCTGAAAGATTTTTCAAAGATTATGCTTAGAGGTTTGGTTATGGCAGTGGATAGCTTTTTTAAGAAGTAGGTACATATTCTGCCTGGTCCAATAGATAGAGATGGTTTTAGATTGAGTACTGCTTTTTCAACATTGTCTTCTGTAAAATCGATATGTATTACATCATTGTAGTTATCTGTGGTTCGACTAGGAAATACTCGGCATGATCCTTTGCTGTTTACAAATACTGAGCCAAAGAATGTGTTAAAGAGGTTGGCTTTAATGGTGTCATCATTGCAGTCTTTACCATTAGGTCCTTTCAGGGGTGGGATGGACCTTGAGTCTTTTAGTTTGTTGTTTACAAAATTGTAGAAAGCGCAGGTGGAATTGGTGCGTAGAAGGTTTTCCTCTTGTTTAATGTGATAATTGGTGCCTTCAGTCTTTATCTGGTGGCATGTATATTTGTATCAGCTTTTGAAGTTGGCAACGTGACCAGATTTGTTTTTCCACCAAAGTGATCTCTTTTTGGATTGAAGCTTCCTTATTGTTATGGGTAATCTGTTTTTTCTGGTTTTTGGAGTTGTTATTGGTACATATAGTTTGATGACTCTTTTGACTTCAAGTAAAAATATGTTGTCATGGTCTTCAACAGTATTGCATCCAGTGAATAGAAATTGCCAATCAAGGGATGAGAGATCGTTGTCTATAAGATCATAGTTGCCTTTTTTGAAGTTATAATTGGGGATCACATTGTTGTGTTGATTTTTGTGTGGACATATGTTGGGACAAAAGTCAATCATATTGTGGTCACTGTTGGAAAAGGGTTCTTTAATTTGTATTCTGTAAATTGAATTCAAACTATTGCAGAAGATGAGATCAAGGCAGTTGTTAAGTCTAGTATTGTTGGTTACTAGTTGTTCCAGTCCCAGGTTTGTTACAGCATTGTAGAAGGTTGCATATATGGGTTCAGTTTTACATTCGTTTAGGGTCCAGTTAATGTGAGGTTGATTGAAGTCACCAAGAAAAATAAAAGTGTGTGGGCAGGATGTTGCCCATGTTAGTAATGAATTTAGTTTGTTTACATGTTCAATGTCATAATCAGGCTCTGTAACATAGGAAGAATCGAAATGTGATATTTAAGGACAGTTCACAGATGATGGTCTCAGGAAGAGCAAGCTCTTGAGTAACTTGGATGTTTTTTAGATGTAAGGACTTTTTATAGAAAATAGCAACACCACCTCCTCTAAGGATTTCACGATCTGATCGGTAAGCATGATAATCTCTTACTGTGGTAATGGAGTCAGGGAGAGATGCGTTGAGCCATGTTTCACAGACAAATATGTAGTCGAATTTAGCCATATTTAGTAAGAGGAGAAAATCAGGTATTTTATTCACAAGGCTTCTTGCATTGAGTAGCTTGCATTTAAGGCCAGTTGGAGTTGGAGTTGAGGTAGTTAGGGGAGTGCATGCCTAATTTTGATTTAGCAATTGATTGCAGTTACAACTATGATAATAAAGTTATGATCAATCCTCACATTTACAACCTCTGCAGGTCTGTATAGCAAAACAAATAGAACTAAGATTGCAAGCATGTTTTATCCATACTAATTGTTTTAATGGGCTGGTAAAATATTTTAATTTTTGCTAGTATCATATGGCACCGGAGTCACTTTAGGTGAGATCGGCAGCTATGTAAATTCGACAATAAATAAATTTGGCAAATAAATAACATGTTTCACTTAATGACCACTTAATAACTTTATTGCTGCTCCCAATTTTCATTAAATGAAGGCTCCTGTAGAAACATGTATGTTTAGGGAATATACGAAATCAAATAATGTGTTCTGAAAGACTTTGCAAGATCCCACGTGATGGTTCATTCCTTCCCTCCCAACAGCTGAAATCTAACTTTTCATGCCCCCCTTGACCCTCCCCGACCCTTAATCTCCCCCTTTCCTAACACCCAGGACGCCTCCTTGCTCTCCCATACCTGACAATAGCCACTTAGCTGCCTGTTTGAGAGTTGCAATTTTCCACTGGTTTCCCCACTGACTTAGTGATGGACATTCTAATCCCAATTGCCCTTGTAACTCAAGGACTACCCATACACGGGCAATTTAGAGGGGATTGTCTCTTTGCTGGCCAAAATACAGTGATGTTCCAGTTTCAAGCCTAGCATTTCTGTGTTTTTCATGTTTTTTATTTCATTCTTCCTGCCTAGGACTGGTGGAATTCCACAGCATTCTCAACATTCTTTCGGTCATGGAATGTGATTGTACACGATTGGTTGTACTACTATATTTATCAAGATTTTCTGTGGGTAGGTAAGGCTGTAATGGGCTGTGAGAATAACCTTTGGGGGCAGAACTGCAGCCAGGGCAATGGTCAAGATGTCTCAGCTCAGAGCAGGAATGGGGGTAGAATAACATCTCACAAGAGATTCTCCCTTGTTCAGAAAATAAAGGCGGGGGGGGCATGTTTCAAACTTGCCAGATTCTATCTCTGTAACCTTATAATAAAAGTCCTATTATTTGGTTTGGTTTACTGTGTGGAGCCCCTGAAAAGTCTGACATGCTTGCCAAACCCACCCTATATTGCCCCATACAGTAAACCTGCTGCATGTAATTTCTCTGTGCCTGTCCTCATTGTTTATTGGTGATCACCATGATGAAGTCTATGATTCACCTGTGCTCCTTCTCTTCCAGTTGATTGGAGAGAGAGCCCGAGATGGAGCTATGCTCACCGTCTTCCTTTTGTCAGCCATTTTCCATGAATATATACTCACCTTGTCTTTTGGCTTCTTCTATCCTGTCTTGTTTGTGCTGTTTGCTGGGACTGGAGGTAAGTAGCTCCTCAGGAAATGGACTGAACCTTTCCTCAGAAGACTCAAGCAAGGCCCGTAAAACATAACGTGGCATGGATTATTCCTGGTGAACCTTCTTTCATTCTCTTCTGCCCTCCTCTGGTTTGGGGTTTCCACATTTCCCAATTGGCACACATTCATGTCCTTTTTGGTATAATTTTTTTACCGCTGGTAGGTTGGATTTGCTCCAACTCTATTCAAAATATATTAAGCCATTGGCCAAGGTCTTATGATGGATCTTGTGATCCTTACCCATCCATCACAAGACCACCAATTTATTTGACTCACAACTGACCCATCACAGGACCCATCACTAGAACCTGACCTGTCGTCACCATCACAATGCCTGCTGACAACATGGAAACCTTATAAGCAGAATACTGACACTGACACCCCCTAAATTCCACTGAAGATGGAAACCAGCCCACAAGCTCAGAGAATAACCTTCCACCCCACAACTCATGTACTCCGATTTACTATTATTATAATTTCCAGTATGCCTTCAGACATCTTGGCTACGGAACCCTGGGTATCGCTACCCTAGATGAGTGGAGCTTTCCAAATTGAGAAAGACTAGCTAAGGAAAGATTGAAGACATTATCCTGCCCCCTCCCCCAACCAGTATTTCTCAATCTTGGTGACTTTAAGATGTGTGGACTTCAGCTGAAATTTATGCACCCAAGGGAGCCCAAAAACAATTCTGTAAAAGTTTACATAATATAATTCAAGCCATAGAATATGATGAGATTTGTATTATAGGAGACTTTAATGCTATCGTTGACAAAAAATGTAATGACACGAGAAAAGGAAATAGAACAACCCCATGACACTCTTCTGGAAAGGGCATAAGAGAACATCAAGATGAACATTTCAATGATCAATCTTAAAGGATAAGGATTTCAGGCTAAAGTTGGAAAAAGAATTAGGCTTCTTTTTTAAAGAGAATGAACAGGAGGATAAATCCCTCCAAAATCTCTGGGACACAGCAAAGGCATATATAAGAGGACTGGCAATATCATACATGGCAAATAAAAACAAGGAGAAGAAACAATTACAGAAAACTCTAGAAGATGATTTTAAAAGTCTGGAGATAGCACTACAGAAAGAACCATAAAATAAAAGCATTAAAAATCAAATGAATATAATCAAACACAAACTTTATCTTCTTTAAAAAGAAGCTCTTGCTCAACAATTAAAACAGAAAAAAAAAGATTTTTTTTGAAAATGCAAATAAACCAGGGAGATGGTAGCACATAAACTGAAGAGATTAAGGGAGAAATGATGGATCATGGGTTGAAGATGGAAGGATGTGCTCTCAGGAAGATGCAAGGAAAAATATCGCTCAGACGTTCTATGAGCAAATATATAATGAAAATGATGGGCATATAGAAGAGAAAATATTGGCATGTTTAAAGAAAGCAGATCCACCCAAATTACATATGAGACAAAAATTATGTTGAATGAGGAAATCAAAATGACAGAAATTATCAAGGCAATCAATAAACAAAAAAACAGCAAAGCCTCAAGCCCAGACGGCATCCTGTCTGAACTATATAAAGATCAACAAAACATTCTGGGCCAACCATTATTAAAAGTCCTCAATGCAGTTTTAGAATTGGCAAAAAACCCTTGATTGTGGACCGAAGTTAATATTGTATTGATACACAAAGAAAATTCGGATCCGTCACTGATTAAAAATTATAGACTGATATCTCTTTTGAACGCAGACTATTTGCAACAATCATAGCTGAGAGGCTAAAAAGATTTTTAAACAAATTCATTCATAGAGATCAAAATGGCATCTTGCCTAGAAGACAAATTAAACACAATATAAGAACAATATTAGATATCGAAGAATTTTATGACGTTCATAGCGGACAACAAGTGCCATTTCTTTTTTTAGGTGCCCCAAAAGCTTTTGATAACATTAAATGGTCATTTTTATTATAACAACTTAGATATATGGACTTTGGATAAAACTTTTAAAATACCATCACAGCATTATATACTAAACAGGAAACCAAAATATTAATAAATGGAGAAGCGACAAAAAATTTCAATATACAGAAAGGAGACAAGGATGCCTGCTGCCCACTATTTATATTAACCCACTATTTATATTCACATTGGAAGTGCTAACAAGGACAGTTTGGCAAAATCCGCAGATAAAAGGCTTAGAAGTTAAAAAAGAGACCTTTAAACTTCAAGCCTTTACTAATGATCTGGTGTTTATTATGGAAGATCCAGAACAAACAGGCCTGAAACTTTTAGAGATACTTGAAGAGTATGGCGATGCTGCTGGTTTAAAAATTAATAAAGGCAAGACTAAAATGATTGTTAAGAATATGACTAATAAACAGATAGGATATTTGGCTAAGAAGATGGACATCCAAATAGTAAAAAAACATAAGATATCTTGGATATCTTAGATATCAGCGAGATGCATTACAATCAAAGAAGATAATTACGACAAATTGCTGAAGCAATTAAAAGAACGCCTGGAAAGATGGAGCAATTTAAGATTCTCTTTACTAGAAAGAATATCAGCAATCAAGATGACCATACAACCAAAAGTGCACTTCTTGTTTCAAAATATACCTGTTAAATTGGGCCAAACATTCTTTGGAGATTTGAATAAATTGGCCATAAACTTCATGTGGCAAGGGAAGAGACCCAGGATTAAATTAAAGTTATTACAGGAAGGAAAAGAAAGAGGAGGATTTGGACTCCCAGAATGGGAACTATACTATCAGGCAGCTGCACTTACCTGGATTAAGGATTGGATAAACTGAAAAGACAGAAGAATATTACAATTAGAGGGCCGTGATCTACAGCAGGGCTGGCACATGTTTCTGTGGTATGGCAGCCATACATTATTTCCTAAGGCATAAAATTAGGCAAGCTCTCTATCTGATATGGAACAAAATTAAAACTCAAAATTATATGGAAATTCCCACCTGGATATCTACGCTAGAAGCAATAGTCTACCCAAACTTGTACAATCAGGAAAAAGCTATTACCTATAAAGATATCTTAAACGATGAGGGGCAATTGAAGCCTAGACAGGAGTTAAAACAACAAGGGGTAGACTTGGAATGGTGGGCCTTTCTTCAAATTCAGTCAAGGCATGTAAAGATAAGAAAGAATGGGGAATTAATATGCATGATTCGGTATTGGATAAAATTCTGTTAGGGCCAGAAGACAAACAAATAAGGAGAATTTATACATACTTACTGGACTATAAAATGCATGAAGAACAGGTAAAAGAAATGATGGTGACCTGGGCTAAGGATTTCAGTTACAATATAAATCTGGACCTAGTGGTGGGATTCAGCCAGTTCGCACCACTTCGGGAGAGCCGGTTGTTAAATTATTTGAATCCCACCACTGTCTGGACCAATGGCAATTATTATGGGAGCAGAACAAAAAAATAATGCTAGCCATGTAATACAAGGAAAACGTGTATAAGATCTTCTATCGGTGGCATCTACCACCTGCAAGATTGGCCAGAATGTATAAAAACCAGTCATCTAAATGTTGGAAATGTCAGTAAATATGGGACACGTACTATCATGCATGGTGGTCTTGCAAAAAGGCTCAGGAGTTTTGGCTTAAGATCTGGAAATGGCTAGAGAAAATGACGGAGACAAAAATAAATTATAAACCAGAGACTTTTTTATTGGGAATCATGTCAGCACAGTATAGTAAAGATGATATATATTTAATAATCCATGTTATCATGGCAGCAAGAATTGTGTTTGCCCAGAAATGGAAAGCTAGAGAAATACCTAGCAAAGACAAAGTGATAGATAAGATCTTGACCTGCACCGAAATGAATAGGTTGATCTTGGATATGAAAGATAAGGATGAATCTGATTACTACAGGATATGGAATAAATTTTATTATTGGAGGGAACTGAAAGGGAGTTCGCAAAATTAATGATTTAGCTGATATGAAATTGAAAGGGTTTAAATAGTATAAAGACTTAATGTATATAAATGTATATAAGATTTTGTAAGGGCAAAAATTTATGTCAAAGAAGTCTGTCACATTCAATGTTTTTAAATATTGTAATCAATAAAATTTGTAATTAAAAAAACATGGAAATTGCTGTTATTTTAGATTTTGTAATGGGGAACATTCCTATTGTAGATAACAGTTATTAGAAATCAATAACTGAGAGATCTCCTTGGCTCAGTATGGCTGGAATATACACAATTAACCCTTTTTCTGTTTGTCTTCATAGTGTTCTTCAACTTCGTTTTCAATGATAAGAGAAAAGGCCCTGTCTGGAACACCATCATATGGATATGCCTCCCTTTGGGCCTAGCGATCGCTTTCGCCTTATACTGCCAAGAGTGGTTTGCACATGTCCACTGTCCACTCAAGGAGGTGAGTAGACAGTTTATCTTGTGGAGTTAGAGTAAGTCTTGATTTCCCTCTTGGTTTCAACTTTTGCTGCTTTCAGATATAAAGAAAATGATAAAATAGGAGGAAAAAACCCTCTAATCTAGCTGGAACCATTTAGTTAAAGATTGCTTCATTATTCCTTATATTTATAAATACTACAGCCACCTTTTGACTCTAAAACATTAAAATATTCCAATCAATCAAAAATAAAGAAAAAAATATTTCACATTAGCTGTATTTTGGGGCATTTCAATATGTGAAAAAAGCACCTGAGTGTTATTGATTCATGAATGTTACAAAGTTCTTATTGTTTTATTTTCACTCCATTTCTTTCCATTTTATGGAGACCTGAACAGGAAAAAAGGCCTAATCAAAAATCCACGGAGAGCAGCAGATATGCCCAACGTGTTGCCAACCATGTATGTTGGCTCTGATTGGGAATCCAGCACCTTTTGGGGACACCAGGTTCTGTTAACGCTTTATAGCAAGTTCCTGCTTTGCAGTGTAGTCAGATTCTCACCTGCAGGGAGTTAAAGCAAACCTTTCTTCATTCTCCTTGTATCAGTAACTGCAAAAGGTGCTCTGCAACATCCAGTATTGAAAATTCTGGGTCAAAGAGCCTTTGACAAGCAACATCCTTCAAGTCTGGGCTCCCTTGGGTTGAGGGGCCTGAGCTGAGGGGCCTGAGAAGCAAAACTGCCAGAGCCAGATCCTGTTTTCTGGAATAGGCTAGGCCTGCAATTCAAAGTTTCTCCAGTGCTGCCTTCAACATTGCTGAAACTCTGGGAATGTTATTGTGCTGATGGGTTCCTGATTATGTTGGAACATATATATGGCTGATCTTGCTGACCCAGATCTAAGCATGTGATTAGCTGGAATTCTTGTATCTTTTTGTCTTATGGCAGTTTCCCTTCCAGCTATTCTGTCTCTCTTGACATAGTCATTGTTTTCCTTTCTCAGAAGACCTTCTGGGGGCTGGTGACTCCACGTTCCTGGTATTGCCACCCATAAGCAACTATTTCCAGCCTACCTTCTACTTTGCTTCAAAAATGACATCTCACAAGGATATCTCATTACTGTGCTGCTGAGACAACAAGGACTCTCAGCATATCATGCGTCTCCTCCACTCCCTCCATGGAAAGCTGTATTTGGAAATGCTTTATTCGAGGGTGCTAAAATTTGGTTTGTAGGTTCAAAGGCTCTATCTGGTTGAGACAGAACTGTGGTGATCAAAGATCAGTCATTGTGCAGGGTGCCAAGATGTCTGACTGCATGGACAGTGTTTATTACATTTATAGGGTTTTTACAAGAAGACAATGGCAACATAGGTACAGCATCTGGATTGGAGAATAGATCCCACATGGGTGAAAGCTCCCATCCACATTGGTACAACCTCCCAACCAATCCTTAAGACTAGTGGTGATGTTAGTAAATGAGATCACCTATATGTCTGGAAAGTTAGGGACTTTCCACCTTTACCAAGAATCTAGGGAATGAGATCATGCCAATAGCCAAGAGGCCCACATAGGTTTTTTAGATGGCAGTTTTCTGCTTAGCATCTAGCACCATCTGTAGGATCTCAGTAGCTACCACACAGAACATCTACAAAGATCCCTGTGTGAAGTTCATGGGTCTTTTTGGTGCTCAAATTCCAGGGGAAAAGGGCTCACGAAAATGTATCAATGACAATCTTTGGTTGCCTCCAAGACTTACAAAATTATCTCCCTTTCTTAACCTACTTAAAAGAAAACATGAGAGCTCCATTTTGAAATGCAGCCTCTAGCACCATCTGTAGGATCTCAGTAGCTACCACATTTCACTCTTTTTTATTTTGTTTAGACAAAGAATAGTCGTAAGAGAGGTTAGTAAGGGACTTATAATAATCAGTCGAAGAGTACACTTGCAGTTGTTTATACAGGGCATATACCTGACCCTGAGGCAATGTAGGAGAGGGTTTAGGGTGAAAAGCTGTGATACATATGTTGCAAAGAGGAGGGAGGCATTAAACAAAGCAGCACCCACTAATTAAAGCACAAATAATGACTACATAGCGTAAAAATTTTCCCATTAAGCCTATGGGCAATCAAGCCCAAAAGCTTTCCCACCAAGATCCTAAATTATCAATTTTCAAATCCAAGGCCAAATTGTGTAAAATATTAAGCTAGTGCTGGATGGTTCATGACCCATCAAACAAATTAAAACAATATAGATTTTGTAGAATAGCCTTCCTCAACGCTTGTGTCTCGTGGTTGATTGTTGAGATAGCTGAAGAAGTAACATTAATTATTTTTGCTAAATTACATAATTGTTTTTGCTAAGTTATATGCAACAGGGTTAATGTTAAGGTGAGCATGAGCAGCAATTGCTGGCAAACCCACTATAGGCAAAGCTAGTGCTACATATTCTACTTCATTAAGAAAGGTTGTTTCAGAGTCAGAGGTGTAAGCATCCTTGGCTGGGTGGACACAACAAGCTAGAATCCACAAAGGTCCTGTAGCAGCAAACACAACAACACCCTTGCCCCCTTGCCCCCAAGTATTTTGAATAGAAACATTCAATTAATTTAAGGTAAATAGAAACATTAAATTACATTCAATTGAGTTAAGATAAATAATACTTTTTTTAACCTGGGTTGATTTAAGGTGTTGATTTAAGGTGAATAATACTTTTTGAACTTTTTAAACTTTTTAGAGACCCTTTCCTTCCTTTTTTATTTATTTGTGGAGACAGGCCTTAAATGACTGATGAGCATGTTCCATTATGGCTATATTCCAGGTTGTACAAAATTGCAAAAAAACCAAATATCATGTTGTAAAAAAAAAAACTTGCCTAATAAGTAACATCCATTTGCCAAAGCTGATGATGAAACAATCTGCTTGGCTTGATTAACTGGAAGATGGCAAGCTTGTGCCAGGCCTCTAGCATTTTGATGGAAAAAGAGTGACTGAAAAAAAACACACCTCAGTAAAGCTATAGCCTTAAAGAGGCCCAGAAAGGGTCAAGTGACTACGTATGTAAGAAATATCTTCGGTCTTGTTGTAGCTGTTGCAAAATTAAAAATAAGATCATAAGATTAGGGACAATCCTGGGTGTAATATAAGCACCTGGAAGATTAAAAGAAGTTAACACACAAAAGAGTCATAGAGTAAAGTGAAAGGCTGTTGAATTTTTTTTTTTTTTTTGAAAGTTAAAATAGCAGGACACTTTCCAGGTATCATCAAGTCATTAAGTAAGCAAGCCAAAGTTCTTTAGACAAACAATACAGCTTACGTAGTAATGCAAAGGATGTTGAAGAGATAAGTGTTTCTAAAAATAAAATTGAAAATTAGATTTACATAACTCCACCATTTATACCTTACTGCACTTTATCAAAAATTAGAAAGAAAAAGTTATTTGCAAAGTCAACTATATACCTTTCATGATTTTACCTGTTGGGCTGGCAATAGCCATGCATTCTTCACATTCTTGTTGTAAACCCTCCAGATGGAGTCAAATTTTAGAGTAAATTCTCTGCTTTAATCAAAATATGGATTAAGAGCATGTACAGAGTGCAGCTAAATTTAAATTTGGATTCCCTGGCTGAAACTAGGAATTGAGCCATCTTCAAAAATCTGGGAAAACTGCCCACCTGGCTACCTTTACAGATAACATTCCAGGCGATTTGCCAATCTTGTAGAGTTGTAATTGCAGGAATGCTCTTATCTTGGATGGCAAACCTCAGATTAAGAATGTTTACAAGTAATTACAACTCAGGCAAACAAAGTCACTAATGTAAAGGAGGATTAGAGAGAGGAAGTAAACATATGTTAGACTTTAACTAGAGATAATTAATTGTGTTAATTACTATGCTAAACAGTAACGAAAGTTAAGCAATAACCAAAGTTAACCAATGTTGGAGGATTACTAAAAATGTGTATAAATGCAAGACTAGACTCCAATAAAGTTCATCATGATTCATTTGATCATGATCAAACACCTCGACTGCCTCGTCATTACAACAAGTGGCGCATGAACAGGGACCCTCTTACTTCGTCCGGCAAGGATTTGGTGCACCTTCAACCCTTTGTGGTTTCTTCAACCTTTTTTGGTTTCTGTAAGAATGGGGTCTTCGCTTTCTGAGAAACAAAGGAAGCATGTAGATGAATTAGGCTATTTGTTGAAGAAAAATAATACTGAGGTACCACAGAAAAATCTCTTAAGGCTGGTCCAGGAGATTGCAGCTCAGTGCTTATGGTATCCAAAAGAGGGGTCTTTAAAATTAACTGATTGGGAACGTATAGGGAAAACATTGCATACTGAACCTAGAGCAAAATAGAAGTTTTGCAAGTGTGGCATTTATGTAGGCATGCAATTGAAAAATTTGGTCACAATGAACTTTCTCTTTTAACACCTCCACCTTCACGTTATACTAATGCTGTCATTTATCCCTCTTTCTTCACCTGAATATATGTCTTCCATTCCCTCAGCTTCTGCAGATACAGGGCAAAAGCCTTCTGACTCTATTGTTCAGTCTTCTTTTCAGAAAAAGGTTGAGAACCGTAAAAAGGATGCCTCTGTCTCAGGAACAGAACTTGCAGAATTACTGTCTGTTTGTCCAGTACAGTATCGTCCTGGTCAGGGGCCACAGCTTGGACTGCAAGTAGCAGAATGGGAGGGTCTGCCTTATCAAATCTTAAGAGAGTTAAAAAAAGGTAGTTACAGACTATGGGATTAGTGGTAATTTTACAAGAGGACTTGTAGAAGGAATAAAAAATGGTTATACAATGATCCCTGAAGATTGGAAGCAAATATTACCTGACTCCTCCAGCAGTCTCTCTCACTCCTCCCCAGCCACAGCCAGTAGTGCTGGGATCAATTTAATCACTCAAGAGGAAATTGAGTTTAAATTTCCTTTGGAAGTTAAAATAGTTCCATCTCAATATAAAGGACCTCTTCCTTCAGGATTAGTTGGCTTAATTTTGCCTCGTTCTTCTGCGCACAAAAAGGGCTGTTTTGTTGTGCCTTGTGTAATAGATTCAGAATACACTGGTATCATTATGATTCAGATTTGGGTGAATCTTCCTCAAATTCTTCCTTGTAATTCTTCTGTTGCTCAATTGCTTCTTCCACATGAAATCCCATCTCCTGGTATAGGTAATCGTGGAGATGCAGGATTTGGATCAACTTCTTTATCTGTAGGTTTACTTCATCAGCTGAACTCCTCTCCCTTAATAAACAACCATTTCAAGGGTTATTGGATACTGGAGCCGATGTTACTGTCATCTCCTCTTTACAGTGGCCAGTACAGTGGCCAAAAACAACAGTTTCTTCATTGTGGGGAATAGGAGGTTCTACAGCTGCTTGGCAGAGTGTTCAAGAAATTAATGTTACAACATCTGCTGGTAAGTCCTTTTTCCTACAACCATACATTCTAGATATTCATACTAATATTTAGGGCCATGATATCCTTTCTCTTCTTAATGCTCATTTGATTCTTGATGATGGCTCTTCCTCTTAAATGGCTCTGTTCTACACTGGTTTGGGTGGAACAATGGCCATTATCAAGGGAAAAACTTGCTGCTTTACAACAATTGGTTCAAGAACAATTGGCTGCTGGTCATATAGAATTTTCTACTAGTCCTTGGAATACTCCTGTTTTTGTTATAAAAAAGAAAAATGGGAAATGGCATTTCCTTCATGATTTAAGAGAAGTTTTTAATAATAGCATGCCCACAAAACAATATCATTGGTGCGTGTTGCCTCAGGGAATGCTTAATTCCCCTACACTTTGTCAATATTTCGTGGATAATGGTCTTCAACCCTTTAGGAATAAATTTCCTTCCTATTTAGTCTATCATTATATGGATGATATATTGATAGCAGCCCCAGATTTTGATGAATCTAAATTGTTAAAAGAGTTAATGGATATTATGGCACAACAGGGATTGTATATAGCCTCAGACAAAATTCAAAAGGTAGAACCTTATACCTACTTAGGACATAGAATGTTGCATAATTGCTCCATTCCAATTCTTCCTGAATTACAAGTACAGAAATCATATACCTTAGGACAATGGCAAAAATTACTTGGCATTATTAATTGGGCATGCCCATTCTTCTACATTACAACTGGTGATATGTTGCCCTTATTTCAGTCTTTGAAGGGAGCACAATCACCAGGAGATCTAGTTGTATTAACTGATCTTCTAAGAACATGCCTTCAAGAAATATTGAATAAGTTTAAGCATCGATATGTGGACAGGATAACATCCTTAACAATAGGACTTTGTTTAGCTATTCTTCCTACTGCACCCCTACCCACAGGATGTCTTTATTCTAATGCCTCTCCACAAGCAGTCAACATTCATGAATGGATTAATTTGTCAGCTACTCCTCCTAGAAACATTTATCCTTATCAATCAGCATTAGAGGATTTGATTATTAAAGGTCGTAAACGAGCCTTACATCTTACAGGACAGGATCTCATTTGCATAGCTTTCACTCATACAAAAGTTGAACATGAGCATTTGATGATGATTTCAGAATCATATCAGATAGCCTTTTCTCAATATGTGGGAAACTTGTTGTATTCTTTACCCAAGGATCCTAGAATAGTGGTTACTACTATTTTAAATCTGGCCTTTTCTTCTATTTTTGTGCAAAATCCCATTTCTAAAGCTCTTACAAGTTTTTACTGATGGCTCACCTTCAAGGGGTGTGGTCGTCTGGCAGATTCAACAACAATGGTATTCTAAATTTACTGCCACACAGACTTCAGCTCAACATGCTGATTTTATGATTTTATGATTTTATGATGATGATGATGATTTTAGCTTTACAATTGTTCAATGACCAACCTATTAACTTGATTGTTGATACTCGATATGTGTATTTAGCTATGCAATCTCTTCCCTTTTCTTATTGCGCTCTCTCTGGATAAGAATTTGTTATCCTTGTTTTTATCTTTAAAGAATAGTTTGGAAACTCGCTTGTATTCTTCGTATGTAGAACACATTCGGAGTCATACTCCCTTTACTAATGCCTTGATTGAAGGAAATCAGAAGGCAGATGAATCCTTAAAGGATGTTGTGTCTTTGTTTGTTGATCCTGTTGATAGCCATTCTTATTTTCATCAAAATGCCAAATTGCTTGCAAAGCAATTTAAAATTTCATTATCTCAAGCCCGGGATATTGTCCGTGCTTGTCCAGCTTGTCAGCAACTGGCAGTTCCCTTTCCAGTGGGTGTCAACCCACGAGGAACCCAAGCTAATCAAATTTGGCAAATGGATGTAACTCAATTTTCAAGCCATTTAAGCTATACTGTTATCTTCACACGTCTATTGACACTCATTCACATTTCCTTTGGGTTACTGTTTCAAAACATGAATGTACTTCAGATGTTATCTCATTGCCTATCCTCTTTTGCTATAATGGGTTGACCTTCTCAGTTGAAAACTGACAATTGCCAGCTTATATTAGTAAGGAATTTCAAACCTTTTGTCAGAAATGGAATATTACTTTAGTGCACGGAATTCCTTACAACTGTCAGGGTCAAGCTATAGTTGGGCGAGCTCATCGTACTTTTAAGGCATTGCTTCAAAAACAATTACTAACTGAGTCTGGCCCTTACCATCTGCGAAAGATTCAAAATCTCATTGCTGTAGCATTATATACTTGGAATTATTTAACCTTTTTAAGATTCTCTTGCAGACTCACCTGTTAATTTGCATTTTTGAACTACTGAATCTTTAGCAAAGCCTTTGGTAAAGTATCGCCAAGCTCCAGATCCAACCTGGAAAGGTGTCGCAGCGAGCGACCGGTCCGTTGCTCCGTCTGCGTTCTTTCGCTGCCTATGGAGTTCCCCGCAGGGAAGAAGTTTAGAGGGACCCTCGCAAGGGTGAATACCAATAACAGACACCAGACATCCGATTGTTTTCATAGGAGGGAGCACTTCACACCCGAGGCAGATGGAATTGACCCAGGCAGATGCAGCTGCAGCAGGAGGAGGGGGAGGAGGAGAAGGAGGGGGACCTGGAGAAGGAGCTGAAAAGCCTCGGGTGCTCTGTACAAACCTCATTTATTAACCTCTTTCAAGCGGGTGGGGGAGCACACAGGGGGTAGCAGAGTTTTACCTTATATGGAAGAACTCATAAACAAAGAACAAAGAACAAGGCATATGATAGTTTGCAAGTTTTGCTTATCATCCTGGGATGGAAAGTAACAACAGTCAGTGTTTCGTGATCATATTGAAACATTTTGTGGTTGGCTAAAACAAGGTCATTAGATACGTGCAAACATCCCTGTATCCGTGTTTGACAATGTCTGCTTAATGGTGGAATAGCCACAATTCCTCCTTTTTTATTATTTTTGTGATGCCGTCTCCAGGTAAAGTCCTTTTTCCTCTGAAATGGATTCACAGGGTGGCAACAAACCCTTCGGTTTGTTGAGACCCTGCTGTACCAATTCGTACGAGGAGGAACACTCACCTTCTGACTCTTCATCACTCATAGCCAATAGGGCTCCTTTGGGAGCATAGGAGGCATTTGTATCTATTTCATTCTCTGACTCTTCGTCAGAAGACCAGTTCAGCAGAGGCTGTTTAACAGAATCCTTGGATACAATAACAGATGTGAGAAAACTGACCGTTTTTTGAGTATTACTGATTTCACTATCAAGTGCTTTTAAGCGACCCTTTAAGAATTTTAGCAATCGTCCCATAACACATGGACCTATTAAACAGGCAAGTGGGTACTCCTTTTATAGGCTACATGCATATGTCATAGCAGGACAAAGAAGCTTTCTACATAATTATGCTAATGCAAACCTATGCCATAGCTGATATCTTATGCTCCTACTTCTCAGCTCCTCCCAGTTACTCTTATCTCCATAACTTTCGTTTCTCCCATATTACTCTCATTTCTCCGCTTCTCCAGCTAGTACTTTTTTCACACAACACCTTATCACATGGCTACATTCCATTGTCCATCTATCACTTATCGTACCAGTCAGTAACAGTACATTGCAACAAGCCTTTTTAAAGGTAATGCATTTCCTCTGTTTTTATTTTATTGGGAAAGTGAGATTAACACTACCTAATGATAATTCTTGCTCGCCCCCTCCTCCTCCGAGTCTGGGGCTTGCAGGTGCATTAGGATGCATGTCTTACCAACACTTTTGATGATTTCATCGTTGTCTGAGTCCGAGGAGAATGATAACAAAGGTTGCTTTTATTTACCTGTTTCTGAGTTCGTGACAGGTTGGAATCCAACTGGCTTAATCTGCATTTAAAGAAGGCCAAAACTTTGCCCAAAATACAAGGGCCAATGGTACAGAGGACAAGTAGGAGAATAAGAGGACCAGCAATGGCAGATACTAAGGTGGTTAACCATGGGGAGAAGTTGAACAGACCCTGATACCATGTGTGTTGAGCCTCTCGTTCTCTTTGCCTTTCCTTTAGTCTAGAATCTAAAACCACTCCTGAACTATCTGCATAAAAACAACATTCTTCTTTCAATGCTGCACATAACCCATCCTGCTTGAGGAACAACAAATCTAAACCTCTTCTATTCTGTAAGACAACTTCAGATAGGGAAGTGAGGAAGTTCTGCAAAGCAAATATAGATTGTTTTTGCTCTAAGGTTATATTGTCTAGGTTCTAGTAAAGAAACAAAATCTTCTGAGTTATATACATCAATTTTGGGAAGCAATTGTACCTGAATACAAAATGATTTTTTTGTCAATAATACATAATCATTTCAGCAAAGTCAAAATTTAATTTGGGGAAATAGAAAGAAATCATGGTGTAATTAGTTGTAGAGTTGAGTATTTGCCCATAAGCGTCCTTGGTGGCCCATGTGATGTTGTGTGGTTTGTGGGCCTTAAGGCTGGTGGATGTCCCATCAGTCCAGTGAAGCGAACAGCCGAGCAGGAAGAAGAGAAGTGCTGTCATCTTTTTCGGATGATGGCTCCGCTGGTTGTGGGTGGTGATATGGGCGGACACACCTTGCAGGAACCCAAGAGTTCTGTCAGGAAGCTGGACCGCTGCGTAGCCTCGACCCCACGGAAATGATGGCGTTGGAAATGGAGCTGAGACCTGGAAACGCAGGGTATCTGAGGCGATGTGTGTCTGCGATCCGAGGGTGGCTTATAATGGCCTGGCCAATAAGATGGAAGAGTAGATCTCCAAAGGCAGGCAGCGGAGTCGCAGGGTGGAATGCAGCAGTGAAGGTGTCTCTCCAGACGTTCCGAAAGAGGAGAGACGTTGGAGTCAAGCAGCTGTAGCCAGGATAGAAATGGTGGAGATAGGGGAGGAAAAGCAGAAGACAATAAGAGAACAGTATGATTGAGGTAAGTATGATTAAAAGAAAAGCCTAAACAAGAATAGGAGCCAATTGTTTGCGAAGTTACCTGTATAGTCAGAGAAATGAAGCAAGGGAAATAATAATATGAGAGAGTGATTTCAGAAGCAGGCAGAAGAGTGTGGCCATTATGCTGAAAGGCATAATTGCAGGCAGGAAGAGAATTGTCCTCATAAGTAAAGGTTACTGTGCTGTGAAGGGGGGCTAGGATAACCCCTGGAGATGCATTAAAGAGTGAAAAGACTGGAGATATCATTGTCAGCAAGAGGGTGAGAGATAGAGGAGTCGTGGCCATTGGGTGGCCCATGGTAGGGGCGGACACAACGAGCAGGAACCCAAAGCACTTTGTCAGGAAGTTGTACTGCAGCGTATCCTTTTCCCCACGTGATGAGCTGTGCAGGGCCTTTCCACGCAGGATCTGGAAGTTGCCTGAAATAGACAAGAGGGCGAGAGGAGGGGGGCACTGGCTTGGTAAAATGGCGAGAAGCAGCCGTAGAAGAGGGAGAGCCAGTGAGGTTAAGAAAGTTAAGAGCATAGAGTGTAATGTTCAAGATGTTTTGTAACGCCGGGAGGTTCGGGGGGCCTAAGCCCTTTTTTCCCGTTTGCCGATCAAGGGCATTTTTCAAAGTTTGGTTTGCCCTTTCCACAATAGCCTGACCTTGGCTATTGAATGGTATACCGAATTTATGAGTGATGGCCCACTTATGACTAAACTCAGCAAAGGGAGAGCTGACATAAGCAGGACCATTATCTGTTTTGAGAATTTTTGGACATCCCAACGTTACGAATGTTCGAATACAGTGATTAATAACATTTTTAGTTGCCTCTCCTCTTTGCAATGTTGCCATAATAAACCCTGAATAAGTGTCTACGGACACATGAATGTATTTCCAGGGAGCAAAGGGAGGATAGTGAGTAATGTCCATCTGCCATGTGTCACAAGCTTGGATACCCCTGGGATTAACACCCTCAGGGATACCTCTAGCCTGGAGACTACATGTGGGACATTGTTGGATTATTGCTGTGGCTTCCTGGTACATAATCCCGAATTGCTGTACCAGGGCCTTCTTATTTTGATGGAAATAGTCATGACTCTCCCCAGCCGAAAGTGGTTGAGGAAAAGGGGAGGAGGTCATGATTTTGCAGGCCTCATCGGCCATATGATTGCCTTCTGATAAAAATCCAGGCAAGTGTTGATGACTTCTTATGTGAGCCACAAACAAGGGCTTACTTCTTTCCTTCAGTAGTGCTTGGAGCTGTAAAAAAAAGTGTCATGAGAGAGGGAGGGGTAACAGGGGAAATATAGGCATCAAACATGCAAACAGCCATTTGAGTGACATACATACAAACGCAGTTAAGCGTTTGTTCCATCAGACAGGGGAGGGGTGCCAGTGAGATTGAGGAAGTTAAGTGTATACAGACAAACATTTAACACATTTTGTAATACTGGGAGGCTAGGGGGGCCTTTAAGGCCTTTTGACCCCATGTATCGTTGTAATGCCAATTTTAAGGTTTGATGAGCCCTTTCAACAATAGCTTGCCCCTGGCTATTGTAGGCAATCCCAAACTTATGGATAATGGACCAGTGATAGCAGAACTCAGAGAATTGAGAGCTGATATAGGCTGGTGCATTATCTGTTTTTAGATTTTTTGGCGGTCCCAGTACTACGAAGGTCCGAATACAATGATTGATAACGTGCTTTGACGTTTCTCCCCTTTGAGGGGTGGCTATGATGAACCCTGAATAGGTGTCAATAGACACGTGAAGGTATTTCCAAGGGGCAAAAGGTGAGAATTGAGTGACATCCATTTGCCATGTCTCACAAGCCTCTATGCCCCTGGGATTAATCCCTTGAGGAAAAGTTTTTGCTTGCAAACTGCAAGTGGGGCATTGTTGGATGATTGCCATTGCTTCTTCCAGAGAAATACCACATTGTTTAACCAGAGCCTTTTTGTTTTGATGAAAATAACTATGACTTTCCCCTGCTAATATAGGGGAAGGTTGAGGCATCTTAATACTGATGGGAAGTACTTTACAAGCAGTATCAGCTACCTGGTTCCCTTCTGAAAGGAAATCTGGTAGATGTTGATGACTTCGTATGTGGGCTACAAATAGAGAATGGGTCCTAGATTGAATGAGCATTTGCAGCTGAAGCAACAGTGTCATTAATGATGGTTGTATAGAAGGAGATAGATATGCCTCAAAAATATGTAAGACCAATTGGGAGACATATAGACTATCCGTTATGATGTTAATTGGTTGTTCAGAAAATGTTTTCAAGGCTAAGTTGAAAGCAGCTAATTCAGAGAGCCATCAGTGAAAAATGTGATGGCTTGAATTAATGGAAAAGCAACTACTGGAGAGGAAAAGGTAATAGGTATTGTTTTAATTAACTGCAAACGGGGGTCAGAAGGGAGATGGCAGGAGATGGGACCAATCCACTTTTCCAGAGCGTCTTGTAATACATCTGACGTCTGAAAAAGGGGTTCCCATTGAGAGAGTTTGAAAGGCGAACAGTTAGGGATGATGCGATCAAGCCCGTGAGGGCATGGAATAGAGGGGGAAAGGGTTGCAATAACAAGAGTGGCTACTATAGTGTTAACAGGCCATGGAAAAGATCTCTCACCTCCAAGAGAGAGGCGATTAAGAGAGAAAGGGGGCAGCGACCATCCCTTCCATGATCAAAGAGGAGTTTGGAATGAGTAAGATGAGCGTGTGAGGTGAGAACGGGCGGGGGGGAGCATAAGAGCAGTTGAAAGCAGAACAGAGAATGTTGTTTGCGTGGAGGGGGGCAAGGGTGTTAAAAGAGTTGAAGTTAAGGGAAGCGTTACAACAGCACCAGGGTCATCATAGTTTCCCGAAGGCTGAGCAGAGGGGGGGTTACTATGACACTGCGAAGCCCAGTGAAAGCCTTTCTTTAAGATGTCCAGGCTTTCCGCAGTTGAAACAGTTGCCATTACGAGTTAAAGCAAAAGCGTCAGGAGAGGAGGGGTAGGTAAAGAAGAAGAAATAGCCGCTGCGAGTGCATGATTAGCATTAGAAAAAGCCAATTTAAAAAGGCTTGGGTGGATTGTGAATCTTTATCATCCACCCATTTCAAAGCATTCATTGCACACATATGAATGATGGCAAAAGCACTGCGGGGACAAGTCTGTTGTTGAACTAAAGTGGCAAATTGTCCTGTCCCTTTAAGATGGCCTTCCGTGACTGCTGCCGGCAAACCTCGCCGTATTTCTACATCAACACATTTTTCATACTCAGACTGCCACACAACATATTGTGCTGGGGTCATAAGCATAGAAAACAACATTTTCCAATCATAGAGCAACATGACAGTATTACCAGAAACCAAGGAATCAAGTATGCCTCTAGTGTAAGGTGAATGCAGACCATAATTAGTTACAGCATCTTTTATGTTTCTCAAGACCTTAAATTCAATGTTAGTATGTACAGGGTTGCCGCCACCTCCCGGGGGAAGGGCAAGAGGGAAGGCAGAAAGAGTTTCAGAATCATCCAACAGTAGAGGGGAGGAAAGGAGATTGATAATAAGGCCTCCTCGAGGAGTTAGTGGAGAGGAAGAAGGAGTGGGGGCAGAAGGGGGAGGATTAGAAGATTCTGCAGGATTGATGTAAGGTGGTGGAAGAGAGGGAGTTTCCACCTGTGCCACAAGAGGATCTCCAGATTTAGCAGGATTAGTTGAGGAAGAAGAAGAGAGAGGGGGGGGGTTAGAGGTAAGAGGTGCAGCATTCTCTTTTGGAGGATAGAGTGTGTTTAATGCTGCCATGACAGCCCGCCAAGATGTTAATATTTCAGGCGGGGCTCGGGGGATATCGTGTAGATATTTCCCCAATTTCTGCCATGAGGAGTGTCGGAGTGTTCCCTTCTCAGGATAAGATGGACAATGTTCCTCTATATATGTCAATAAGTTAGTCAATAATTTTTTTGAAAGAGGATATACAGTGGTGCCATTAATTTTTTGAAATGAATTAGCCTTCTTCACTATAGTATAAAGTTCGTCCCTATGACTTGACGAAACTTTGGAAGGTGAGGAGCCCATTACTTACGATTGTACGATGCCTTTGCCAGGTGCGTAAGAACGGGAGTGAAGGAGATGCACCTCTAGACAGAGATCACACCTTTGAGACAGCGAAGGCAGACGGATCCCGGACGAGCCCCCAGTTGTCGCAGCGAGCGACCGGTCCGTTGCTCCGTCTGCGTTCTTTCGCTGCCTATGGAGTTCCCCGCAGGGAAGAAGTTTAGAGGGACCCTCGCAAGGGTGAATACCAATAACAGACACCAGACATCCGATTGTTTTCATAGGAGGGAGCACTTCACACCCGAGGCAGATGGAATTGACCCAGGCAGATGCAGCTGCAGCAGGAGGAGGGGGAGGAGGAGAAGGAGGGGGACCTGGAGAAGGAGCTGAAAAGCCTCGGGTGCTCTGTACAAACCTCATTTATTAACCTCTTTCAAGCGGGTGGGGGAGCACACAGGGGGTAGCAGAGTTTTACCTTATATGGAAGAACTCATAAACAAAGAACAAAGAACAAGGCATATGATAGTTTGCAAGTTTTGCTTATCATCCTGGGATGGAAAGTAACAACAGTCAATGTTTCGTGATCATATTGAAACATTTTGTGGTTGGCTAAAACAAGGTCATTAGATACGTGCAAACATCCCTGTATCCGTGTTTGACAATGTCTGCTTAATGGTGGAATAGCCACAGAAAGGCCCTACTCCGCTGATCACCTGGGGTCGCGGTTACGCTGCTGTGGAAGATCCTTCTACTGGACAAGCAGTGTGGGTTCCAGCGCGCTGTGTTCGTCCATATCATGGCTTGGCATCAGGGCCTTCACAACCCAATTCCGGATTTCAATCTTCATCTGAACACAGAAGTCCGGCTTCCAAGGTTGAAGCGCCCGCAACCCATCACTTGGGGCCAGGTTAAATCTACTACATATCAAGCTCAATAACAACTGCAACAGGCCTCATTACCTCAGACTCCTGAAAATCTTGTTGCTGCTGTTTTTGCTATTATTACTGCTAATTCTGTTACAATTTTACTTTGTATTTTCTTGTTTATGGTTAATGGTGTTTCTGCTCAAAATGACACTTCTGTGGTTCGTCTTAACCCTAATTTGTGGGTTCATCATGCCCAATACATGTTCATGGCACAAATATTACTTTATACTATGAGCCCCCAATGGCATTTGGTCAAATTTCTTTTACCCCTAACTTGATCATGTCTTCTACATTTATTGTCTCACAACTACAGTCTATTTCACACTCCTGGCTATTTTCTAAACCCCCTATGCAATTGAATTCTGTCCATTGGCGTTACTTGAAAGTTAGTCAATTTACAAGGGGTCTGTGTTTCTGTTGTCACGCTAAACACACTTGGCTTCATAATTGGTCTGATTATGATGCTGCTCAGCACATATTTAAAAAGCTAGGGAATTATAGTTATTGTTCTAACTACTATTGGTTGTCAGGTACCTTTAATTCTTCTTTGTATGGACTTAATATAGCTCCTGATATGTATCCTGACAATTTTCCTATTTTTAATGCCTCTGATCAATCTAATACAGGATCAATATGCGCTGGTTGGCAGATTAAAGATCTTAATATGTGGTTCTTTTTTGATAAATATGCTACTAATATTCATCCTCAGAAATTTTCATTCTTTGAATAAAACTATTGAGGATAAGCTTGCCAATTTACAGTCATACATTCAAAATAATATCCATGCTCAGTACTCACCTTTTGAGTGGCTAACCAATTGGCTCCCTGATTGGTCTTGGCTCAGACAGTTTTTCTTTTATGCTATAATTATTATTATTGTACTAATTGTAACCTGTTGTTTTATTCAATGTATTCCAAATTTATTCGCATTGTTTCATCCTGCTTTCCTCTCTCTTACTCCTTTATAATTGCGATACATTCATAAATCTTTGAATCCTCCATTTAAAATAAAAAATGAGGATATGTAGGCTTGTAATTGCAGGAATGCTCTTATCTTGGATGGCAAACCTCAGATTAAGAATGTTTACAAGTAATTACAACTCAGGCAAACAAAGTCACTAATGTAAAGGAGGATTAGAGAGAGGAAGTAAACATATGTTAGACTTTAACTAGAGATAATTAATTGTGTTAATTACTATGCTAAACAGTAATGAAAGTTAAGCAATAACCAAAGTTAACCAATGTTGGAGGATTACTAAACATGTGTATAAATGCAAGACTAGACTCCAATAAAATTCATCATGATTCATTTGATCATGATCAAACACCTCGACTGCCTCGTCATTACAACAAATCTCAGCCTATCTATCTGAGGCTCCTTTGTGTGAAAATCACTAAAAAATCAGGAGATGAAGCTATGTAACGTATAAAAAAGTTATTTTCTAGCCTCATCAAACTCAAAGCAGAGAAACCAAACTCAAAGCAGAGAAAAAACAATGTTAAAGTGATCGAAAGCTTCACTCTCCCTGCCTCCTCCTGCCTCCACTTTTACAACAACCAGCGAGGACAAGAATGGGAGATAAAAATCACACACAAATAACTTTCATTATCAGTAAAGCACACACAAATAATCCTCTCTTTCCAGCAAATCACATACATTTCTCCATGGGATCTTTTTCACGTCTGGACCATTCTCATTTCTTACTCTCCTTTCAATCTGGGATGGGGGTCAACACACAAACATTTATTCCAACTTTTTAACCATCAACATACTCACACATTTACACTGTAATCATACTGCTTGCATACTTACTGGGAGCCAATAAGCTCTATTGTCTAAATAATTTTATACACTGTTATGAGAGAGTCTCATCCTCCAGGACTGGGAATGATTGCACATAGACACATTCTCACACACAACAACTCCAGACCTGGGGAGGTTTTGTCCCTTTAAATCTCCACATTTTCTTTTTTTGGAAAACCTGTAGTTTGTTCTCAGAGCACCAGGAGAACTCAAGAAGCGGTTCCAATCACAAAGGCAATTGTGGGCCCGAACCACTCCCTATCTGCCTCCCACAGTTTTAAGTCCAATCCAAAAAGCCAAGTTAATTCCCTGGCTGCCAAACATGTTACTAATTTATTTTGAACTGCAGCAATTCCAATTAGGGCTATAAACAGGTAAAGGATATTTTTCTTCAATTCAATCCTATTCAATTTTGCATACACTTATTTTACATTATTATTATATATACACAGCTAAGCTCTATTCTGCATGCAATTATTATACGTTATTATACATACACATCTAAGAAGTTTTAATGGAAATCACATCCTGAAAAGAATCGTAAACATTTTCTTCTCTTAGTTCTTTCTACATACCCATATCTTCTTTGAACAGCCCCATTGTACTGGATGGAGGGGCTTCCTAACACAGATCAGTGTCTCGTTCCATGCTTCTGAACAGCAGAGCTAACTGTAGACCATTGAACTCAATGGGGCATGCCTTCTACATTCAATTCTGCCATCCAGTGCATCAGAAGAGAGCAGTTACCTGCATTCTAGTTACATCCATTGTTCTATTTTCTTAAGCATTAAATAATTAAAAAGATTAAACATAAAAATTTTAAACAAATTTATATGTCTCTATTCTGGGATTCTAGCTTAAATCTCCCCTTTTATCTAATTGTTCCTTTAATATTTGCCTTATGGGGGTGTTCAGTGGCCTTGGAGAATCAAAAAATTTAGCCTGCTCAGAAGGAGCTGAAAGTTCAATTAAAGAAGTTTATGGAGTGACAATTTTTACCTGATCATAAGCAGGAGGGGGTCTTATAGTCAATTATTATTTTGCTGAGACATCAGAGCCCAATTATTGTTTTACTGAGACATCAGAGCCAGATGTTTCTACTGCATGACAGCATTGATACCATCGATGTAATATTTGAATTGGAGCCTTGGGTTCAATATGTAAAGTATGCCCTATTTTTATCCAATCCTGTAACCTGAGCATCTTCCGTTCAGGGTCCCAGGGGCAAAGCTTTCCTATCTCTCAATCAGCTTCTTTATATCAGCCTCAGTGTACCTTTGCACCTGATTTATGTAACAGGAATCTAAGTTCCTGAACATGTTCCTACTGATGCTGAGATATATTGCAGCCCATACTTATCTCTGACTGGTCCCGTAGGATGTGGTATGCACCTTTGGGGTCTGTTCCGGATGAAAGCAAGTATGTTGGGAGCTGCGTCCCCGTAGGGTTCATATCCCTGGTCGGGCGCCATATGTGGTGATCAAAAATCAGTCATTGTGCAGGGTGCCAAGATGTCTGACTGCATGGGCAGTGTTTATTACATTTATAGGGTTTTTACAAGAAGACAATGGCAACATAGGTACAGCATCTGGATTGGAGAATAGATCCCACATGGGTGAAAGCTCCCATCCACATTGGTACAACCTCCCAACCAATCCTTAAGACTAGTGGTGATGTTAGTAAATGAAATCACCTATATGTCTGGAAAGTTAGGAACTTTCCACCTTTACCAAGAATCTAGGGAATGAGATCATGCCAATAGCCAAGAGGCCCACATAGGTTTTTTGGATGGCAGTTTTCTGCTTAGCATCTAGCACCATCTGTAGGATCTCAGTAGCTACCACACAGAACATCTACAAAGATCTCTGTGTGAAGTTCATGGGTCTTTTTGGTGCTCAAATTCCAGGGGAAAAGGGCTCACGAAAATGTATCAATGACAATCTTTGGTTGCCTCCAAGACTTACAAAATTATCTCCCTTTCTTAACCTACTTAAAACATTAGAGCTCCATTTTGAAATGCAGGTTATCCCACCTCCCAGCTTTAATCCAAACTCTGTTGTCTTTTAGATCAACAGGCAACTTTCCAGATATTGGTAAAATCCAGCTCTCATCAATAGATGGGCGTTAAAGTTCAATAATATCAGAAGTATTGCTTATGTTTCCTACATTTGGACTTTCATTCAACATTTTATCTCCAGCAGTGAAGGAAGGGAACCTGAATTACCACCAGCAATATCCATTCAATGCCTACTGTATTGTGTGAATGATTTTTGAAACTATATTTGGAAATAAAAACAGATTATGCCAAATCAATCTATTAAATGAATAGACCAGAGAAATTTTGTGGACACAGTATACTTTGACTTCAGCAAGGCATTTGACAAAGTAAACCACAATCTACTTCTTGGTAAGCTAGAAAAATGTGGGATAGACAGCATCTTAGTTGGATTTGGCTGACAAACAGTACTCAATGAGTAGTCCTTCATGGCACTACGTCTATATCGAGGGAAGTAAGCAGTGCGGTACCAACAAGGTTTCATTTTAGGCCCAGTACTCTTCAATATCTTCATAAATGGCTTAGATGATGGAATAAAGTGGAACTCATCAAATTTGCTGATGACACTAAGCTGGCAGAAATAGCCAACACCCCAAAAGTCAAGCTCAGTATCTAAAACATCTTGACAGACTTGAGCAATGGACCCTATCAAAAAACATTTAATTTGAAGAAAATCAAAATTTTACACTTATGCAGGAAAAATCAAAGGTACAAGAACAGAATAGTTGAAACCTGGCTCAAAAAAAGGAACTGTGAGAAGGATCTTACAGCGCTAATGTACGGTCACATAAACATGAGCCAGCAGCGTGCAGCAGCAGTCAAAAAAGCTAATAGAATCCTTGGTTGTATAAACAGAGAGATAGAATCAAAATCACATGAAGTATTAGTACTGCATTGCAAATCCTTAGTAAGACCACCCTTGGAGTACAGCATCCAGTTTTGGTCACCACATTACAAAGAAGATGTTGAGACTTTGGAAGAAGTGCAAAGAAGAGCAACTAAGATGATTAAGGGCCTGGTGACAAAAGCATGAAGAATGGTATTTAAGGGGCTGCAACAAAGAAGAGAAAGTCAACTTGTTTTTCAAAGCACCAGGAGGCAAGACAAGAAACAATGGATGGAAACTAGCTGTCAGGATTCCAGTAGTTACCCCCAATTAAATCATGAGTCTTGAGCCAAACTTCCAAAACTGAACAGGATTTATTGGGAGTTAACATGTCAGCATGACCTGGGTGTAGCCAACTCTGAGACATGTAATTCATTGTCACCCTTGTCCCTGGTTTTCCCCCATCCCTCTGGGTGTATCATAATTCATATTCTCCAACGAAACACATCCATAGCCAAGAGTCATCAATCATGTTCTCCAATTAGATTTTTGCATGGCAGAAACTTCATTCACCTAGTTACAATCTCTGAAAAACTATGAATGGAATGCACTTTGGATTCCAAGAGCTGCACTGCTCTTTCAAACCCCTTCCCCCCTCCCTTTCTGTTGGCAACTATAAAACAGCCATAGAAATGTTTTATAAGTTGACACTAATCAAGGAGAGAAGTAACCTGGAATTAAGGAGAAACTTTCTAACAGTGAGGACAATTAACCAGTGGAACAGCTCTCCTTCAGAAGTTGTAGGTGCTTCATCACTGGAGGTTTTTAAGAAAATACTGGACAACTACCTATCTGAAATAGTATAGAGTCTCCTGGGGTCCCTTCCAAATCTATTCTGATTGATTGAAATAGAGATCCCTCATCTGCAAGACTGCAGTATGAGACAAAGGTAAAGCCATCTGCTCACCATGCCATGTTTCTCATCCCAGGAGAAACAAATTGCTCCTGCAGTGCAGTATTAAAAACAACACAAGTCTTTGGTCACAATCTTTATGGTGCTTCAATTATTTCTCTCAATGTAACAAGAAAGTGACGTCTTTCATTTCACTGCAGAGGCTGAAGCATTGTCTGCAGAGTATCTAAATGTGTGCACAGCATTCAGTCAGTCAGAGCCAGTTTGTAGTAGTGGTTAAGGCATCAGGCTAGAAACAGGGAGACCATGAGTTCCTCCTTAGACTCAAAGCCAGATGGGACCAGCCATTCCCTCATCCTTGGAAGGATGTGTTGGCAAACCATTTCTGAAAAACCTTGCCTAGAAAACTGCAAGGACTTGTCCAGACAGTCTCCCCAAAATGGACAAGACTGAATGGAAGAAGCAAAAAATCCATCCAGGCCAACTATTGTTCACAAATTATTCTGGCTGCAATCATGTAAAACCAAACAACACTATAGATATATTCATATTTCTCAGAAACAACCCTAACCAGAATGGTAATGTCAGCTGGCTCTCCAGCCTGGGTTTTCCCTTTGATGCTTCCTTGCCGTAGTAATGGGGAGGGGGGGCATGACAATGGGTTTGGGGAGTGTGCTGGTGTGAGGAATATCCATGTGAACTAAAAGGTGTGCTCTTAAGAATAACAGCACTGCTGAATGGAGTTGTTTACACCCAATCAAGGCCAACTGTCCTAGAATTCCAGATGGATGAAAACACCTGAAGATGTGCTCCCACATGAGACTATGTGGGATGTGGATTGAACATTCAGCCTGGGTCCCTGTGGTGATGGATTTGGGAAAACTTTCAATATGTAACTTTCATACCTTTTGACTCAGATCTTGCTTTTCTTTCGCCGCTGTCATTTCAAACTCAGTAAAAGTACCTCTTCTCTACCTCAGTGGAGTTGGGGGTTTTCTTTCTTGGGTTTTGAATGGAAGCAGGCCTGACAGGTACAAACATATGAGCAAGGTTTGAGAGGGAAATGTTTAAAAAGAACAACAATGAGCGATGCATAAAATAGCAGAAAAGTTTAAAAATTAGTATGTCATTCACCTTCTAGCCCATCTCAAATGATTGCCCCAGAGAACAGACCCTCCAAAAATATTTAATAAGTTAATTAACATGCAGACTGCCATCTTTATTATAATTAATAGATTATTATAAATTTACATTTAAATTTATGTGGCTGCTCATTTCATATATATGACTCTGGGTGGCAAGCAATTATATGAGAAATAATGTTTAAAAATAACAAACAGCATTAAAAGCAACATGAAAAACATTACAAGCATTAAATATATTGTCTTGGAAGAGTTAATCTTCCTTTCCAGAGGCAAAAGCCTAGAATGGCATCTACAAAGTATCATTTCCACTTGTGGTTTGAAGATAGGGCTGAATTGCTGTAATTTTGATCAGCTTGACTCAATTGAAACTACTTTCTTATTACTTAGGGAGAACTGTGCTTGAGCATCAACTTTGATATCCTTTTGATGAATGGCTACCCCAGTTTTTCTAATTTTCTTGCTCATAGTAAAAATTTGAATCAAAACCTTTTATTATGACCATACGTCTAAAAATGTGCTGACTGTAGACCTATTCCACCCCCTTTGCTGTTTGCTGATTCCTAGAAAGTCAGTGTTCAGTATTGAGACTGCTGTTCTAACAGCATGAAGTCTGTCTCTGATGATTCTATCATTCCACATAGCGCTAGCATGCAAAACATTGCAGCAGTGAAGTTTCCTTTTGCTTCTGGTCACTTCACTGGCTGGACATCCTTTCAGAAAGAGGGCTACTTGTACAGGGTTGCCCTCTGGATGTTTTTCCGGCCAAATTCGAGAAATCTGGCCATATAGAAATCTGTTTGGCTGTGAAAAAAATCATGTCAAATATATCTGGCTGGAAATTTGGCCATATGAAAGTTGCTTGGCCATGAAATCGAAATTTTGGCGGAATACTGGTTTTCAATACAATATATTCACATGAAAATGACTGGCCGCCACAAGTGCCACAGGAGCAGCGGCAGCAGCAACAGCCTCCCTCGCTTGCTTGCTTGCCTGGCTGCCTGCCCGCCTGACTGGGCTCCGCACGCTGCCTCCGAGGGGAAATTCCGTGTCTGCGCCGCCATAACTTTGAGCTCAAAAGAAATCGGTCGTCCTCACAGGGTTGTTGTTTTGTTGGTTTGTGGGTTTGTATGTTTCATCTGAGGAGGGGAAGGCGACTCCACGCTGGGTGGCGGGAAAGGCTCCCTTTTGGACCAAGAGGAAATTCTAGGCCGGCGTCCTTCTCCCCCTGCTGCAGCATCCGTAAATTTCATGCCTGCCGGGGCTTTCACGCACCGGCTTTTCGCTCCCTCCGAGGACCAGGAGAGCCTCCCTGGCCCCCTCAAACTTCACAAGGTAACTAAGGGTGACTCCAGTTCCTCAGTAAGCCTTCTCCCCCCCCACCCCCACCCCCATAGTTTGTTTTCTTTCTTTCTTTCTTTCTTTCTTTCTTTCCTTTCTTTCTCCTTTCTTTCTTTCTTTCTTTCTTTTTCTTTCTTTCTTTCTTACTGCTTGCACCCTTTTAACCACAGCAAAACACCCACTTGTGCTTTGCTTGGGATCCCCATTTGAAACCTCTTCCTCTCAGTTGGTGAGGGGAAAGGGTGGCATTCCTCCTCCATCCACCCACCCCAGTCAGTTCATCTGCTCGCATTGCTTGCGGCAGACCCTTCCTGTGTTGTAGGGCCAGCTTTGCAACTGCCGTTTGGCTCCAGCCTCGCCGTCGCCTCAGGCCCGGCTTACTGAAGGGAAAGAGAGGGGAAGGAAGGCAGGGTGTTAGTAGGCTTCCCAATCGTGCACCCGCAGGGAGTCTTCCCGGCCTCGGTGCCGCAGTCTCGACAGAGACCGTGCTGCCTCGCAAAAGAACATGGTGCCTCCTCTTCCTCCTACTCCTTTTCAGCCCCGCGTCCTCCCTGCTTCCCTGCCGCTGCCTAGCCTGGATGTGAGTAAAGAAACGCAGAAATTCCCATGACGTCACGTCACGTCGAATAAAGACTATTTTTTTATGATTTGATTATTTAAAAACAGTTAAAAAAACAAAAAACAATATATCCTCATGTTATATTGCATAAAAAAAATTGGCCGGAAAATTTGGCCGTGAGAGAAAATAATTTGGCCGAATTTGGCCGTATTTTGACTTGAGTTTGGCCGCAGAGCCAAGCTGCGATCTGGCAACCCTGGTACAGTACTTGCTCTCTGCTCTCCCCTAATAGTTCACTAGGCATTTTGTAGCCTGGGAAGTTCATCATCCAGCATATTGTAAACATCCTGAGTGTAAATCCATGTGGCTTCCTTGGCACTGTTGGCAGAATATTCTATTTGTAGCCATCTTGCAATGCTAATTAGAGCTACATTTCTTAAAGTGTGGTCATAAGACCCCAGGACCCTCTTAGGGATCCAAAAAATCATTTGCGAGACAACATTGAAAAATAATATTAAAAATCCCATCAAATAATTATGAGAATAGCAGCAGCAAACACCTCACTTTTCATTTTTAATGTAGTAAATATCAATACACATAACCCGCATAAACAAAAATTCTTTTGGGGTTTTCCTTAATTTTAAAAGTGCCAAGGGGTCCTAAAAACACTGAATTATAGAGTATTGGAATTTGCAATGCCCACCGTTCTGGAGGGTACCAGCCAGGCCCAGGCAAGGTTGCAATAGATCTACTCGGACGATTTTATTTTTTCCACTATGTATCAAGAGAGGGAGTGCTATTCCCGCACTAAGCAACAGGGTTCAGATTTCGCGCGTTGCTCTGTAGAACCCGGATTGCTGGCGCGGTGAGTGAGGCAGAGGGAGGAATTTTACACCTGAGAGTGCTTTTTGTTGTTGTTATTTATTTATTTTTAAGATCCAGGAAATCTTGGCTCCTCTTTCATCCGTTTAGCTCCACGAATCGAACCTGAATTTCCTCCTCCAATCAGGCGGGGGAAAAAATACCTGAAAGCGAAAGGGAAAGGAACCATCTTCCCGGGCGCGCCCTTTTGTTCTTTAGGGCTCATTTCCCCGCCGCGCTGCAAAATCAGGCCTGGCAGGAGGAGGCGTGGCTTTTCGATCCTCCCCCCCCCCGCCCCCGTCTTCCTTCATTAAGCGCCCCACTAGCCCCCACACCCCAGGAACTGAAAAACGGTCATGGACGAGAGAGAGAGATTGCTCGGAATCCTTGAGGAGCTGACAGGCGAAGAGCTGAAGACGTTTGCTTTTTTATTGCCCGACGCCATCCCGCGCGGGAAACGCGACACTGACTGTCGGGTGAATCTAGCGAAAGTGATCCTGCAATACTGCCCCGAAAATGCCTTGGATGTCCTCATCGAGGTGTTAAACAAAATCCCGAAGAAAGATCTCGTCTTGCAACTTAAAAGCGACCTGAGACGAGAGGCTCCCAGTTATGATAGAACCGAAGAAGAAAGGGAAGTGGTGGCGGCGGTGGGTAAGCATCCAGCAGCCAAGCAGCCGCACACTGTGCTGGCAGGCTGAGATCCGTAAAAACCCGAAAGTTGCTGTCCTGGAATTGTGTATAGCAGGGGTGGGCAAACTTTTTGGCTCGGGGGCCTCACTGACTTAAAATTTGACAGACGGTCCGGGTCAGCACAAGATTTTTGGGGAATCGCCCCCCCCCCCTTCTTCTCCTCCTTCCCCTCCCCTTGGAGGCCCTCTGAGTCAGGAGTTGCTACCGCCGGCGCGGCTCCGCGTGGCTTCAGTCCCGCCTTGCCTCGGGAAGGGAAAGGCAAAAAGGAAGAGCCGCGGTGGTGCTTTGCAATGGCAGCAGCGGCACCGGAGGCTCAGGCTCAGCGGCTCCTGGTTTTGCCTTTCCTTTCCCAAGGCAACACGGGACTGGAGCCGCGTGGAGCTGCGCCGGCGGTAGCAACTCCTGACAGCCCCAGCCGGACACCTGAGCAGAGCCCAGGCGCAACTGCCTGGGGTGTCTGGCTGCCCAAGTAAAGAACTGCACCAGCTCAGGGCAACTGTGAGGAGCAAGAGGGGAAGCCAAGGTGCTCATTTCATAGCAGTCAACTTCACTCTCTTTTGCTCCAGTTAGGTGCTCCCGGCATGCACAAGGAGCATGAAGGGAGGCAAACACTGCAAGGATGCGTTTTAAAAGTCAGAGAACTTTGCCCAAGACTTCTCGTGTATTCAGGGGCTACACCTCTCCCAACGATGAGTTGGTGGCGATCTAACAAAACGTCTTCCAGCTCTTAAAGATTGACTTTAAGAGCACCCCCATGGAAGAAGCCAAGAACGAGAACAAAAGTAGAGGCGGCGGGGGCAACAAGGGCATGTGATGGGTCCCTCCACGGTCCCCTCCCAGGTGACAGCCAGGGCTTTGGCACCTACTTTTTTCCTGAGAGGTGCGGTGTCTGCCTCCCTTCATATTCCTTGTGGAGGGACACACATGCCCCGTCACCCCTGCCACCACTACGTTTGCTCGGCTTCTTCCATGGGGACACTCTTAAAGTTGACCTTTAAGTGGTCCCGGAACATCCACCCACCTGCCCGGCACCCGCCCTCCCGGAGCACGCTTTCTTTCTTCTGGAGAACATGCCTCTTCCAGCCCGGCCAGCCAGCAGGTGACCACATGTCCTGGGGCTTGTCGTGAGATGCCTGCAGCATGCTTTGTTCTATGTGTCAGGCCCAGCAAGTCCGAGCAGCCGGCGCATAGAACAGGGTGGTGCCGGACCATTGGAGAAGCGGAGCAAAGCTGGAGATTAATAGCTGCCTCTTTCGGCGCAGAAAGCTTCCCCCAACCACCCGGCTGGTCTCCTCCTTCTCTGCCTGTTTGTTCTGTATGGCCGAGGAGGAGGAGACCAGCAGAGAAGCGTGCTGCCAGGCAGGGGCCAGGCGGCACAGGGCAGCACGCCACCGCCCGGCCCTGGCGAGGGAAAGCAGTGGGCGTTCCCCAGGTGGCAGCCTCAGCCCTGCCACCAGGGAAGCGGCTGCCCAGCTCCGTGTTGTGTGTGCGATTTTTTGGCGCGCGGCACGGGGTCTCTTTTGGCCGGCCCTGATTTTTTTTTTCAGAGGCGGGCCGTATTAAAATGACCAACGGGCCGGATGTGGCCCGCGGGCCGTAGTTTGCCCACCCCTGGTGTATAGGATTATCAGGGGTAACAAGACATGTAGCAATAATCACCTCAGCCCAATTACCCCTGCTTTAAAATAGCAAAGACAGAAGAAATGTAGCTGCATGCTGCGGGCCAGAAAAAAATTTTTTTTTAATGTATGTATCGATCACCTATTGTACTGTATTTATTTTGAGTAGCCCTGCTATCACAATTTGTAGACTCGCTGCGTTTTACAAGGCAAATCGTCGCAGGAACGGAAAGGCTTTCAAATATTCTTCAGTTCTTTAAAATAACCCAGAACAATTGAGATGTACACAGAACACAACTTGGGATGGGAATGGGGAGACAGAAGAGAGACTGGGAAAAATACAAAAATTAGTGTGAATATTGTTGGTTGCAAGATCTGCATTTAAACCTAGTCACTGGGACTGGGGTGATTATTGCTAGTTGTCATTTTTAGTTATAACTAAAAGAGAATTCCGAAGAAAAAGAGAGGGTACACTTTTTAATAATAAAGCAGATAATAAAAAGGATGGAAAGAGGAAATAGGGAATAATGTTTGTTAACAGAGATCAGGGTACCCATAGAAGAGAACAGTGCTGGTGCTTTCAATAGAAGGTTTTACCCAATTAAGAGTTACAGATACAAAGGTTTTAGTAGTATACAAATACAAGGCCCATGATTGTAATCAACCATTAAGTCATTACACCGCTTGTGGTTTATGTGTTTGTGCCTTCACATCTGGACTCCTAATGATAGCTTAGACAAGTTCATATAGTTTTCTTGGCAATGTTTATAGAAATGATTTTCATTTTCTTCTTCCAAAGCCTGAGAATGGGTGAGCCAAAGTTCATATAAGCCAGTTCATGTCTCTCTCAGTTTCTAGCATGGTACGTTTAACTACTACACCACTGACTCTCATGTGGTTTTTACAATTTATTCATTTTTTTATAAAGCTTGTTGTGGGGGAGCATATCTAAATACCCAGAGTCCACGTCCTGTATAAAATCCCCTAATTAAAATCATTTAACAATAAAATTCCTGCTTATGGTTGCCTAGGAATACAGCAAGCAGATGGCCATCTTTTTCTTTATTCTACTTATCCCATAAAAAGTAGATCATAATGCAGCACTTTTTATGACCATCATATAATCTTGCGTGATGACCTGGTAGTAACAGTATAGTATTAATTCCTTGAACAGATTTTAGGCAAGTACAGGTAATCCTCAGTTAATGACTCCTGGTTCAGTGGTGCTGAACAAGTGGTAGTAACAACTGCTTCTTGGTAACCTTGTAATCTTGTGATTGCCATTTCTAACCTTCCCCAAGTCAGTGGAGAAGCCAGGAGAGAACGTTGCAAGAAGCCTGGCTACTTGCTATTTCTAAGCACTGAAGTCATGTGATGTGTACTTTACAATCGTATTGCTTAGCAACAGCAATTCCGGTGCCAACTATTGTTAAGCGAGGACTACCTATATGGTGTTGTCAGATAATAAAGGAAAGAGCTGTCAGCTCATCTCTTTTACATCTGTAATTTTCTCTTTCCCTCTTCTGTCATTTTTCAGCACCACCCAAGCTGGTTTCACAAGAACAGCTGATGAAACTAGCCAGAAAAATGGGCAAGAACTGGAAGGAGATTGGCATTTTGTTCCTGGGTATGGAAATTTCACGTCTGGAGCAGTTTGAAGAGGAGCATTCTAAAAACATGGCCATGCAAATTTTCTCCATGCTGTGCGACTGGAGGAACCGTGAAAAGAACAAGGCCACTGCACGCAACCTGTATAACATTCTCAACCAGGAAGGGGTAGAAATGGACTCAAGTGCCTATGCTTTTCTTTTAGAATAAAATGCAACAGAAAAAGATCAACCCTAAAGAAGATGAGCCTCACCAGCATTCAGAGTCTGTCGCACCACCTATGGTACTTAATATTGTCATTAAATACCAAAATTTATATTCAATGGGATGCCCTTGTAGGGATTTTTATAGCATCAGGAGAAACAGAACAAGTGCTGGTGCTTTCTTAACTCAGGTATACATTTTCCTGGAATTGTATGGCTACTGTATGAGCCCAGAAAAAGATAGTCCTTCTTTAAGGAAGTGACAAAGGTGCACAGTGTGTCATCCCACCTACTTAAAAGCATATTCTTAGCTTTGGATCTAAAGTGTTACAAAGAACTAGGAATAACAATAGGTTGGGGTGGGGTTTCTTGGTAACACTTTTCACATTGGACAGATTTTTAACTTCTTTCCCAAGTTTTCTTTCCCTTGTTTCATCTCTATTGCTGCAGCTCCTTTTCTAATGCACAAGCCTGCAATTGTTCAGTTCTCTTTATTTTTTTTCCTCCCTTTTTATTTTTTCCATTCTGTGACGAAGTTTTATTTGCTTTATATAAAATGACAAAGCAAATCTAATTCTCTGTCTTCTCCATTGCATCTGCATCATGTGCTACTCTTGTCTGGTTTTGGCTTCTTCACTTGGATCCTCTCCCATTTACAAAAAAAAAAAATCTTTTAAAAAGATAGGTTAACAGACAGACAGACAGATACAAACAAACAAACAGATAGATGATAGATTAAATGATAAATAGGATAGACAGGAGATAGATTGATAGATGATAGACAGATACAAACAAACAGATAGATGATAGATTAAATGATAGATAGGATAGACAGAAGATAGATTGATAGACAATAGACACAAACAGATAGGTGATAGATTAGATGATAGGATAGACAGACAGACAGATTAGATCAAGGGTATTCAAACTTGGCAAGTTTAAGACTTGTGGACTTCAACTCCCAGAATTCCCAAGCTAACATGATTGGAGGAGGAATTCTGGGAGTTGAAGTCCACAAATCTTAAAGCTATCAAGTTTCAAGACCCCTGGATTAGATAGATGTAGGCAGGCAGGTAGATAAATTAGACAGGCATTAGACAGGTAGATGGATGGCTGGCAGGCAGATAGATAGATAGATAGATAGATAGATAGATAGATAGATAGATAGATAGATAGATAGATAGATATTATAGACAGATAGCATTAGTACTTAGACTTATATACCTCTTCATGGTGCTTTATATGAGACAGAAACAATCAATTCACAGTTCATTCGCTGACGGTGTTATAAAGAAAGGAAATGAAACATTTTGAGACTAAACTCAAAGAGAACCCAGTCTAATCACACAGATTCTATATCCTTTTAAATGCATGTCACTGGTTTCCCATCCTTTTCTAGTACAAGCTGAGACATAGTCAAATATTCTGGTGCAAATTCTGTTCATTTGCAATTTAATACCATCTGATTTTATTGGGTCTGGTTGTATCACCTTTTTTATTGCAGTCATTAAATGAATCATATGGTCCTTAAGCAAATCCAGCTTCTCCCATTAACTTTGCTTGTGGGAAGCACTCTAGGAATGTCACAAATGGCTGGATACTGCAAACAGGAAATAAAATGCTACTTGTCAAGTAGTCAAATTTTGATCATGTCGTGGGGATGTTGCAATGGTCACAAGTGTCATAAGTCAGGTTTTCAGCACTGTTGTAATTGAACAGTTGTTAAACGAATGATTTTAAGTCAAGGACTACCTGTACTCTGCAGCGCATGTTAACCCTGGACAGAAGCAAAGTAGTTATTTCAGTTTAAGGCTTAAAGTTTTAATTTAGATTATAGTTTAAATAAATGTCTGTGCCTTGTTGATCATCATTTTAAAACTCTTTAATGATCCATTTCTTACATTATACTGGCTGTAGGCCTTTTTTCCTGTTTGTTGTCTTTGCTTCTGTAAATTCGAGGTCCATGTTTATTCTATGTTTGTTTTTATACTTTTTAAAAATAAAAAGGATCATTTAACATCTACCAAAACAACATTTTAAAAAATATAAAGGACTTAATGTTATTTGGAAGCAGAGACTTTATTATTTCTAATGCTGCCATGTCTAAAACGACAAAGTTTTATAAAAGTACATTTAAATACATAGGAAGGTAAGTAAAATGTGCATACATAAATTCAACCTCTGTAGCACTTAGCTTTACCTTGTTTTTGTATTTTCCTCCATTAAAAATACAAATAACTTCAGTAAGTAAAACAAGTAAAGCTAGAATCCAGGAGACTGAAGTTCTAATCACACCTCTTAGGCACAAAGCCGGATGCATGTTCTTTGGCCAGTCATTCCCTCTCAGCCCCAGGAAGAAGGCAAGGGCAAAATACGTCCAAAATTCTTGCCCCAAAACTGTAGGGATTTTTTTAAAGGAGTCAGTACTTACTCAAATAGGGAGAGAGAGAGAGAAGAATGGATTAGATTTTAATTAAATCTTAACTTGGAAGGGGCGGGAAACTCCATTTTTATCTTCTAAAGCAGGGCTTGCCCGTGTTGTTTTCTTGATAAAAATACAGGAGTGATTTACCATTGCACCGTCCCCCATAATATGAATCTGAATGCCTTTGCCCTTGTCACAAAGTGATCATCTGACTCTCAACATCTTCCTACACTGTTTCTGCCAAATACAGGTGCCTGCATGCTTTAGCTGGACACCTTCACATCTGGGAATATATATTCTTGGCATATAGCCCCAATATTCTTCACTAGTCCCTGTCAGAACAGCCCCAGTTCATGATGAAGCAGAACAGCAGAAATTGGGGGATATACCATTGGGAAATCTCAGACCAGGTTAGGAGCAAATCATGGAAACTATGGGTCCTTAGGACCCAGCAACACATAACCAAAGCACGGCTTGAGAAGCCTGAAGTGTTCGATTATTTGAGGGGCTGCTACAGAGAGAAAGGGGTCAGGCTATTTTTCCAAAGCACCTGAAGGCCAGACAAGGAATAATGGATAGAAACTGAACAAGGAGAGATTCAACCTAGCAATAAGGATAATTTTTCTGACAGCAATCAATCAATGGAACAGCTTGCCCTTGGAAGTGGAGAGTCATCACTGGAAGCTTTCGAGAAGAGACTGGATTGCCATCCGTCAAAAATGGTGTAGGGTCTCCTGCTTGGGCGAAGGGTTGAGCTAGATGGCCTACAAAGTCCCTTCCAACTCTGTTAATCTGTATCTAAGCAAAGGTGCTGTACTCTTGCTCTGCTAATCCCTTAAAACAGCACCATTTTTCTTTAGCTGCTTCTCTTCAAGAAGAGAAGGGCTACAGAAAGGTATAGCAGAAACCTATGGAAAAACAGGTGATTTGGACAGAAAAGGTGAAACCAGAATAAATAATTACTAGGTAGTTACAATTTCCCAAGGGCTACCAGTTCTGAACTGCAAAATTCCAAGCCACTATCTGCAGGGGTGAAATCCGATTGGTATAACAACTGGTTCGGGGAGTGTGTGCATATGCATCAAACATGCTACCGGCTCCGGCAAGCATTTACCTTCTCCAGCTGACGAGCGGCACTCAGCTGTGCCGCACAAAGCAGCTGAGGAGGAAAATGCAGCCACTAAAGGACAGCCAAGAAGCCGGGCGGGCAGGAGGGCCAAATAGCAGACCAAAACCTCGTCCCAGCGAATTGGTTGGGTGTCAGCTGCTGTTCGGAGCTGCCAGTTCTATAGAACTGGACTGAACTGGTAGGATCCCGCCTTGACTAGCTGACAGCAAAGAGATTGAATTGTTTGCTGCTACTTAGTGGCTGTTGGATTGTGGAGTCCACATCTGATAGTCCTAGACTAGGGGTGTTAAACTGGATTTTTTCGAGGGCCAGATCAGCATTGTAATTTGCCGGCCAGCTGACCATGATAGACGGGACGGACGCCTCCTGCAGCACTCTGCTGGCCAAAACGGGGTGTGGGGGGGGATGTGCGAGCCCCCACCCCCATGCCCTGTTTTGCCGCAGGAGGCTGCCCAGGCCGAAAACAAGGCGCAGGGGAACTGTGAGCGCCCTCCCAGCCAGCGCTCTGTTTTGGCTGCCAGAGGCACCACGGGCTGATCCTTTGCTATTTCCAGGCCAGCTCCAAGGGCCAGATTTAAGCAACCCATGGGCCAGATCCAGCCTGCGGGCCTTGAGTTTAATACCCCTGTCCTAAGCTTTCCTTATTTTTTGCAGATGGCAGTGAAGAAATTAAAAGCATACATTCACTTTAATTTTGGAACACACCCATAAATACAGAAATAGATAACAATTGGGGGGGGTGGGGAGAAGGTGGCAGGCCGCACACATCAGTGTTACATCTTCACATCATGTTTGTCTGTAAAATGGTTTAGTAGCAACATACACACCATGCCAGTGGCACCTGCTCATAGGTCCCTGTGCATGGTTGGAGGAGTGTAACTTCCAAGCCATTTCAACAGTGGTGTGCAGTGACTGGAAGTAAGGTGATTGATGCCTGCTTTTGAACCACATACGTGTAACTGTTCCAATCTGTATTGTACACAATCTATAGATCTCTGCCAAGCCTCTCAATTTCATCAAGGAAGAAATTCAGGTCATCTCTGGTGACTGCTGGATTGGTGACCACCTGGCGGAAAAAGTTCACCTGTTTGCCATGTGGCTGATAGCCCACCAACATGGAACCTTTCTTCATCATCCGCTCCTTAATCAGTGGAGCTACCTAATCAAGGAAAACAAACAAACAAAACTTCTCAGAAACTGGTTGCACTATGATGGTACAAGATATCCACTCACCCAATATGCATCCATATTATGTGTGAACAGAGTTAGTTCTGGGTATCATTCATATTAATCTAGTTCATCTTAACAATATTAGTATCACATCTGTCAAATTTAAGTAATCCTCATTATATATTTTTAAACATACATCAACTAAAAAAAAAGCCTAACTCCTCATCTTTATCTCAATCTTCATTATGTCTTTCTTGTTCAGTCTAAACATTTCTTACATATAATAAGAAAGATATCTTAAAAAAAGATATCCACCCCCAGCCACCCTCCCCACATAATGAAACTTTATTTCCAGACAGGTTCTAAAAATGGCTTTCAAATGTGGAATCGAATTAGGTCCTCGTGTGCAATTTTTATCAAGGATAGGGTTGCCCCCTTGATGTATATACTAAATGTTTATATGAAAATCTGGCAAAATCCATATATTCAAGATTCAGTTATAATGCTTTATTGAGTTTTTTTTCCATTTATACATAATACCAATAGTTATTAAACAGAGCTGTGACATTATATATACATTTATGTGTCCTATCAAAACTTACAATACACAATACTTTCATACCCTCTTATCTATTATATACATTATTTACATTTTCTATTCTTATATCTATTATCAATCCAAATAAACCATGTTTCCCATACTGCATTGTATTCTGTGCCTGCTTTCCCTCTTAATTCCATAGTTAATTTATCCATTTCCACACACTCTAAATTTTTTTAGATTATTAAGCCTTCAGGTGGTATGGAGTTTTTCTTCCAGTACTGAGCGTATGAAAGATTCAGTTATTATTATTCATGGCCTTTTTCCCAGATTACCTATGATCCAGTAGATCCCCAATCCAAATCAAAACTTCTTACTTGTGGCTCGGGCAACAGGTGCTCAGGTTAACCAGTTCAAAAATAGCATCTTTGGAATTAATGGTGGATGATATCTCACAAATTAGGGAATCAGAAAACCCTGGCAAGGCTTCACAGTATCATTGGCCTCTTTACCAGGGACCAGGCAAGCTTGGTATGGCTTTGCCCCCTCAGTTTGTCAGCGCTTAGCATGTGTACTCTGCACTTCTAAGCTTTGTCAGCTCTGTTATAGGTTGTCTTGACTAGCTGCTCTCTTTAGTTTCTTTCACACGAGTGCTGTGAAACAGGTCAATACAGTTTTACAACCATAACAGAGCCCCAAAATTATGTTGCTAGGCAAGACAGTCGTTAAGTGAGCTTTGCCCCATTTTATGACCTGTCTTGCCACAGTTGTTAAGTGAATCACTCCAGCTGACAAGTGGTTAACACAGTGGTTAAGTGAATCTGGCTTCCCCTTTGACTTTGCTTGCCAGAAGGGCGCAAAAGGTGATCACATGACCCTGAGACACTGCAACGTCATAAATAGGAACTAGTTGCAAATACCTGAATTTTGATCATGTGACTGTGGGGATGCTGCAGCGGTCATCAGTGTGAAAAATAGCCACAAGTCACTTTTCTCAATGCCCTTGTAACTTCAAACGGTCACTAAATGAATGGTTGTAAGTCAAGGGCTACCTGTATCCTAAACTGACTGGATGGAGTTTGCTTAAACTTGGAACCAAATTGGACTTGGAGTGCTAGCTGACAATTAACCCCGTCCTTCATGTTCCTCACTACTCTAGCCCACTCCCCTTACCCCCAATGAAGCATACTGTGGAAACAAGGTCAATGACCCATGGGTGTTGTTGCCTCCATCTGGATCCCCTTAGTCTACGTCCTCTTCTGACACTGGGAAGCTGAGCATTTGGGGGCAGTTCCTAACCGTGGATTTTATGTGGGTTTAAGCTACATCTCCACCATAACAAGCCAGAATGGCCAATAGCCAGTTGTAAGAAATGATTGGATTTCTAGCCCTGTAACATCAATGGACATAAGGCTGGCATCACAACACAAATGTCTTTCTTTTCTGCACATTAGCATTCCTGCATTGCATCCTGCTTGATTCTGTAGGCAAGCAACAAAGGCACACATGTCCATTTATCCTGAAAGAGCTTGCCTCCTTTTTAATGAACGCTGGATGCGGAAACATGTGCGAACTCTGCTTTGCACTTGTTTTACAACACAGGAGACTCCAGAGGGAGTTTTTCCCTGCTCTTACTTCCTATTTCAAAGATGCCAAAACTTACCTTCTCCAGTTTCACCCAGTAATCAGCGCAGTCTTCCTGCCCTTTCAGACTGGGAGGTACATACCAAAAACAGAGATTGATGAACTCTGGCTGAAAAAGAAAAAGAAAAAGGAGTAAAAAAAACCCTAAAAGTTATCTTGTGATAACTTTTCTTCCCTCTAATCTTTGTGCAGCAGGAAGCCACTTTCTTATGGCAGTAATACATTGTCAGTAAAGAAATTGGAATACAGAACTATTATTTATTTGGTTTTAATGTAGCACACAGGTGTCAAGCTCATGACATCACCTTGTCATCATGTGATGTATTTAGACTCCCCTCCCCCCATGAGTGAGGTCAACATGTGACTCATCCAGCCCAAGGGCTGCGAGTTTGACATCCTGATCTAGCATGATGTATAAACCCAACCATTACAGCTCATAATTCGTCATTTATGCCACCTATAAGCAATTTATGATCTCCCTACGGGGCCCAAGGCTCCTCAAGATTGCATTATTGCAAGTCCGTGGCAAACTGTCAAATTACATGGCACAGCTTTTGGCACTGTTTTAGCAAGAGCAATGAAATGGATATATTAGTTATCCATTTCATATCCAAGGTTAAAAATATTAGTTCCCATTTTTTTAAACAGTATGTCAATCCCACACAAAAGTGAAGTCCAAATTCCTGCCTCCACCTCTTGAGATGATGCCACTGCATTACTGCCCTTTTAATACTTGTTGCTTTTTGAATGAGACCAGGCATCCCAAAAATGCTGCAAGTCCTAATTTCTGGATGGTGATCCAGCCTGGTGTAGTGCTTAAGGCATCAGGCTAGAACCTGGCAAACAGGGGTGGGATTCTACCAGTTCGCACCTATTTGCTAGAACTGGTTGTTAACATTCTAAGCAGTTTGGAGAACCGGTTGTTAGAAGAAATTACTGGCCTAATCCTGTAAGGAAGGCAGGAAGGAAACATTCTGGTGTTGCTTATAGAAACTGCCTCTCCATTAATCCTTATTACATTCTTGGCAGGACTAGACTTCCTGTCTCAGGAACTTCTCTGGAGTTTTTTCCCCCTCCTTTGCTGGTACTTTGCTTGTGTGGAGTGACCATTTAAAGGTACAATGGCACTGAAAAAAGTGACTTATGACCATTTTTCACACTTACGACTATTGCAGCATCCCCAGAGTCATGAGAGGCCAGGTGAGGAGATGCGTGCCTTGACGTGAGTGATATTGAGTTGGCCATGCCCAGCCAATAACATGACCACCAAGCAAAGCCCACCACCTAAGCCACGCCCACAGAATCGGTTGTTAAAAAATTTGAATCCCACCCCTGCTGGCAAATCGTGAGTTAGGCACAAAATCAGCTGGGTGACTTCGTGCCAGTTACTTTCTCACACTCCTAAGAAGAAGACAAGGGCAAACCACTTCTGAAAATCATTCCTGCAGGAACTTATCCAGGCAGTCAGCAGGAGCCAACAATGACTTGAAAGCACACATTCACAGACAGAGAGACAATCGGAATTATCAGTTATGTGAAAACATGTTTCAAAAAGAAAAAAGAAAACCGCTGACTTAATGGAGAGTTAGAACTGAAGTTTCAGATCCTGAATTGGTAGGAATCATTTAAGCCAGCAGTCGCTAACATCTTCAGCTCTGCAGATTGGCAACAGCAGTGGTGGCGGGGTGGGGTGGGGGGAGAGGATGGTATTGCACCCACGCATGTCACTTGCACAAATAGAGCTTTGCTCACTCGCCTGCTGCTTTCACGGTCCGGTCCATTGAATCCAAACCTCGTTCAGTTGAGGAATCCAAATTAAAGCATTTGTGACTAATGGATATCCAGCTTCTGTTTTTCACCACATCCAGAACCCACCTCTTCCCTTGTTAATCAGTGATCTGAGCACAAGACATGGTCTTATGTGTGAGAACAGCAGGGGTTCGGGAGAGCCCCTAGCTAAGATTCGGCACAGTTCAGACAACCCCCAAATCCTACTCCCAGCTGGCCCCGCCCACCCTGCCCCACCCTGCCCTTCCCAGGAGTCCCCACATGGCCCATTTTGGATGCAGGTTAAGTGCAGGGTGTGTGCAGAGGCTCTGGGAAGATGAAAAACAGGCCTCCCGTAAGTTCGGGAAGGCCAGAAACAGGCCCATTTCCAGCTTCCAGAAAGCCTCCGGAGGTCGGGGAGGCTGTTTTCACCCTCCCAGAGGCTTGAGGAAAGCCTTCGGAGCCCAGCGAGGGCAAAAACACCTCCTCCATGGTGAAGGAGGCCGACTAGGCCACACTCACCATGGTCACGCCCACCCAGCAACTGGGCAGAGAAGCTGTTGCTAAAACTTTTGAAACCCACCTGGGGAGAATAGCCCATTATTTAGCAGACATTCGGAGACGATAAAGTGCCCCCTTTTCCTAACAGCTTCACCAGGCTAGAAAGCGGGAGATTACGCCACAGCCATGAAAGCCAGTTGCATGACCTTGGGCCAGTCACCCACTCTCAGCCCAACCGACCTCACAGGATTGTTGTTGTGGGGAGAATAGGAGGAGGATACATTCACTGCCTTGAGTTATTTGTAAAAATAATAAAGATGGGGTCCAAGTAAATAAATAATATCATATAATATACATGTCAGCAGCAAAGCAAGCCCTGAAGGCCAAATAGCTCATACCTCTATAACTAGTTGAAAGCCTTCTCTCTTTTTGATTTCATCAGCTAGATACCTAGGATGAAAAAAGAAGAAGATGTTAGGGAAGATGCTTGAACCACATGCCAGTCACCAGGGATGGCAGAAAGACTTTCCCCAAATATAGGATCTTTTCATATACCTAGTATAAGCAAAGGCCCTATCCACTCTCTGCTCCAAGCCTTTGCTACCGTTGGCCTTCCACATCAGCCACAACTTAAAGCAATCTACTTTGCGTCCACACTGGATGGTTTGGTCTCCCCTGTCATAAGCTATGTCGTAGAACTTGTCTGTCTGGAAGAGATAGGTAGCTTGGGCACAGTGGCATCTCTGCAGTAGTCCCTGGGAAGAAAGAGGTATCAAAACAGTTATCTTTTTTTTAAAAAAAAACTTGTTTTTCACATAAAATTATTTATTCTACTTGACAGTGCAAAATGCTCTAAGTAGAAGTTCATTTCAAAGAACTTCAAAATGAACTGGAAAATGTGATAAGAATAGGGTGATCATAGACTCAGAAACCAGAGAGTTTAAAAGAGAGGTGTGCAACGTAAGACCTTGGGAGATTGTTAAGATACAATTGGTTCAAGGCAGTATGATTAATGGTGTGGGATAAGAAGCTAAGTCATATTTGGAGTGTGTTATTCATTGCAGTCTCTAGTTCAAAGCAGGAACAGTATGGTAAGTAAAATACCTGTCAAAATTGGAGAGAGGGCAAACAAAGAGAGAGAGTATCCAGAGGTGAACTTCTGTTATAAAGACATGCCATGGAAAAGGCTCTTTTTTTGAATCCCAACCAAAGCATTTCTAATTTTTATGAAAGAAAATAACAAGTTCCATGAGATCTTAATAGGCTGTCATGCCCGTATTGGCTCTGTTGGCTGTGGAAGAAACTGGGGAAGGGCACAGTCTGGATGGGCAGAGCAGGGGAGAGGTAGAGCAAGGGAGAGGGAATTCAGAGGAAGACCCAGGTCCATCCCCTCTTCATCCTAGGGCACGCAGGGAGGAACAGAGAGGGGAGCAACGTGGCTTACAGGAGAGGAAAGGGCCCCGATTCCCTTTAGTAGCTGCAGCTGGGAACACAGTGTTTAAAAAGGGAAGCTGCGCACAGCAAGCTTGGGAGCAAATCGTGAATTATCTGGTATAATTGAGGCTTATCTGTGTTCCTGGCGTCTTCCCAACTGTGTGTGTTTTGCTGTGCTTTCAAGTCTGCAATTCCTTCTCATGCCCTGTCAAGTTAATTACTGCAGCGTGGTTTGTTTGAATTTTTAGGTAAGTTTGTATGTACTTTGTTTTTGGATTGAATTTCCTCCACTTAAAGACTGTTTCTGGGAGAGTTTTTCTCCAGCAAAAGGTAACCTGGACATTGGGGGCAAAGTTGGAGATAATAAAGGGACTCTTCTTGCTTGACTGTGTTGCCTTTGTGCCACGCCCCGGGTCATCACATAGGCAGACAAACTCATATTAGAATAGATCCATAATCCCACAAAATTTTCTATTGGTCATTTATTTCAATACCTTTAGAAACTTTAGCGTGGATTTCTAAAGTTTCTAAATATTATGACTCAGAATTGATTTAAATATTATTTTCAGAGCAAATATGTGATAATGCTTCACAGATACTGAGAAGTAGAATATATTAGCCTTGACTGAGAATATCAGACTTCCATATTCTACTGTAGGGGTGTCAAACTCGCAGCCCATGGGCCGGATGCGTCATGCACTGGGCATACCCACTTCCATTTTAGCAAGGGGGGGGGAAAGTTGTGATATGTCACGTGACCACGTGATGCCGCAAGTTTGACACTCCTGTTCTACAGTATGGAGTTCCACCTGTAATGCTGCTAGCTGAAGAAGTACTGCAGTAATTAAGCAGAAGAAATCAGCATAAATCCTGAAAGAGTTAATGTACAAGAAGATCTCACTTTGACTTTTGGGCAGAGAGTTGGATTAGGTAGCTCTGGCTTTCTTCTAACCATATTATCTGGAGGGAGAGAGAATTTATACAACATGATATAACTTATATCATGCTTCATGTCTAGGAAGAGAGGGAGGGAGAGAGAGAGAGAGAGAGAGGGAGGGAGAGGGAGAGGGAGAGAGAGAGTCTAAATACTTACAGAGTTATTCTGGACCAGGAAGGCAGAACACTGAAGCCCAGTCATAAGCATTTTGTGAGGGTTCCAAGCCACCGAATCAGCCCTGGATGGAAAATAGAAATGAGCGTTTTATAATTGGATAAACTTTGCATGCAAATAAATGCTAATAACCATATTTAGAAGACTGTTAAAACTTCAGTGGTGCACCTTTGTATTTTGGACCTTACACACAAATACACACACACACACACACACACACACACATATATGGTATTCAGCTTTGTTCGGGTATTTTCCCACGTCCTTATAGTTGTGCTTTTAAAGTTGAATCTCATCTGCCATCATCAGGCTTCTGTATTGTGTTCGTCTGTGAGTCAGACTTTCACAGCCATTTTCAGTTTTAAATTTGGGGCTAGCCTACTACTGTGCCAGAATGGTTTTTTCTTAATACAGCATAGCTAGCACCAAATTTAAAACAGAAATGGCTGTGAAAGTCTGACTCACAGACGAACACAATACAGAAGCCTGATGATGGCAGATGAGATTCTGCCGAAACGTTGCTACAACTTTAAAAGCACAACTATAATGACGTGGGAAAATACCCGAACAAAGCTGAATACCATACATGTAAGTACCCTAAAAACTTGATATATATATATATATATATATATATATATATATATATATATATATATATATATATATAAAATCAGAGAAACATGTTAGTCTGTGGTATCCAAAAATCAGAAGGAGTCCAGTAGCACCTATTCAACAAATAAAATGTATTAAAAGACACACATTTTTTTGAGCTGCAGCTCACAACTTCAGATGCAAAAGAATAGTTAAGCTGATTTTGATACAATTTGTTAATGTGCTAAGGTGCTACCAGACTCCTTTGCATTTAAATGGGATTCTTAACATGTACCATAGGGGTCAGACTCTGAAAAGGGCCTTGAACCAGAGCCTCCCATGGCATCACTGTCATTTTGCTCCCACAGACAAGTCTCAGCAAGTCAAAGAACACATAAATGCCACTATAATCATTGTACTTTCAGCTAAAAATAAAAATTCCCATGGTCTCAAGCAGAGGTGGGATTCTACCAGTTTGGCCCGGTTTGGGCGAATCAATAGCTCCGAGGATCATCTGGGAGCGAACCGGTTCGTTTATTCTAACAATCAGCTGTTGGGCCCACACTTCCACCTGGGCTCTAGGCTGTGCCTAGATATAAATATCCTGTTTTTGAAGCTCAGCTGATTCACGTGGCACAGCGGATTGCCGTACATCAGCTGATTAACACACAGGGATTGCTGGAGAAGGTCAGTAGCAAATGCTCTGTGCGCGCTCACCGAACCGGTTGTTACACCAATTGAATCGCACCCCTGGTCTTAAGGACCAAGAAAGAAGGGAGAAGTGTGTCTTAACTGTTTCCCATCTTTTCCAAACAATTGCAAAACCATTGGAGGCTGAAGTACCAATCTTTTAATGTTTTAACTTTCAATGCCCAATGTTTTTAACATTCTAATTGTTTTATACTGTTATTTAGGGCATTGTAAATCACTCAGCTGCTTGAAAGTGAGATGGGCAGCATATACATTTAATAAGTAACTAATTAAATAAAATTTACATCTAAGTTGATTTTTTTAGACTGTCAGGTGCCAACTGATTCATGGAGATGCAGAAGACTTTTCTTTCAAGCCAATTCCTCAAAATTAGCAATTTGCCTTACACCACAAGCTATCTGGCCTCATCCACCCAGTCAACCAGCACTGCATCTAACCAGCAGCCCACCTTTGACTTTCAATGTGCATTTGCCTGACCCAGTGCTTCATTCCAGCACTTCTCTATGGCTACCTTGTTTGCCTCTCCTTCCGCTGACTTTGCCTAGCTAGACTTTGGGCCTGACACTGACTTTCTAAAGAACTGAACTGGGTCAATAACAGAGGATTTACAGCAATATAATTTACCAACAGCATGCAGTTAGCAATACTTGACCTGCACATGCATTTTAACACACTCCTAGTAGGCATCTGCAGCTGATGAATTAAAACAACAGGATCATGCAAGGTTATTTTTTGTGCCATTGCAGCAGCTTTGCCAGAAGAGGGAACTGTTGTCTTACTGTTTGGTCTACTAACAGGGCAAATAGCCAGTGAACATGGCCCTGTAGTTCTAATTCAGTGGAGATGGAATGGCACAAAGACCAGTCAAGAGCCGTCTAACTAACTCTATAAAGACACTGACTAGAAACTTTCTTTACAGATTTGAATTGCATGGTTATTTGTGGAATGATAAAATCAAGGTCAATGTGCATTTTAAAAATCATTTTATTAGACGTGCCATACTGAGAATTTGGAACAGGTATAAGGCAAAATTGACTCTTAAAATTCCTTTGTGCTTGTCACCCCAACAAGTTCTTTTTCAGAAGGGAAATTGATAATTAAACAAAAATGGTTGCCGTCTGCTGATTTCTTGAATTTTTCTCAAGGAGAATTTAACTTAAAAATGAGAAAATTGGGAGTTTGTAGGTTTTAGATGGCATTGGTTTCCCTCTGCTCATCTAATGGAAAGATTTAAGGTGGATAAGAGGAATTATGAATTGTAAAAGGGTAAAACTGAATTTGACATAGAATTTTGTACCAATGATGATCAAATTATTTCTAAGATATACAAACTTGGAGGAAAAAAAATGGAGGCAGAGGATGAATAAGTCCAAAGTCAAAGTCCTAGCTTTTCACAGCTCATTTCTGTAGGAAATAATGTTTACCTTTCAATCCCATCCAAAAGATGCCGATGTCTTTGGGAGAGAAGAGCACTACCGCCCCAGGCTGCCTACAGCAGAAAAAAGGGGCCACGTGAGTTACTTAAAAAGAAGTCCAGTCAAAAGCAATGTGGATAGTGCTACTGTTGGAATTCCCAAATTAAAAATACAAGAATATCATTCAAATGGTAACAGGGTAGCTAAAGGGCTAAGTTTTAAAGGCTAAAAGAATCTCAAGATAGTTTTCAAGCAGAATATGAAAATCTGGGTTCATGCAGAATGTTCACAAACATGAAGAAAATCACCTTTCTACAAATGTACCCCCCGAATAATAAATCACACTTCACTCAGCAACACAGCCTCCCACTCTACCTCTGTGTGACTGAACCATTCATCACATATTTTCTCACCAATCTCCATTGGGGAATATATATGTATCTGCTGGGTGAGTTGTTAGGGCAGCGCACATCAATAGAACAGAACAGAACAGAACAGAATAGAATTCTTTATTGGCCAAGTGTGACATACAAGGAAGATGTCTTGGTGCAAATGCTCCCAGTGCACATAAAAGAAAAGATACATTTGTCAAGAGTCAAAAATCATAAGATGTAACACTTAATGATAATCATAGGGTACAATAAGCAATCAAATCATAATAGGAAACAGTCAATAAAAATTGTAAGGATACAAGCAACAAAATTACAGTCATACAGTCACAAATGGGAGGGGATGGGTGATAAGGTGTGATGAGAAGATTAGTAGTAATAGTGGTGCAGACTTTGTAAATAGCTGGACAGTGTTGAGGGAATTATTTGTTTAGCAGAGTGGTGGCGTTTGGGAAAAAACTGTTCTTGGGTCTAGCTGTTCTGGTGTGCAGTGCTCTATAGGAGTGGCCCCCAACCTTTTTTGTGCCACAGCCCGGTACCGGCATCACAAAATGATCCGCGGCCCGGTACTGGCATCAGCACGCATGACAAGGCAAGGCGAGCTGAGTGACTGGCCAGCCAGCCGTCCCCCGCTTCTCCCCACCATCTTCAACTCCTCCTTTGTACCTTTGTCAATGGGCTTCGCTTTGGGACGGCTTCAGGACGGTCACTCGGCTCGCCTTGCCTTGGGTGCTGAAAGAATCCTCGTGCCTTAGTTTCATTCGAAGCCCCCCCTTCGATGAAACTAAGGCACGAGGATTCCTTCAGGACCCAAACGCCGCTTTCCAACCGGAAAAGCTCACCTGGAAGGCACTTTCTCATCAAACAAGATGGCGGCACCCAGCAAACCGGCGGCCCGGTAGGAAATGTTCCACGGACCAGTACCGGTCCGCGGCCCGGTGGTTGGGGACCCCTGCTCTATAGCGTCGTTTTGAGGGAAGGAGTTGAAACAGCTTATGTCCTGGATGTGAGGGGTCTGTACATCTCTAGAAGGTCCTTACCGCCACAGGTTGTACTTACATCCACATGGAACCAGAGTTTGTGCCTTTTGCACACCTCTGCAATTTCAGGTAGGGGGTCAAACGCTCCCAGGACTGTGGTGCCACAGGTGGCATTGACAAAGAAGGGGAGCGCTCTCTGGAAGAGAAGATGAGAGCTTTCTTTAGCATACTGTCCTGTATATTTGGCCCAAACAATAGGATCTGACACATGTGGTTGCATCTGTCCAAATTTCATTTTGTTCACATGTTGGTCCTTGATAAAGGAAGCATAAGCTATTACATTAGTACACTGTTTCTTCTTTTGCTGCACACCTCAGACAAAGAGTCAGAGTTGGCAAAGTCCCTATGCCCATTGAGTGTCTCCTTTAACAGGATCACTGGCTTGGATGTGGGAAGAAAAAGCAGCCTGTTACATATAGCTTAGTGCAGTGATAGCTAACCTTTTCAGCACTGAGTGCCCAAAGCGCGCGCAAACCCCCAAAGTGCAATGCACGCCTGTCCTCCATGCATGCGCCCCACCCCGTGCATGTGCACACATTCCCCATGCATGTGTCCTGCCCTCGTGCCCACCGCACATGCACCCCATGCCACTTGCACCCCGCCCCGTCCCCTGCATGCATGGCAGAGACCCAAAAACCAGCTGGCCAAGCGGGAGGTGTATGTGTGTGTGTGGCAGAGCTGAGCTGGGGTGATGGCTCGCATGCCCGCAAAGAGGGCTTTGCATGCCACCTCTGGCATGTGTGCCATGGGTTCGCCATCACGGGCTTAGTGGAAGCAAAGGGAAAATTGTAACTTCCTCAAAACCCTCCACAGGCAACATACCTCTGATTTGGCCTGGTTGATCTTTTTCTCTAGATCAGCAGGGATCATCTTCCCTCTGAGGAAGAAAAGAGTGGTTGAAATGACTGAGCCATGAAAGTCCTTTCAACAGGTCCTTCTTGCTTAAGCCACTCTGACTTCAAATCATTCCAAGCAGGTGGCAGAATGAAGCTATGTGTTTCACTTTAATAATATAAAAGGAACTTTAACTTTGAACCTGCCTCTACTGTAAATTACATCAGAGGAAAAGTTTCCACATTAGCCTTGTATGAAGCACTAGGATTTTTTAGCACAGGAAGATTTCCTCTTGAGGAAACCACTTATAATAACATCGATTTCATGCACACTGAAATGATATGTTTTAGAGAGGCCCACTAGTGGGCTGTGAGGGGCTTGCAGCTGGGCCGTGGAAATGGCCAGTGAGTACACATGTACATACACTCATCCTCACTTGCGTGAGCAGTGGCCAAACACATGCATGCACACTCCATTTGCATGAGTGGCAGGCACATGTGCATGCCATTTGTAAAAATGGAGCTGTGCACACACCTACTTGCTAGTTGCTTGTGCAAATTATCCCCTCCTTCCTCCACTGGTGTGCAAAGCCAGAAACACTGGGGAACTCTGATCTAGAATAAATTCTTCCATATGAACTTGCTATTTATGCAGATCAATAATGATAAAGAATGAGAACTGTTGCCAGATACAAGACTAATCATAGATCTGCTTAGTTGCTATTACTTAGGTGCCTTTGTTTTATCGTATGTTGAAAGGTCATATACAAAGTGGTATTTCAGTCTTAGCCCTTACAATGCCCTCACTAATTGTTTGTTTACTTATTTATTTATTTGTCAATTATGCTACCAGTTAGAAACAACAGCTTATAGAGAACACAATATTTACAATCTTAAGGGCTAGAAACGTGAATTTACTTAAAATACATATTCTTAGCTGGTTCAATTTCACAGACATCACCAAGCTGAACTATGGAGCACGTGAAACTGAAACCCAGAGCTCAGATTAAGGGATTGTAATTTTTTAACCATAATCACTGCAATGGCAAAGGGTTCCTAAAATCTGGGGTGGGTGGGTGGGAAACAACTGAACAAGGGGATAAGCAATCCACAATGGTTCTAATGTCTGTGTGTATTGCAGTGGTGGGATTAAAAAAAAAAATTAGCACCAGTTCAGTGAGCGTGGCTTGGTGGGCATGCTTTGTGCGCATGCAAATACTTTGCGCGCGTGCACCAAATGTAGAATTTTGCGCAGGCGCAGAGGCGTTCCAACTCACCTTCTGCAAGCCTGCACTCTCCTGGTCACTTCAGCAGCTGCCACGTGGCACTCTGCTGTGCCATGCAAAGCAGCTGTGCTTCAAAAGCAGGGGATAAAGGTGAGTACAGGAGCCCCGGCGAGCAGGTGGGCGCAACAGCAGAACAGCGGAGACAACCAATTTGGTCTCCTTTGCTCATCAGCGCTACCGGCTCGGCAGAACCGGGCAGAACCGGTAGAATACTACCACTGGTGTATTGGGTATGGTTAGGGAGGTAATCCAGATTAAATGGTCCATGTATTACAACAACAAGATGGAACCATTGATCTTATCTAACTTGATAAGGCTTTCCAGTTATTAACACTCACTTTTCATCCGCTGCTACAAGGTAGACATTGTCAGTGCCGATGCCCAAAAAAGCTGCTCCCTTTTGGATGGAGTAGTGGCACTAAAAACCAGAAAAAGAGGGTCAGCATTGTAAGATTTCCTCTAAGAAAAACTTTCTCCCAGGACCCTGTTCCGAGTCTTGGGAAGCCATTTAGTAATTAATCCATTTAGAAATCAACTACTACTCATTTACTTTTTTACATTTCTATCTAACCAATGCAATCCTGACCCATGGTTCTGGGGAGAGAGAGCATTCCCAGATATTATCCCCCTTATCTTCTCTAAATTTAGAGCAATAGATTACAGATCCTGACAAAGATCATGGTCCACCAGAAGATACACAGCAATACAAGGCTTCAAAATGAAGGTCATCTGGTGGTTTCACAGCTATTATTTGCAAAATGGGAATAATTAATTTACTTTAGGCAGGTAGAGAATAACAGCAAGATTTTCTGGCATGTGTCCCTATCTCTGGCATTCTTTTTCCAGGGGGCCTACATACTTACAAATATGTGCAAGCCAGTGGTGGGATTCAACTGGTGTTACTACTGGTTCGGTGACTGCGTTGCGCATGTGTGTAGAAAAACCTTAAAGCTGTGCTGCCCGGACATCTGAAATGTGCTGCACGCAGGTGCGCAGCATTTGGAAAGCTTCTTTTTTCCTGCTTTTTCAACCTCGCACAAAGCTGCTGAGGTTCTGTGCCGCGCAAAGCAGCTGAGGTTGAAAAAGCAGGAAATAAAGGACAGGTAAGAGCCTGGGCGGGCGGGCGGGTGGGCCAAACAGCAGCAAACACAGAACTGGTTTGGTGTCTGCTGCTCTTCAGAGCTACCAGTTCTATGGAGCTGGGCAGAACCGATAGCAACCCACCCCTGGTGCAGGCAAGCCCATTTTCCCCCTTTTTGAGGAGATAAATACCACCTCCCCTCCCAAAAACCATAAACAAAACAAATATGTCCCACTATTGTACAGTACAAAAATATTCAGCTTTTTTTCAGCAGAGTTATGTTTGATCTCAACTGACACTCCAATAAACAAACAAACCTAAATGAGGTCAGAATAAAATTAGATTTAGTTTGATTTATAAGGAAATGATACCTACAAAGATCAAAAATGTACGTGTCCTGGAATTTCCTGCAACTATCTATACAAGTGAAAACTGGAGTTTGAAGAAGCAAGATAGGAAAACTATTGATACTTTTGAACTTTAGTGTTGGAGAAAACTCCAGGGAATACTATGGACAGTCAAGAAAACAAACCAATGGATCATTAAAAAAATTAACCCAGAACTCTCACTCAAAGCACAAATGACCAGATTCAAATTATCTCACTTTGGACACATTAAGCAAAGATCTAGCTTTCTAGAGAAGGCTATAATGCTGGGAAAGAAATAAGGAAACGGAAGAATGGGACAATCAGTAGCCAGACTCAGTTACAGTCATGATTAAGATGCCATTTGGAACTTCCCAAAATGTCTGCTGTTAACAGGGCAGTCTGATCCAACTTCTGATGTACAAGTTCCAGCTTCAGTCTATCTTAGTTGCACCCAACCTGGTTCCCTCCAAATGTCCCCCAATACCAAATTTTATTTTAGTATTGCTGATAAGACAATGCCCTCTCTCAGTAGCACTGCTGGGAAGGTATTTGCCCTAGAGACCATTAGTGTTTTCCTGGCTCTTCCAAATCCCCAACAACAATATCTGCTGTCCGAGGTGCTGCTTGTCCCCCTGCCTCAGGAGTAGGTCTAAGAAAAGTCAGTTTTGGGGGCAACAAGTCATACTTTCATTACAGATCTTGGAAAGTCCCAAAAGCATGGGCAACATTGTGGTAGAATTATTCAAAATAAACATGTTAAGTCTATTGTGGAGGATGTGTTTTAATCATACCCCAAAGCAAAACATTTTGCCGCCAAATTTCAATAGCATAATCTGAGGAGGCAATACCCTCCCTCCAGAGGTGGTATTCAGCAGGTTCTGACCAGTTCTGGGGAACCAGTAGTGGAAATTTTGAGTAGTTCAGAGAACCGGCAAATACCACCTGTAACTGGAGATTTTACAGTATCCTTCCCCTGCCACACCCACCAAGCCACACCCACAGAACTGGTAGTAAAAAAATTTGAATTCTACCACTGTTTCCCTCACTAAAACAAAAAGCAAATTAGGCTGGGTAAAAGTAAGTAGGTTGGTTCTCCGGAGCATGCACAAGAAAACAATACCTCTTCTGATGTAAACACTGCCAGCTTTGGTATTGCCCAATGTCCTTTCTGCTTGCAGTCTGGGAAACGGTGATACCGTGCCACATTCATGGCATACATGTTGGAGATGGACCCTCCTACCAAGGAAAACAACCCATAGAATTGTTCAATGACCTACTCATTACCATTTTAAAGTCAAATCTTAAGGTTAGCATGTAACTCCCAGACATCTCCAGTGCATCAGTTGTAGACACAATGAATGGCAGAAATTGCTTTCATTTGGATGATCCAGAATTAAGGGCCTTCTCTGTGGTGGCTTCCTCCCTTTGAAGCAATATTCCCTCAGAGATTCACCTCCCACATTGTTGCTTTTCCAAAAGGCTTTGAAAATACAGTTTTGTCAGAGAGCTTGGAGACCCCATTCAAAGCCAGCCAGGTAGGTTGTCTGATTCTGTTGTGGCCACCAGGGGGTGGTGGAAGGCAGGCTGGAGGTTAAATTATAAATTTTCATTGGTGGATTTTTAATGTTGTATGCAGCCCAAAGTCACTATGTGAGAGTTAAGCAGCTATATACATTTGCTTAATAAATAAATAATACTGGATGCATGTCACCTCTAAAAAATGTATAAACAAACACAAGCCCCTGAAAATACCCGGATTCCAAGTTTTACATACCAGGGGAGAAGATTCCGTCACCTTTTTCCCAGCCAACCAACTTTCGCAGTTTCTTCAGCACTACCTCCTCCATCAAGACAAATACAGGTGCAATCTCATAAGTGTATCTAAAACACAAGTGGCCTTATGAGTCTCACCTGAGAAACAGCCAAAATTGCCAGCAAATTGTCAGAGAGCAATGAAGGTATTGGTTTAGATTAGGAGTAGCGTGGCTAGAGTACTCCACTGCTCTAGTTTTTATTAAAACTGCCAAGATTTATCTACTCCATCAGGAGAGGTTTCTTGGACAAATTTGAAAGTGCCAGATTTTTGTAGTTTTCTTTCTTTTTTAAAATTCTGATTTGTCTTTTTCTTTACTCTTTTTTTTCTAATAGAAGTTTTTATCTTATGATGATATTATTAATTGCCTATAGCCTTCAATAATAGGCAGTATAAAATGAAGTAAATCTGTAAATAAATATACATCTTTGCAGGGATAAAATTAAGGGAAGCAGACTCCCATTCTTTCCCCCTTGTCACCTGTCTCTTGTTCCATACAGTCAACACATCTGATTGTATGGAGCAGGACTGACATATCTGGGCTGCAAAAATACGGAAGATTTCTACAGGGCAGCAAGGAGACTTTTTGGTACCTCTTTGTTGCCATGAATAGTAATCACCCAGATTTCTTCAGCCTTCACCCTGGTAGCTTCAACCCCAAGCAACAACAGAAGCCACATCAAATGAGCAACTTTGGAGGAAGAAAGTTAGCAGTCATGGACCTTATGAGGATTCAACTGGGAGTAGAATGCAGATAAATATATAACCCAGAAAGGGCTCTAGGTTCCAAATAGAGTCATGCTACTAATGCATGCCTCCTGAGGATCATGGCATCTTCATATTAATATTTACTCACTTGCAGAGATAGAATGCAAGGGTTTTTCAAGATGGAAGAAGTCTGCATTTAGCCACTACATTCATTGGCACTACATACACTTTGGGCCAGTCACTGGCCTGATTCACATTAAACCAAGATCAGTTTTAGCATTTTTAAGCAAGCACATCTACCATATATCACACTAAATTCCAAGCAAAGAAGTTACATTTTGGCTTAATTTTAAATATGAACAGAATATTTTATCTGAGTTTAAATTATTCCATAGAGTGGTCATGAGGATAAAAGGAAGAGGAAAAACTACACATAACACTTAATTTTGCTATTTGCCATGAGGGAAGAGTTGTTAATATAGTTGATATCAAATTACTCCCCCCCCTTCGCTCTCACTACCCATTTACTAGGGAGATGCCTCGTCAGTTGCCACAGAGCAAATGTTTCACAATCAGAGGAATCTACCAACAGTCTCCCTGAATCAGACAGAAAGAAGATTATTTATATTATATTATTGCTTATATCACAATACATTACAGTGTTGCTCATCGGAATTTGATCCACTGCATATTTTTGTCTCTGCAACTTTGGATCATTTCAAAACCTTGACAAACTTAACTGATACTGCAACAGTGAAGGACATTCAACAGAATTTGTGGATAAAATACAGTACATCATAAAAAGCAAAGACTTTTCCTCAGACTGCTTTCTAGTGGACACACTTGTAAAAATTACAATCTCTAATCCAAAAAAAGCAGCAGTGAAATTCACCTAGGCTGTAGCTGAGTCTTGGGAATTCTTTTCCTTTTTTAAAAATTTAAATGCCAATATATATGAGAAAGTGGAGAACACGTACTGGCTAGTGTTGAGCATCTCTGTGATCATCCGTCCAGCCAGAGCATGGAGATCAAGGCCAGAAAATAGCTGATTGCAGAAGCGTGGATGACCTGCAAGAAAAAGAAAGAGACTCCTGCTGCATTTCTTTGGATCACCACCACTTTTACTGAACTCCCACCACTTTTACTGAACCGAATCCACTTTCATGGGGAAAGATTGAGGCTTGCAGCCTTGCACATCAAGAGGAAAGGAAATTGTGCCAAAGGAAATAGTCTCTAGGGAAGTACTTCATATTTTCCGTGCCATTATAGATATTAACGTGATTATTGTTGCAACGTGAGCATTTACCAAAGGCTCATTTGTATTACTGGAACTATCCATGATATTCCGTAGTGCTTTCCCAAATCCCAGCTATTTGTTTACATTTCAGTCACCTTCCATCATTGGAGGTCATCTAGTCCAACCCCCTGCTTGAATAGGAGAGTCTATTCCAATTATTAGCCTCTACCTAGGATTGAACTCATAGCCTCCTGATTGTGAGCCGAGAGCTCTACCTCTAGGCCACCATAGCTGCGATAATTGTACAATAACTACTTTAAATTCATTTGCCCTTATCCTTAAGAAAATAACTATAGTTTGAAAAGAATCATATCAAATCCTAAGTATTGAGGTCTTTTCCCCTCAACTTGAAACTTAGTCTCTTCGTACACATTACATTTCAACCCAAATTACCAGGCTCAAATTATTCTCCTTGGATACATTGACTGAATATTGTACCTAGCTCTGTGGAGAAGTCTAAAATGCTGGGGAAGAGAAGAAAACAACGAGAAGCAAGGTGGGTGGACTCAATTATAGTAGCAATGGGTACTCCATTAGAAGAACTGAAGGACTAGATTAGGGACAGATCAACAGGGAGAAAATCTATTTATGTTGCTAGGAGTTAGCACTAACTTTATGGCACATAATCAACCACACACTCATTATTTTAAAAAAGACCATCCAACGTACAGTAAATTGGGGAATCAACTAACTCAAGTTGCCAGGATAGGCAAACTAATTTCAATAACTGGACCCGAACAATCCTATTTCCTAAGAAGTTTTGAAAAAAGAACAATACTCTCTTAACTCTTGACGTGCAGAATACTTACATGTTTTCACACTGTATCTGATAACATCCCGACAGCGTTCCAGCAACCTTTCATGTGGCTCCCCATCGTCTTTTAGATTCAGGTCCAGAATTTGCAGCAGTTCCTCAGGTTCCTTCCAAATGCACACCTACCAGCAAGATAGTCAGCTCATTTCCAAAAAGCCATAGAAGGTTGTATACAAGCTGAACAGTGCAATCCTATACCCAGGTTATGCCTCCTGGATGACAAAGGGTTGGTATAAAATTCTATTTATCAGCACAAATCCAAATTCTGCTGCCTGAAGGTGCTATTATGTTTTCAGAAATTTAAGTTAAATTTCCCAAGCTCCCCCAATGTTTTAATCCCTGACATTTTTAGCCAGCATTCCTGATTGGCCAGGAGTCTGGGACCTATAGTTTCAATGCTTCTTGGAGATATTAGGTGGAAAAATGTTGCCCTACTATGTATTAAATATGGTATTAAACTGGGTGTTGGGAGGGGAACTAGAAAAATTGAGAAAAGAGTGGATTATACCCAATTTAGTCAATGCAAACCATCTGGGATTAGGAATTGGTGATTTTTCTGCCAAGGGAATACTTTGTTAGCTTGCAAGTAAAATTCAGTTTGGATACCTGGCCCAAGCCATTACTTAAAGTATATAGAGTGGACACCCCAGCTCAAGAAAATTTAGAATGAAAATCAATATAGCTTACCTTTTCAGAAGCATCCATCCCTTTTCGAATTCCTTCTTCAAGCATGATTTGGAAGGCTTCCTGCAGGAACTTCTCACCAGCTACCCGATCCAAGCCAGGAGATGACAAAGAATCTTTTGCTGCCATTGTCAAGCACACCTCCTCCTATAACAGGCCAGGCATCAGGAACATGAAATCAAATTAGACCCTGAAGGGAAATCCACTAAAACATCTCCATATTGTATATTTTGTAACATTCTTTTTTCTGGTACTTATCTCCAGAAAAAAGAATGTTACAAAATGCAAATAGTCATTGTAACTAGGCTCATATCAACTTCCAACTAGTGACACTCTGTTCTTTGAGCTTAACACTGGGACAATAGAGGTACTTGTTGTTTTTTCCCAGTACCCTTTACAGTATAATGTTTATGCTAACACAGAGATGTAACTGTCCCTATTGCATTCATACATTTAATAGCATGTGGGATACAAGTGTAATTTATGAGCAGCTAACCTTCAATGAACTTTATGGACAATGGCAAAGACATCAATTCACACTGAGAAGGAGAAGGCAATGATAAACCACTCCTGTATTTTTATCAAGAAAACCTCATGATTAGAAAATACAAAATGATTGAAAAGACTTGAAAGATCAAGTTATGGACAAATCTTTATGCAGGAAATTTATCTATATGGTCACTAAGAGCTGACAACAACTTGATAATGATGGCTCATAATCGATATTTTTATAAAATAATTTTTATAAAATAATTATTGTATGTCACCAGAGAAGTTGTCTAGAATGTATAAAGGGACTTCAAATTTACATTGGAAATGAGAAACATAAGTAATAAGTATCATGCTTGGTCGATGTGTAAAAAAGCAAAAAAAAGGGGGGGGGGGTTACTGATTCGGAGGATTTTAAAGATTAATATATAATTGAGACCAGGAGTCTGCCTCCTGAGACTGATGGATAAAAGTCATGGTACTTTGATTCTGTATATGATAACTGCACATTGCATCTTACAAATCAGTGAAAGATTCATTGCAAATCACTTAGGTTCTTAATCTGTAAAACAGCATCATCTATCTGCATTTTTTTAAAAAAAAAACCCTATTCTCACTTTCAACCAACAGACATCACCACATGCACTCGTTACACATTAAGACCCCATAGTTTTTGGGGAAATAACATTCTTGAAATTATTAGACACTGATGAAATCTTCACATATGCGTTAAACAAGCCCAATAATTTTTCCATCCGCAAACCACATCCATGCTTTAACATTTTTTTGTAATTCAATAACTACTTCTGCAGATTTCCAATTTTTCAACTTTGAAAACCCATCTTTCCAGCCTTGGAAATTTAAAAATTGCAAGACTGAAAAATGTTAGACTGAAGAAGTTCAAAGACATATCAGATTTGCTAGTGTGATTAACTATACCACAGCTGAAAACACGCAGCCCATACCACCTCACCTTCTCGTTGAATGGGAGTCAGGTGTGCTGCCTCTTTCTCCGTCCCTGGAAGATTCGCTGCACCCTACAGATGAATTATTTCAAAAGGCAGAGAGATGATGAGCTCCTGCTTCTTCAGACACAACCTCTGCTAACTGTATTTTCAGCAAAGGAAAATCTGCTCCAACATTATTTTGTAGTTTTACTCTCCACATAAGAGGAAAGAAAGAACATAATGTCCAATTGCTATGGTTACCTGCCCAATCCTGTACAGATTTCCACTGCTTTCAGGGACAAAGTACAAAGGGAGTGACCACATAACCAGCAAGTATCATTATATATTGTGGGAGTAAAAATATTTGCACTCAAACCCTGCCCTCTGGATTGCTCCACAAGTTTTTTTCCCCTCCCCCAGAGTTGTTTTACCCTTGGGGGGGGGGGTGAGGATACCTTGGGGTACCAAAAGCTTCCTTTATATTTATTTGTGTCAAAAAGTAACATCAATTACATTCCACATTTCTACTCCTCCAAAATATGTAGATTTTATGTGTGCCTGCACAGAAGCCCAAAGAGTGATTTGGAAACCTAAATTTGCATACAGGAACTATCATGATTGCAGATATACATACGTGCCTGCATGCAGACACCTGTCCAAACAACTCCTTTCTCACCACCCAGAAATCAAACATTGTCCAGATATAAATTTCTCTGCTGGGTTCTGGAAAATATTTGTGCTATATTGCGACAGTGAACCAAGAGACTTGCAAATGTAGGGATTCTGCACAACTGGTTTGATATATTCATGATTTGAACTCTGCATCATCTGGCCACCAGATTGTTGATTTGTTTGCCTTAATTTGATTATTCAAGATTATTCATTGCTCATACAGGCAGTGCTCAACACATCACTGTAATTGACCCTGCAATTATGGTCATTATGGTCACTGGCTAAGCAGGTCATCATACCTGATTTTACAACCTGTTTTGCAGCAGTTAATCTAACATGGCAGTTGTTAGCAAACACCATGGGCATTAAGCAAACACAGTGGTCATTAAACAAGCCCATTATTCACTACGGGGCATTTTTCACCAGAAACCTGAAGTAAATGCCGATTTCCAACAAAAACAGCATAAATCGCAGTCATAGATTGTGGATATTATAAATGGTTGTAAATGTTGAATGGCTGCCAAAGGTCCCAATTGTGATCATGTGAGATGGGCACCCAAATTCAAATCAAGGTCCATTGTAACTGCTAAACAATCAATCTTAATGATAAAGCAGAATATTTGTAGCTCAGGGTTGAAATCCAGCCTTGCCAGGTGGAATTTTCAAGCTCTGAGAAACCATTCCAAACACTTTTTCACCTATGAGTATTCAGTAGCAGATCTCCATAGATGAGCGGTCCAACAAGTAATTCCCGATCATGAAAAAGGTGTGATTCCTACAGTAACTGAACTGATCATGAGCCCAATCCACATAAACACTGCTTCTTTGTGGACAAAATAAATCTTCACAACATCATAGTTTGAGTGGTCAGCAAGACATAATAATGCAGGATGAGTGAGGATAGGAGGAAATGGAAGAAGTAAGTTGGATACTTTCCTTTTATTTTCCAAGGAAGACAGCCCCAAATGGATGCTTTCTTTTCAAATATTTACAACAAGCCAAGAAAAGCTATACATTTCCACAAGCACTTGGTACATGCAGTTCAAGCCCTAAGACATTTACTCAAGAAATAAGTCACACCAAGCTTTTAAAAAAAATTACATTCCAGTAACTGCACTCTGCAATAGATCCTTGTTTGGCTTTGTTTGACCTCCTGTTTGAATGGTTTGCTTTGGGCAAACCACTGTTAAATATTAGTATGCATATTGTTTTGTCATCTTAACATGTTTTCAACATTGTTGGAAAAAACAGGATATGAGTCCTCACTGAGATAAGTGTGTCCTCAAACACAACTTCTTGCACTGTAGAAGGGAAGATAAGGAAGAATGGCGACCCCGTCCTTCAGGTGTATCACCTTAACACTCAGAGCCTCCTGATTTCTTAGAAAACCTCCAAACAACTGTTCTTCTGTAAAATAGTGAAATAAACTGAAGTGGTTTTTTCCCCCAAGACTCTTCTAAGCAATCAACTTTGTGAGTCAAAGCACAGCCTGTCCTCAGCTTTATTGACTTCAAAGCTGTAAAAGTACTTATTTTTCATGATTACCATTATCATCCAACTGGTCAAGCATAATATCAACTCGGTAGCAAATCTTTTCCCTCAGACGACCTTTCTTCATGTCTGACTCAAAGTGCTATCTACCAGCCCTGGAATCTGTGTCTTTGTGAAAAAAAAAATATTTCATTGCTGATCTCCATCCCTGTCCACAGAGGCAGCATGGCCAGCTAGTGATGACCTCATTTTCATTTTGGTCTAGTGGTTAAGGCACCAGCGGGAGTGGAAAGTGGGAGATCATGAGTTCAAATCCCATCTTAGCCATGAAAAACCAGCTGGGTGACTTTGGCCCAATCACTCTCTCTCAGTCCAACCCACTTCGCAGGGTTGTTGTTGTGGGGGAAATAGGAATAAGGAGGAATATTAGGTATATTCGCCACATTGAGTTATTTGTAAAAATAATAAAGGCAGGACACAAACAAACAAACAAAATGGAGAGCATACCGAGGAAAGAAATTGGTGGAGTCTGTTGGCCTTGTTTATCTCCTCTTCCTCTAAATATCACCAATAGCAAGAAAATTTCAAAAAGGAGATAATTCCAGATTCACTGACAGTTGTTAAATGGAGGGCAGGCAGAGGGGAGCATTACATTATGAAGAAGTTTCCCCCCTGCTCCCCTGTCATCAATTCTTAGCCGTTAACCTGCCAGATGCTGGCTGGGCTGATGCTGATCCCTCTTTGTAAGGCAGGCCTCTGATCTGGAGATTGGCTCAGCGACTGGACAAGAGTCACACAAGTGAGATTGGCAGATATACCAACTGGGTAAATAAATACCAATAAATAAATAGCTTGAAAGATCCCAGCTCTGTCAAAGTTGGGCTGATCAATGATTGGCGAAGCACATCAAACTGATACCTACAGTAAAACTGCTGCCACTTTTTGCCTGTCGAGGAGATAAACACCACTTGAACCAAGAAACCAAGAGAGAAGGTTAAGCTGATTTAACAGCAGTTTAATCTATATTTACCTTGGTAACTTCCTCTTTCACATCAAAATAAAGCAAGATGTGTCAGGTTCTTCCCCATCACTGTGGCTTTTAGTAGTTTGAACAAAAAAAAAAAATTATGGAGAAATATTGATGTTTCAGGGAAATGTCTAGCATTAAATGCAGCTCATTTAATATAATGAAAAGTTTGTCTAGGGAATATTATAAGCAATAATTGAATGATGATAAAAGCAAAGAGACTATCAAGCTTGTGTATCTGCCTTGTTTTCTAGGCCAAGGGTTTCCAAATTGGGAGGTATGTGCTGCAGGAGGTCATGAAGAAATTCAGGGTATCATGATGAAATTTGAAGAGGCAGAGTAGAACGATAGCTTTTTGATGAGAAGGTGTGCAAAATCAGTCAGTGTAGAAACCATGGTATACTATAAACATCTAGTTTCTGAAAGCCTTTGATAATATTGATCATGGTATATACATACATGTATGTGCATACGTAAAATTTTATAATGGTCTTTGACCAGCATTCAAAGTAAAAGGAAGCATATTGTTGCAAGAAATTCATTAACAGAATTACCACAGTACAATAAAATAATAAACAATATGTAAATTAGAGCTTTATGGCATGACAAAGCTATTTTGCTACCTGAAATGCAAGTGAGAGGTTAACATTCCTTAGAAGATAACATGCATAATATTTATCTGAATAATCCTCAAATTTGGAAATAATTGCAGACAGCAAAAAATTAATTGAAATTACACAACTATAATAGCGTAAAAAGACACGTTTCTTCCTTTACCTCCCTAAAAACACAAAGGCTGTAAGGTCTTTGCAAATTAAAAAACAACAACTTTGAAATCTATTCCACTGTGAATGCACAAGGAATAAGCATTAAAAAAGGATATAGGTCAAGCCCATCTATATTTACTCAGAGTTCAATTGTGCAAATACTTTGCAATAAATGGTTTATGGCCTACTATAAGGGAAGCTCATCCAATTCCATTGTACACATGTTGTGCATTGACAATAAAGATTTGAATTGAATTGAACTGAATTAAATACTATTTGACAATAAACTTCATAAGCATTGGTGTTTGTTTGATATTGCCAATTTATTCCTTAACTGTTCATTTTATTTGTACAAATATATGTGACTGGGAGAAAGGCCAAGACTACAGTGTATAAGTTTCATGTCAGTGAGATTGGTAGCTGTCCATCAATAGCAATGGTAATAATTCTGTCTGTAGAATTAATCATAATTCTGAGCCATAAGATTAGAATCCTAATCCAGGCATTAATACTTGGAACAGCAGCTTCAAGCCTCAAGATGCATTAGGCACACATCAGGTTGCTTCATATCTACAGCAAATAAAACAAAGGGAAGAGAATTGCATCATCTGCATAAAATAAGATTGGAAGGTGTCCATCAATTAATTTTTGAGCCTATCAGTGTTCATTATCAGTATTAAAACTCTTTGAAGAGTTTAGGGAGTTAATAGATAGGTTAAAAAGTAATGAGAGTACAATGAATGATTGTTTTACCCTCTCAGGTGCCTGAATAAAATCAGAATGATCCTTTGCCAAGTCACATCTTACCTTAAGGCCAATATTTTTCTATATAGGTGATAAATTAATAATAAGATAAATTTATCTATACACAACTTAGACCAGGCCAGACATCTTCATTAATTATCAGCTCTACTTTGAAATCAATAAAAGCTGCATATAAAGTCACATCAGAGTGATCTGGATATTTTTTCACCAAATGTAACTCTAGGCAGTGGTGTCTGGTGGACTGCCCTGTTGGAACCTCATTTGCTCAATATCAATTATTCCTCCATTTACCACCCCATATAGAAATTTAATCAGTATATTAAAACCTGGTGTCCTTTTTGCTGATGGTGTTCAAAAGGCTAACTGATCCATAGTTGGTTGGGTCATTCCTGCCACTCTTTTAAAATAGGGGAGCAATTGTCGCTACTCCCTGCACCTCAGTTATCTGAGACCTTAGCTATAGGATTAATATGTGAGAAGAGGAAGGCCAGCACCGGATCCCACCAGTTAGAGTTTTGGACTTGATTAACTTGGCTGGAATGCAGTCACTCCCAGGAGCTTTATCTTACTTAGGTTGGTTAATCATCCTTTTTAACCCCTGGCATGTGACTTTAACCATTGTGGTAATTAGGATAAAGGCACATCCATCACATAGTCTCCCTTACAAAAGTTTGTCACCTGGCTATAACAGCAGAATGTACATCAAATATTTTGTTATCTTGAAGGTCAGACAGGTCTAAATATGACTCAAATGTATAAGGGTGACTTACAGCCTTTCATTTAGTGACCATTCAAATTTACAATAGAACTGATAAAAAATGACTTATGGCATTTTTTCCCACACTTATGACTGCTGCAGCAGTCATATGATCAAAATTTAGACACTTGGCAACTGGCATGTATTTATGACGGTTGCAATGTCTCAGGCTCAGGTGATCTCCTTTTACGACCTTCTGACAAGCAAAGTCAGTGGGAAAGCCAGATTCACTTAACAACCATGTTACTAACTTAACAACTGCAGTGATTCACTTAACAACTGTGGTAAGAAAGGTCATAAAATGGCTAGGTCATGTGAGTGGGTGGGTGGGAGTGAATGACATTAAGTTGGCTACGCCCACTCAGGTTTTGTGGCTCCCAGTGGGTTTTTTTTTTCTGTGGGAAACAGGCTCGAGTGGTTCTTTGAGCATTTAAGGTTGCAGACCCGTCCTAGGTGAACAAAATGTGCTTGTGTATACACTTCTTGAATTACAATAATAATATTTTAAATATGAATACTAAAGTCATTTGGATACTGTAAATCTTGGTAATAGTGCACAGTTTTGTTGCTATTACTTTTTTAAAAAAATGTTTTCTCAACTTCTGAGTCTAGGGAACACTTAAACAACACAATGTAACTCCAAGTCAATCACATTTCTGTGAAATCAAACTGTCCACTTAGGTAGCAACACTGATTGACAATCAATTTCACATGCTGTTGTGTAAATGGAATAGACAAGAAGTGGAAAGCACAGGCAGTTAGCAAGACACCCCCAGTAAAGGAGTGGTTCTGCAGGTGGTGACCACAGACCACTTCTCAGTTCCTATGCTTTCTGGCTGTTGGTTTGGTCACTTTTGAATGCTGGTGGTGCTTTCACTCTAGCGGTAGCATGAGACAGAGTCTACAACCCACACAAGTGGCTCAGGTAGTGCAGCTCATCCAGGATGGCACATCAATGCGAGCTGTGGCAAGGTTTGCTGTGTCTGTCAGCATAGTGTCCAGAGCATGGAGGCACTACCAGGAGACAGGCTGGTACATCAGGAGACATGGAGGAGGCCGTAGGAAGGCAACAACCTAGCATCAGGACCGCTACCTCTGCCTTTTTGCAAGGAGGGACAGGAGGAGCACTGCCAGAGCCCTGCAAAATGATCTCCAGTGGGCCACAAATGTGCATGTAGCTGCTCAAACGGTCAGAAACAGACTCCATGAGGGTGGCATGAGGGCCCGACGTCCACAGGTGGGGGTTGTGCTTATAGCCCAACACCATGCAGGATGTTTGGCATTTGCCAGAGAACATCAAGATTGGCACATTCACCACTGGCGCCCTGTGCTCCTCACATATAAAAGCAGGTTCACACTGAGCACATGTGACAGACATGAGAGAGTCTGGAGACGCCGTGGAGAACGTTCTACTGCCTGCAATATCCTCCAGCATGACCAGTTTGGCAGTGGGTCAGTAATGATGTGGGGTGGCATTTCTTTAGGGGGCCGCACAGCCCTCCATGTGCTAGCCAGAGGTAGCCTGACTGCCAGGTAGGTACCGAGATGAGATCCTCAGACCCCTTGTGAGACCATATGCTGGTTTGGCTGGCCCTGGGCTCCTCCTAATGCAAGACAATGCTAGACCTTATGTGGCTGGAGTGTGTCAGGCATTGATGGTATGGACTGGCCTGCCCGTTCCCCAGACCTGAATCCAATTGAGCACATCTGGGACATCATGTCTCGCTCTATCCACCATATGCCATGTTGCACCACACTGTCCAGGAGTTGGGGGATGCTTTAGTCCAGGTGTGGGAGGAGATCCCTCAGGAGACCCTCCGCCACCTCATCAGGAGCATGCCCAGGCGTTGTAGGGAGGTCATACAGGCATGTGGAGGCCACACACACTACTGGGCCTCATTTTGACTTGTTTTAAGGACATTACATTAAAGTTGGATCAGCCTGTGGTGTTTTTTTCCACTTTAATTTTGAGTGTAACTCCAAATCCAGACCTCCATGGATTGCTTAATTGGATTTCCATTGCTAATTTTTGTGTGATTTTGTTGTCAGCATATTCAACTATGTTATGAACAAAGCATTTAATAAGAATATTTCATTCATTCAGATCTAGGATGTTTTATTTTTGTGTTCCCTTTATTTTTTTGAGCAGTGTATATTACTTATACCAAGGGACTTCAAACTTGGCAAGTTTAAGACTTGTGGACTTCAACTCCCAGAATTCCTGAGTTAACATGACTGGAAGAGGAATTCTGGGAATTGAAGTCCACAAGTCTTAAACCTGTCAAGTTTGAAGAGCCCTGACGTATATATGCACAGATAAAAGTCTCTTTCTTCCCTGCCCGGTGCTGGGAATTATATCTATTTTACTCTGCTATTCATAGACTTTTCTGCTCAAGCAGCCTCCTCTGTTGGTGTCAGCAATTTGAGAGGCTATTAAAGACAAAGTTACAGAAGCCAGGAAGAAAGTTGGCAATCTTCCCTAGAAATCAAGATCTTATCATAGGATGACTCGCTGATTTTGGCTTTGTACTCCAGGCTGTTGCGATGAAAGTCACAGGGAAAGTATTCTCCTATCATAGACTTTCTATTCTTTCTATGCAGAAATATTTTTTTCTTCCAAAACTTCCGAAGTGGGTGACTGCAGGGCAGGTGATCTCTTGAGCTAGAATTGGAGGTTAACCTTTCCAAAAATATGGAGATTTTTGTGATCTGTAATGAATTAACTACTTCTATGAAGATAATAAGAAAACTGGGGCAAGCGCGGCTTCTGGAATTCTTTCCAACTCCCTTTATCAGAAGTGGCCAGAGGCAGCATCAGTATTTTCTACTGTGCAATGAAGTATATGCTTGATCTCTCTGTGTATGAGATTCTATTTCCTTTCTTGCTGTGTGTATGGATATAATGGGAAACAAAAGATAAGCTGCATTCATTCCATTATAGGTCCCAAGTAGATTACAATGGAGCAGTCAGCAGCATTTGAGATTAGCCAACTAGCGTATGGATTCAGTGGATTTTTTTTTCTCCATAGTCCCAAGCTAGATCAAGTCCATTTTCAAACATAGTCTTTTTTTTGCTGGCTTTGCGTCTTCCCTTCCAACTCATACTATTCTGTTCAGTCTTCGAGGAACTAGTTTGTTGACAGAGCTCAAAACCTTCCTTAAATAATTCCTCCCCAATATTTAGTTGAATTGAAAATTAAAAGAGGATAAATTGCAAACTATGCCTGATACTATGGTTACTTTCTCATAATATTCCTGCCTTTGGCACTGTATGTATATAGCAGACAGCAGTTCTGTTGACATTTGAACATGGTCCCATTCTATGCTCTGGGTCTTCTAAGGAAGCATGCATTTCTACTTTGAGTTATATTCAGGTCTTTGCTTACTTACTCCAATCTATTGCTCACTACAGATATCTTGTAAATATAGCCTCCTCCCTTAGCAGCACTTTCAACTCATTGGAGCAATTCAGGATCTCAGTACCTAGTAAACTCCAATGATTGGGTCTCCTTTGCCATCTTTTAATCCTATAGATTTACTTAAGAATGGAGTTTCATGCTTCAAAAGGGTATTGCTAGCTGTTTTTAAGAATCAAGTCTTTTCATTGTCTGCAGAAGAAAAATTGTGCTGCTGGGGTCAGGAGCACAGGCGCCTTCAAACCCAAATTTCTTTATTAATTGTTGCTTGGATGAGATTCGGGGTGGAAATTCATGCTTAAAAATGGTATAGCTTGCCATCAAGCCTTTTTGGTGCTTGTAGAGGAAAAGTTGTGATGCTGCCGTCAGAAAAATGGGTGACTTGGGTCTTCCGGTTTGAGCCTCTTCACAGACAGACCGAAACCGCGATCGTGTGCGGTTTCAATCCATGCTCGCTGCTGGAGCACCCCGAGCTGGTTGGTTTCGGGGCTAAGCCACCCTGAAGAGGTGGTGAAGAGAGGGAAGACCACCAGCAGGGTTGAGGAGTGCCACATCTCTCCTCCTCAGCTGGCCATTACTCCCTTTCCCGAAGGCGGTTGCAGCAGTGGTCAGAAATGGCCACCTCAAAGAAGAACTCGACCGGAAAAGAATGTGCAGGAGGAAGATAAGAAGAGAAAGTTTTGGTTGACCGGGTTAAACTGCAAAAGCAATAACTAAGGTACCCTGGAATTTAAACTAAAAAAAAAAAAGTAACATTGTTCCCAAAGAAGATTTTGAAGCAGCGAAGGAGAGAGAAAAGGGAAAGGATTTGGGTTTTTTTCTTCTCTTCTTTTCCCTATACTGACAGAGATCTAAATAAGAAATTGGAAAAAAAAATCCACGTTGACATCAATAGGCATTTAAGTTGAAAATAAAATGTCAAAGGGATTATAAAGATTTCTGGATACTTAAAACCTTTTAAAAGCAGGAAAGGAGAGAAAAAGAATAGAAGGGCAGGAGCTGGAAAAAAGGGAGGAGACTGCCTGGAATTAAAAGGAATTTACAGTAAAACTTCAACAAGACTTCTAAAAGATCCATTTTAACTGAAACTTGGCTACAAAATAGTAGAATCCCAGGAAGTGAAAGTGGAAAAAAGAAGCATGAAGGAACAGCTCGGGAGTGTTTGGATTATTTGATGATCTCTGGATTTTTGGTTATTGCATTTGAATGACTAAAATCAATCGGGTGGTTGTTTAAAAGTGTTTTAAAATGGCACTACTTTTAGATGAACTGAAAATGGAACTTAAAAAGTACAAAGAAGATGCACAAGAAGGAGAGGTTCTTTTGGGTTCGTATTTCAATTCTTAGAAATGGATATCTCAAACTATGAGAAACAACAAGAAATACCTGCAGAACAAGAAGATTGCGACAAAGAAGAAGCCACCTTTAATGAACAAGTAATTTTATGTGGGGAAAAAAAAGGAAAGGGGGGAAAGAGAATGAAAAGTTTAAGATTTGAAAAAACAACCAAGAAAAGGAATAATAACTTGAAAAATAAGTATATTAGAAAGCAACAGAAGAAAGGAACACAGAAGAGAGAATTAGAACTAGAGAGACAAAGGAGTAAAAAGGGGAGGGAGAAGATGAGAGGAAAGAAAGAAAGGAAAAGAATTTATAAAGGACAGAAACAAGATATGGAGAAACAGGGCCTATTTAGACATAATGGGTGAAAATTTAGTTGAAAAGGGGATTCTGCAAATGTACATAAGATAGTATTGTTATATTAGAAATAGAAATAATTTTAGAAAATATGGAACGATGTATGATTAAAATGATGGATAGTTATTGTAATCTAGTGAAATGTTTGTTATGAAATAAAACAAATGAGAGAATTGAATTAGGAAAGGATGGGAACATTTTAATTATTTAATGTTTTTATAAAATATAAGGGAAGAGAAATAGGGGGGAAAAATTAAGCTTATAAGTGTTCCCAAGGAAGTATGATATTTAATTGAAAAGTAATATTAAAGATGTTAAGACTTTAATGAATATTAATGATAGAATTGAATTGGAATGGAATGAGTGTTTTAATTACATATATTTATAATCACTTGTTAAAAATAGAGTGTGTATTTTAAGAACGTACCATGCAGAATTCGGTTGGAAGTTATGTATTATATTGAATGTTATAACCTCAAGGTATATATTGAAGCTTAAATAAGAGTTGAATGGATAAAATTAAAAGATATAAAGGTCTTATACTCCAATTAGTAACTACAGGAGAAAATTTGTTTAATGAGAAAAGAAAATATGAACTTGAAACAGGACAGACAAAAGTATAAATATAATGATTTGAATTGATATGAGATAATTAAAATAAAATTGAGAAAATTAAGAGAGGAGAAAAACTATGTAGAAAATGTAAAACAGTAATAAGATATGGAATAGAACATAAATGTGAGCATAAAATTGAGTTTGTGTCTGTATGAAGAAGTTTAACCTGGGACCATGCTATTTTCAAAAAAAGATGTTTTATTTGTATTATTTTTTTTGTATGAAAACCCAAATAAAATTTTCAAAAAAAAAAGAAAAAAGAAAAATGGGTGACTTGGGAGCCCAATTTTTTTTTTGAACCTGAATGGAAAAACGGATACCAGGATGAGATTCGGGGTGGAATTTCATGCTGAAAAATGTTATTTCTTGCTGTTTTTAAAAATCGAGCATTTTTGGTGCCTGCAGAGGAATCACCTGACAGGATGTAGGAAGGATGTCTTCTCTGTCATGGTGCCTACCTTTTGAAACAAACTGTTATGTATTAAATATAGTTGTGCTAAGCCCAGCTTAAGTGAAACTAATCTTTAGATGACCCCAGCTCCAACTGTTTGGAGGGAAATTTAGAACATTCATATTTGAGTGCACTTTTTCAAGTATTATGATTGGTTAAGGCCCTGCGGGCCCAGAGTATAAATTTCAGGCAATTGCCTTCTTTTCCTCAGTTCCAGTTTTAAGTCAATAAATGCTGTTATAGCTATGCTGGTCTGCTTCTTGCCTACTGAAGCCCACTACACAATAGTGTTGATGAAGGTGGGATACTGCAGAGGAGAGAGTTGCTGCTAACAAAAACAGTGAAATCTCTGGGTGTTAGGCTGGGTAACAAGCCCCAGCAGGACTAGTTCTCACCCCTGCCTATCAGTAAGCCACACAGGAGGCACGCTGAAATGGGGCGTTGGTTCTTACCTGATACGCTTCTTTTCGTAGAGCTGTTGAGAGTGTCCAGGTTGGGAGGAGCTCCAGTCTCGGCTCTCACAGGCTGAGCTTGAGATTGAGGCACGCCTCTCACCATCACGTGGTCCTCCGGGCGCGCCCCAGTTTTGCGAAGACGAGAAGGAAGGTCCTGTTCTCATCTTACTCAGGAAAAAAATATTAGTTTGCTCGGTCGAACAGCAGGGTTTCCCACCAGACGGCCTACGGGTGGGGCTGGACACTCTCAACAGCTCTACGAAAAGAAGCGTATCAGGTAAGAACCAACGCCCCTTTTCCATAGAGCTGTCTCGAGTGTCCAGGTTGGGACATACCAAAGCTTGGCTAGTCCTGCGGGCGGGCTCCCGTCTGGAATGGGACCTCTCCTGGAACCCTGATAACCCGCTGGAGGGCACGCCCAACAGGAGAACCCCTCGGAGGTTGGAATGCCTCAACGAGAGGGCCTGATGGAGACAGGGCTGTCTAAAGGTAGCCCTGCCGGGGATGCCACGGATGCTTACTGAGACCGTGGGGCAAGGAGACTAGGTAGAGCGGCCAAAACCTTGTTAGGGACCCGGCACGAGGAGCCCGGGCAGAGGCGAGGATGGAAGTTCCCCTGAGAAGACCTAGCCAGAGTGAGGGGGCGCCCTCAATAACCGGAGGGTCACCGTTGCGAGGGTGGCGATGGGACGCCCTAGGGTGTTATGGGATAGACCCTGTTGGGAACCCCCTGAGAGAACTCCAGGTCAGAGTGATGGAGGGGAGACGTAAGGAGTTCCCGAACTGTGACCTGTGCTAGTGGGGACCAAGTTTGGTTCCGCCCAGAGCGAGGCGGTCGGCCCTGCTCAAGAGCCAACTGACCGAGGACCGCCCCAGAGGGAACTAAGGGTAGTAGTGAGGACCAGGGCAAGGGGTCCGTGTATCTGGATTATGAGGCTGTGGGCCGGGGGCCCAGAGAAGGAACCCCAGCTAACATGGGGTGGGGATAAATGTGTTGCCGGCCAGATGCCCTGGGGCAAGGTGAGGAGGACAAGGGTGCTCCAGACTATGAGCCTGCGTCCGGGAGCCGTATGGTCTCACCGGGAGTCTTGGTATGGAGAGGTAAGGCAGATATGAGGATTAGGCTTCCCCAACGGTTTGGGCAAGGCTGAAGAGAAAGAGATTTTGCAGGAGTTAAGTGTCAGAGTGGAGCCAGACTAGGCGAGAAGCCTGAAGAGGATTGGCTTTCTCGCTCTCCTTCTCCTCGTTTTATACTTGTTTCTTTCTTTCTTTCTTTCTTTTTTGGGGAGGGGCAGCCGCCTGGGGCGACTGCATTATCGGGAACGACGGGCGAACCTCTCCCGGATCCCCGGGAGGGCTTCCTGGACGAGGTGCCTCCGGACCTGTCTGGTTCCGATCAGTCAGGAGGCCTGTAGGGAGATGATTGGTAGTACCTGGGGAAGGAGGAAGAGCGGGAAGAACCTTGGCGAGAAGAGGGAGAGGAACCTCTGAAATCAGACCTCCTAGCAAGAGAAGGGAGATATTTGCGCTTGTTGCGGGTCTCGGCCAGGAATGGGTCGAGAACCGGTCCAAATAGCTTCCCCCAGAGATGGGGGCTGATGCTAGCTTAGCCTTGTTTTTTACGTCCGCCTGCCAGTGGCGGAGCCAGAGAAGGCGACGGGCAGTGACCTGGGACGAGATGGCCCTGGTGGAGAATTTTGCAGCCTGGAAGGTGGCGTCTGCAGAGAACTCGGCTGCGGCCAGGATCTTGGCAATATCCTGGTGCGCTCTGAGATTAGCTGCGGGGACGTGCTGCTTGAGCTGCTGGAGCCACTTGATGGAGGTTCTGGTGAAAAAAGACGCGGCCGTGGAGGCCCTGACCGCCCAGGCATCAGAGAGATGAGCGCGGCGCAGGGCCAGTTCAGCTCGTTTGTCCTCGGGCTGGAGAGCTTCGAGGGACTCACTGGGAGTTGAGCGGGAGGCCAGACCTACTACGGGCTCGTCCACAGGGCGGGGATCGAGCAAGGTAGAGAACTGCGGTTCAAGATGAAAAACCGCTTGTCCTGGGCGTTGGGAGGGGGAGGAGGCCCCGAGGAGGCTAGCTGCCTTGAGACCATGTCAGAGAATATGGGTGGGACAGGAATCACTCGGTTTCCACCACAGGCTGGGAGAAAATGGAGTCGGGAGGAACCCCGATGCCGCTGGGTTGGGTGGGGGGAGGGTTCAGGCCCGAGGTATTCCTGGCCTTGAACAGGAGGGACCTAAATAGATGTGGTTTAAACAGCCCCAGAAACGCGGGCTGGCCTGGAGAGAGGCCCTCGTCCTCCGACATGTCCCCTTCTGGGGGGCCTGCTCCCGAGAGGAGTTCACTGTCTACGACAGACCCCAATTCGAGATCCTCCTCGTCCCCAAAGAGGGTAGGGTCCCCGAGTTCCTGGGCCTCCATCTCCTCCATCTCCAAGGGCAGGGTCAAGTCCCCGTGGAGAGCTACCTGACCATGCGAAGTTGCTGATCCTCGAGCCTCAGGGGCCTCAGGCCTAGGGGCCAGACCGGTCAGCTGCTGAAACTGTTGTGCTATCCCGTGCCGGATGGCCAGCTCCATCGCTCGTTTGAGATTTTCGGGATTTCCACCGTGGGGGTGGGTGAGGCTCCTCCGGGCGCAGACCTGCAGCCGCGGGGGAAGGTGGCCTCAGGGGCCTGTCCAGGCTGCGATGAAGAGGCAGAAGCAGGGGAGGAGGGAGGATGGGTGGAGGTAGAGGGAGTGGGATTGGAAGGGTCCAGAGGCACAGAGCTTGACTCCTTAGAGCGTCTGTCAATCTCCTTTTCAAGGGCCCTGTGTCGCCTAAGGGCATCCCTTTGAGAGGCTTTGGATGTTTCCTGTGCTTGTTTGCGCAGGTGGTGAGACTTAGCCTTGGCCTTCAGGGAAGTGCCACGAGATGCATTGTCGTCTGCCATCTGGAGAGGAGAAAGGAGGAAAAGTTCTTGATTAACGTGAGGTGATTAACAAGGCTGGACACAGCCTAAGCAGGGGCCGGAAACCCAGTACTCGTTTCGCACCCCCCTAGGTCAAGGGCAACAGAGGTGCTTTGCACGTTGTTGAGAAGTAGGGCCTAGCCCAGAAGCCAATTGCCAAAGATGGACGCTAAAAAACCGCCCTGCCGGGCGGACCGGGAAGGGGATGGCGGAGCTGCTACCTCCCTTGCTGGGGAGAGACTGTGTAGCCAGTAGACTCCTATATCTAGAGGAGTACCAAGGCAGGATTGCAAGGTACCAGCAGGGATTTGGACATTCCAAGGATCTGCCCAGGAATCAAACACAATGCGGCCTGCAGGTAGGCCTCGAGCAGTGGCAGGCGTCCCTGGGGCTACCAACCAAAAATTTTAAAGTAAAGTGCCATCACGGGTCCTCGGACAGTTGCACATTTGGATGCGGCCTACGTAGAGGCCGGGGATCCTAGCGCACGTTTCGCACCCCCTTTTGATCAAAAAATTTTTTTTTTGTATTTAAAATAGGAGGCTGTTGCACAGCAGGGCCTAGCCAGAAGCCAATTAGCCAAAAGTTGAACGCCAGGCAGCTACCCCTGCCGGACGGACCGGGGAAGGGGGATGGCAGAGCTGCTAACTCGCCTGCTGGTGGAAGGGCTACAGAGCCAACTAACCCTGGTTAGCCTGATAGAAACTAAGCGCAAACAGGCAAGGATATAGGCAGTCCGGAGTCTGCCTATAAAACATTAAGAAAAACCCTGTTATAGGCCTCTGAAAAATGGCGCCCGGCCATGCGGCCACACACAAGATGGCGGCGACTCCTGCCACTCCCAAGATGGCTGACACCACAGGGAGCCCAAAATGGAGGGCGCAATGACGAGGCAACCCCCAGCAGCGGCTATCACCCAGGAGAAGTTAAAAGGCCCGGAGGCCACAAAGAAGTACCTGGGAGAGGCAGGGAAGCATCTCCCTGGGTTAGAGGGCGTTCGTGGGGGGAAACGCCAAAGAACAAAACCAGGCAGGAAAGAAACGATGCAGCTTCGCACAGAGCGAAAAGGCAGCAATCGGAGGGGGCAGCGCTCGAAGCGCTGGATTCTCCCTTAAAAGGATAGTGAAACAATTCCCCTTAGAAGAAAAAGGCTCCCTAGGGAGCTCAAACCTCAGTTTCCTGCGCTGTCTGAGAGTCCAAGTTGATCAAAAAAAAAAGAAAACACGAGGTGCTAGAACGACCAGGAGCAAAAAGAAAACCAGCCTGACTGCCACGAGGCTGAGCAAAAAACTGGGGCGCGCCCGGAGGACCACGTGATGGTGAGAGGCGTGCCTCAATCTCAAGCTCAGCCTGTGAGAGCCGAGACTGGAGCTCCTCCCAACCTGGACACTCGAGACAGCTCTATGGAAAACACTGGGTGTCAGACTGGGTAAAGAGCCCTAGTGGGACCACACTCCCTGCCCTGCCTGCCAGTAAGATATACTGGAGGCACTGATGTACCTGAGGGATCTATCCCCAGGATTCCTAAGTTAGTCCAGTTCCAACCACAGCAGTACAGGCATTAACCGGAACCATAGGGGCCTTCTCAAAACGACTAAACTGGGAAGACTCAACGAGTTCAATATTACTCACCCAGAACAGTGGAGCTCATACATCTCCCAAGTAGACAACCATCTCCGGGCTAACCAGGTCATGGATGGCGGCCTGAAGGCGGCAACCCTATGTGTCTGCAGACAAGTCATGTTTGATATCTCTGAAAACTTGATAGCACCGGCAAGCGTAGAGACTGTGGCCTATGCAGACCTCAAGAAAAAAATAAGGGAGCATTTTGAGCCGAAACTCTTGGTCATCGCCCAGCGCCATGCATTCGAGTAACATGAGGAGAGGTTCAGGGAATCTGCAGCAGAGTTTATGGCAGCCCTTCGCCAAGCTTTGCCCCAATGTGAGTTCCCTGATCTGGAAGACCGTGTCAGAGACAGTCTCATTTGCAGCCTGCATAACAGTGAATTATAGCAGCGCCTATTTGCCATGGAGAAACTGACCTTCCAAGATGCATTGAAGGAAGTCATGGTGGACAAGGCTGCTGGAGGGGCCATAAAGACTCTCTGGCTACCAAAAACCACACCAACCACCCAACGATCCACCAAGAGACCGCAGAAGGCTTGGGAGAGGTCAGTGAGAGCAAAGAAATAGACACACCCAGATGGCCACGCTCCACAGAGCAAGCAACACCCCCACATAGCTGTGCAAGCTATGGGGACTGCATGAAAGAGCAGGGTGCAGATTCCGCATAGCAGTACGCCATGCCTGTGGAAAGCAAGAGTTTGCCAGTTTGCAGAGGTCGACAGCGGGAAACGAAACCTGCAACACAGCAGCACAAGGTGAAATGGCCCCCAGGACAAAATAGAATTGAGTATTGCTCAGAAAGGCATAGCATCCAACACACAGGGGCCAAATGCCACATCACAGAAAAAATAAGACTCCAACTAAAACTGCAAAGGGTCCCATGCTCCATGGAGCTAGATATGGGATCGACCCTGTCCATTGTCTCCTCCATGACTTTCGACCACATTTGCAAATGTAGCTGATGGTGGGTCCCCCTCAAATCATCAAGCTTAGTGCTAACGGACTTCCAGAATCACAGTGTTCCTGTAAAGGGCAAAGCTACCATTAGAGTACAATTGAGAGTTCAAGGATCATGGAGGGGCCACTAACCAGCCTCATGGGTCTGGACTGGTTCAAGGCCCTGGGCATCGGGGTGACAGGAATCCATCAAATTCAAATAGCCGATCTAGCAGTGGTATGCCAACAATATGCTGATGTATTCAGCACTGAGCTGGGACAATACAAAGGGGCACCCATTTCACTCAACCTCGATCCAGCAGTAACTCCAATCCGATTAAAACTGCACAGGGTTCCCTTTGCATTGAAGCCTAAAATTGATGTGGAGCTACACAAGCTGGTGCAGCAGGGAGTGCTCCAACCTGTAGACCGTAGCCAGTGGGAGACTCCCATAGTGACCCCAATTAAGGCTAATGGGGACATTCACATCTGCACAGACTACAAGTGCACCATAAGCAAGGCACTACAGCAGCATACTTACCCTGTACCAATGGTAAGTCACATCCTCGCCTTGCTCCAGGGAGGCTGAAACTTTGCTAAGCTAGACCTCGCCCAGGCCTACAAGCAGCTACCGGTAGATGATGCTACCGCAAAAGCACAAACAGTCACACACAGAGGTACATTCAGAGTGCGCCACTTGCAGTTTGGGGTAAGCGTAGCACCAGAATTGTTCCAAAGTATTATGGAACAAACACTGAAGAACATTCCCAGTGTCTGCCTGTACTTTGACAACGTCCTTATCGCGGGGGAACAGAAGTCCTGGTGGAACGTCTCCATGCAGTACTCCAATGTTTCTGTGAGGCAGGCCTAAAACTCAAGAGGGAAAGTGCCAGATCGGCATGGAATTCATAGAATTCCTGGGTTTCTGCATCAACGCTGCCGGAATCCACCCATCTGAAGCAAAACAAAAGGCAATTCAGCAAGCCCCCATACCAGAATCGGGGGGGAGTGGGGAGAGAGAAAGAGATTCAAGCATTCCTGGGCTTGCTCAATTTTTAGCATGCCTTCTTAGTGCATAAGGCTGCCCTGGCAGAACCGCTACACCGCCTAGTGGACAAAAAAGGACCCTGGGTCTGGTCGAGCACTCAAGACAAAGCTTCAAGGTGGTAAAATCATTGCTATCCTCAGACTATGTCCTAGCTCATTTCAACAAAACCCTACCAGTAACACTACTAGCCTGTGATCCCATTGGGGCAGTACTGAGCCACAGGATGCCAGATGGTGGCAGACCCCCATCGCATACCTTTCTAGAACGTTATCATTGACTGTGAAATAAGGATCTTTTGATATTTAATAATAAAAAAAAGAACTACAGGAAATGCATACGTGCTTTTGTGTCTTTTTAATTTGAGCATTTTGTTAAAAGGGAAGGTTGCCTTGAATGAGAATTAGGAGGGAATGCTGTATTTCGTTTTCCAAATAATACCACTGTTGAATTGCTTTTCTTAAAAAAAACAAACGAATAAAGATCCTACAAATAAAACCCAGAAAAGAAAAAAAAATACAGAAAAGAGAATGCAACGTGCAAGGAGGAATATTTGTAAAACCAAGAAATACCCCCCCCCCCCAAAAAAAGGTCTGGGAATCCCTGGTCTAGGCTGCGATAATACCGCAAAGGAAAAAAAAGCAGTTTCTTAGTCAAAACCTTTTTTGCGGGCGGGGGAGGGGGAGACACTTGTCCCTAATCAGGTGGGACTACAACTCCTAACAACCGAACCTCCGCGACGCCTCCTCGCACCTCTTCTCTCCTTACCAAAGTGGGGGCAGGAGCGAGAGGAGGAAGGGGACGGGGGGGGGGCGGGAAATCCTTCGCAGACCTACCAGGAAGTCGCCAGGCGCGCGCGTGCGCAAAGCCACCGGAAACCCCGCAGAGTGTGTACCGGGTTCCGACGTTTCCGCTTCCAGGGCGGCGGTGGGGACCGTAGCGGTGGGAACCGCAGCGGCGGCGGCGGCGGCGGCAGCAGCAGCAGCAGCAGGAGAGGAGGTGGTTTGCTTTGGTTCCCCGGGAGAGGGGGAGAGCCGGCACGCCGGGAGTTTGAACTCAGGTGCGGGGTATGGTGGGCGCGCGCGGGCGCGCGTGCGTCTCCCCTGGGAGGGGCGCGCGCACGCCTTATCGCTCGCGGGGAAGGAGTGGGGAGGGCGGGTATGGCCGCCGCGCGCTCATTGTTAGCCCGGGCGGGGAGACGCGGGGGCAGGGGGGTGAGGAGTGTGTGTGGGGGGGATTTGTCCTCGCGCGTCGCGAGGCGGTGCATGCTCGTCCACGCGCCCTTCGGGGCTGATGATCTTTCGCTCGCTCTGCCGGGGCTGCGCGCCGCGCGGTCGTCCGCGTCACCTGTTCGGCCGGCTGTTTTCAGGGAGGGGGAGGGGATTGTCTCTTGCAAGACAGGTGTTAACGATCGAGACGGGGAGATGAGGCCAAGTCTCCGGTCCTTCCCACCGACTCACTCTAACCCTCATCGGGCTGCGCTGAGGGTCGGTTTTAAATGAAGCTGCCAAGCACCCGCGCTGCTGCTGCTGCTGCTGCTGCTTCTTCTCCTTCTCCTCCTCCTCCTCCTCCTCGCGAATTGTGTAACTGGATGCTAGCTAAAACTTTCTGCAGGGTTTCACAGTTGACCTTTGTGGAGCAAAAAAGCCCGTGAAATTGTGAAGTAGCCCTTACACCAACACTTGATTTGAAGTTGACTGTGTCCTTAAAAGGGTTGAGTCTGAACAGTAACATTTGTTCAGGGACCCACAGTAAAAGAGTTGGTTAGGATGAATAAACACTAGTCGTTTTCCACAGTTCTGCAGGATCCTCTCTGAGGAGATAACCTGGTATTAAAATATTCTTAATGTGGGGAAAAATGTTGACACTGATCTTTGTAGGAACAAAAAAGATCCAAAATACCAAACCTCAGGTTTGTGTGAACACTATAGTGTCCATCCTGTGCATTATATTTTCTCAAGGATTCTCAATATTCCAATCTATTGAAAAATGAAGGAAAGGTTTTCAATATGGTAGGAAATAAGAATTTATTTTGTGTCATAGGTTTTAATGTAGTTAAGTCAGAGGTCCTTGATGTTATATTTTTGAGCTTTATTGCAATTATTGATATGGAAAGTCATGTGGGCTTTTCCATACCCAGCCCCCAACTTTTAATATAGGTAATCCTCAACTTATGACCACAAATGAGCCCAAAATGTTGGTTGTTAAGTGAGACATTTTGCCCCAATTTTTGACTTTTCTAACCACAGTTGTTAAATAAATCATTGCAGTTGTCAAGTTTAGTAACACGATTGTTAAGTGAATCTGGCTTCCCCATTGACTTTGCTTGTCAGAACTGTTCACACAACCCCAGGATACTGCAAACTTTATAAATATTCACACAACACTAGAACGTAGCAACCGTCATAAATATGAATGAATTGCCAAGCATCAGAATTTTAATCACATGACCATGGGGATGCTGCAACAGTCATAAGTGTGAAAAACAGTCATGTCCCTTTTCTCAGTGCTGTTGTAACTGAACGGTCACTAAATAAACTGTTACAAGTCAAAGGACTACCTGTACTAATGTTCTTCATTTTTTCTGCATTTCTGGTTTTCTTCTCGGTGTGCCAGTTTACTCTTTGGTGCATTGTAACATATTTGGTTTCTTCAGTGCGGCACTATAGATTAATTAGTATTTCCTAACTCTGGTGCCTTTCACATGTGTAAACTTCAACTCCCAGAATTCCCAACTCAGAATGGTTATGAAAATTTGGGGAAATTTCCATAATTGGAGGGTATCCAATTTGGTCAAAATAATGACTAGTGGTGCATGTGTTTTGTGATGCTTATTTACATAATCACATTGGTTTTGCTAAAAGGCACTATGTGCTTCATTCGGTCAGTAATGTTAAATTTAAGGCTGTTTGTGTAGAGTTAAAAATATTGGTTTTGAGTTTTAAACATTTTTTATTGAACTATAGTAGTCAAGATACATTCATAATAAAGACCATAAATATTACATTAATAATTAAACAGAATGCTTATGTGTGGAGACTAGGTTAACTTTGTAAAGTTTTGACATTCTCTATTTGAGCTACTAATATTTTAATGTCAAAAACTGATTCAGATATCCACTGCATGTCTAGTGAGAAATTACCTTCATTGCATGAGTATGGCTAGTTGTTTAACGGCAGTGAAGTATATCTCTGATTTTGCATAGATGGACTTTACAAAGCATTGTGATTTCTACATGGTCCTTATATTTCCTACTGAGTGTTTTTTTAAAGAAAACAAACAGAAAATTATTATATTAATGTTGCATTATGATATTTTAGTACAGAAGGATACAGATCATCAAGATGATGTACAGAAACAGCAGTTCAGAATTTAATGCAAGAGCTTGCAGAAATCATATAGAGATGGAAACTTAGTAATAAGCAGAATACTTTAGTAGTCTAGAGATACTGATATCTTTTGCCATTGCAGTAAAACTGTCTGGTGTGTAATTACAATTTTAAAAAACACTGTCCTCACTTTCTCTTTTTAAATATATGTGTATATATATTTCCTTAACCCACAGGTGGAAACTGGAGATGGACATACAGCAATAGTGTGGCCACTTTGCAAGGAAGACCTCAGCACCCTTTCTCCAGCAAGGGCCATCCTGCAGGGGGATTTAGGTTTGGGGTGACTCATCTGCAAGAACAGCAGAGTCTGTAATTTTCCTCAGCTTTTAACAAGGCTGGGAAAACTTGCTGCACGCCATTCTGGACTCTCCGACTCCAGAAAGATGTCAACAAAGTGGAAGGTATTGGACGGGACCGGCGCAGAAACGATTTACTGAAAAATCTTTGTAGTCGTAAAATTCTTTCCTGGGCAAGAGAGAAAGAAAACGTAAGGACTTGGCGTAATCTCCGTATTGAGGACTGTCAGACTAACGCGATGGCTCAGGTAACAGGCCCCGGTTCTCCCATCCTGTCCCACAGGAATCCATCATTGAGGAAGTGGCTGCTAAGAGCCATCTGTGATAATCCATTCTGTTGTCACGTAAACTGTTCAGCTCTTGATGTTCTGCTGTAAGAGTCAGCACTGCAGAGCTTGGCGTGTTGGGCCCCCCCTCCTGGTCAAAGTTCTGGGGGTTACCAAGCTGTTCTGGCCCTCTTCTCACAGCCATGTGTAGAGAATGTGTTTGCTTTCTCTTACAGCCAGTTCCAGTTTTATCCGGAAATGTTTTCGTATTTTTCTCGTCTTTCGCTCCAAGCCTAGGGGCTTACATGTATGCTGGAATAGGGGCTGATGGGAGAGGGATGAAGAACGTCAGAGCACTTCTACTGCCCCAACCCCCATTTTCCAGCTTCACGTTTCATCAGCAATATTCGACTGTAGTATCAAAGTTTCTAGGTAGCACTATTTTTCACAGTGGGGTTTACAAAAACAAAAGGGGGACAAAGTAAATGTGTAAAACATACATAAAACTTTATGCATACTTTTTGGGGTCTCTTTATCATCTTCAGACTAACCCGAACAAGCCATCCCAGAAATTCAGTTTGGCCACCCAGATTATGTCATCTGCCATAATTCCTTTGCAATCCACTTGGGGGTGGGTTGGAAGTACACTCCAGCCATAGGAAATCGGACTCTGTTTCCTCCAATACATCAAACTGCATCTTTGTTTGATCTTAAAGCATTGGAGTCTAATCCAGCATTTACTGCTATATTTCTTTTTATGTAACATTTTATTATTCACGGATTTCCTGTTCTCTTTGCTTCCTCAGTCCAACTATCAATATGTCTTGGGATCTTACAGTCTTAGGGAAATGTTCTTCTGCCCTGATTTTCCATTAGCAGCCATCACTACTCCTGCATTAGCCTTTTAAGCCACTTTTCGAAAATCACGAAGAGTGTCATTCCAGAGCTCCTTGCCCCATCAGTATGCCAGGTACACTGTGGGGAAACTAAAGGAGCAGCTCCAGCAGTAGCATTTATAGGCATGAGATCCATGTGTTACTGCCTTTCTTTCCTAAGGATCCTTGGAGAGATTGAAATAGCTCATGTGGCCATATCGTCTCTCTCCCCCCCGCCCTCACAATAGCAAGTGTGCAAGGAGGGACAGAGGGAGAGTTAATAATATAGTCAAATCAACTTGGGAGAGCTGTCTGGTGGAGGCTTAAACTCAGGTATCCTTGGTTCCAGACCCCTTCACATGGGATGCCTAGATCAGCTTCTAAGAGAAGGGGAGCTTTTTAAGCTCTTAACTGGTGGGCTTCATTCACAGAAGCTGGCTGAATTTTGCCACTGTTGGTTGGCAGCGCTTCTTTTTCTTCAACAAGAAGAATGCAAGCAGAATCCCCACTGACTATAGGTTCTGAGTCGAGGGCAATTAGGGCTTTACTAATCCCACTTCTGCTTGTTTCACCGTTCCCAGAGAGAGGAGGTGGCCTGTTTCACTGCCACTGAGGCTGATGAGGCCCCAGCCAAACCCAGCTCCCAATTCTTCATAGTTTTTTTTCCTTCCCTTCATGGCTGACTTAGCTCTTCTCTGAAGTATTGTAATTCTCTTTCAATAATTGTGAACGTCTGTGACTAAGATGCCAGAGTCTGGCATGTGTCCAAATTGCTGCCATGCTGTACATCTGTGCCCATGCAGCCCCTGGGCTGCAGATCCAGCTACCACTTTTGGTGTTGAAAGTTGTCAGCTTGACTTGTGCCTCGTTTAAGGTGTTGGGAGACAATGGGATATGCCCTTGGGGTTGGCATTCTCCCTCTCCTGTCTCCCTTCATCTTTCACTTAATGGACATCTTCTGCCTTCTTGCCAATCAACATGACTGACTTTGTGTTAATGACCTCAGAGTGAGGCCCTGAAAGAAATAATCTCCTGACATTACCAAACTGCAGGATTTCTGCTGTTTTATGGCTGTTTCTCAACATCTATCTTTAAATATGAACAAAACATTAGAAGCCAAGGCTGCCTGTGTCGTCTCTTAATTCTTTGGAGAAGAATTGATGGAAATGCTTTGCCTCGGGGAAGTTGGACCAATAGCTGTGGATTTAAAAAAGCTTAGGATAACTAAATGAATCAAGCACACTTTTATGATCTAGATGGCAAATGGAAATAACTTTCATGCCTGCATACGTATATATAGAATTCTGTCTTGTCTTCGTGACCCTGCTGGCACAGATAATAAGCAGTAACTTGTTGTGCACAGGGGATAAAACTTGCCCCAGATAAGGAAGGAAAGATGTTCAGAAAAGCCAGCCCTTTTTCCTTGTTTTAATGGATAGATGTACAAAGAAAGCTGAACAACTTCGATTCTGGGAGATGTGAAATGATTTCCAAGATACAGAATGAAGAAGTTTGAGTTATTCAGCTGTTCAAACCCAAAGGGGAAGTGTGCATCGGAGGTGGCATTGGCATCGTGATGGTTGTATGTGTTGGCACTTCCTTAAAGAAGCCATGGCTGTTTCTTGATGTGCACAGTTACCTTGCTTTCCCAGAGAACACACATTTAAGCTGAGGATGGGAGTGGGGAGGAGGTAAGATAAACCTGTGACACCCTATCAGCACTTCCTCAACTCATATGCGTACAGCTAGCCCTCAACTTAGGATCACGATGGAGCCCAACATTTATGTGGCTAAACGAGAAATTTGTTGAGTTTTGCCCCATTTCACAACTTTCCTTGCTACATTTGTTAAGTGAATCACTGCAGTTGTTAAATTAGTAATAACATGGTTGATACATAAGTGAATTAATTAAGTGAATCTGGTTTCCCCATTGAGTTTGCTTGTCAGAAGGTCGCAATAGGGGAATCACATGACTCCGGGACCCTGCAGCCGTCATAAATACGAGTCAGTTGTCAAGCATCAGAAGGTAAATCACGTGACCATGGAGATGCTGCAATAGTCATGTGTGAAAAAACGGTCATGAGTCCCTCAGTGCCGTCGTAACTTCAAACAGTCACTAAGCGAACTGTTGTAAGTTGAGGGCTATCTGTATTTACCTGTATTTATTCACATGGCTTTTGCGTGGCTCCAGGAAATATGCAGCTTTTAAAAGAAAATGCCAGCAAGTACAGTGAGCCTACCTCATCTCTCATGCATCTTTTGGGGTTTGGATCCAAAGTTGGTTCAGGTGGTTCTTTCAAGGAAACTTCCCTAAACTGACCTGATGAGAGTCTTCTTTCTCATCAGACCTTAATGACATTCGCCAGCCTTTAGTGGGTAAACTTCCACAACCTGCAGCAAGTATGGCCATACGTCAGATTGTAGCCCACCCCTTAAAACACCACAGCTGCGATCGTAATAGGGAGAACTACTTGGTTTGGAATTAGCTTGGCTGTATTGGTTGGCGTCATTGTGATTTGTTTTTGTTTTTTTTCCTCTGCAGGCGAGCCTCCTGGCCTGTGAGGGACTCTCTGGTGTTTGCCTGGTGCCAACAGTTGCCAGCAAGAAGATGATGCCGAAACAAAGCTCTAAGCAGGTGGAGAACGGGGAGAGAGGGGGTGCGTCGGACATGCTGGTAAGAGCCAGCCTGTTTTCAGCTGTCTGATGCTGCACATGTGCTTCATCGTCCTCTGTTCCAGACATGTTGGATGACGGAGCAGAGGAAACAGGATTGGGGCAAGGGGAGGCTTGGCTTGCAAATTGCCAGATTTAAACTTTTAAGCCGTTGTAGCCAGTCTCCTCCTTTCTTGTCTGTCAGGGTCATCGCAAGGAGAGCGAGAAATCACGTAGTCGGAAGGAAGAAGAGACAGCAGAAGGGTCTCCTCCTAAAAAATCCCTTAAAAAGGCAGGTAATCTTTCATTATATGGCCTAGTAAAGACCAAGCTCTCCACAGAATGCCTGTCCGGCTCTCAGAAGCTGTCAAAATGTATCTTTTAGAAGTCTTGTTGAGGTTTTACTGTAAATTCCTTTTAATTCCAGGCAGTCTCCTCCCTTTTTTCCAGATCCTGCCCTTTTATTCTTTTTCTCTCCTTTCCTGCTTTTAAAAGGTTTTAAGCGTCCAGAAATCTTTATTATCCCTTTGACATTTTATTTTCAGCTTAAATGCCTATTGATGTCAAAGTGGATTTTTTTTTTTTTTTGCTTAAGTCTCTTAGCTGTCAGTATATGGAAGGGAAGTGAAAAAACAACCAAACCAAATCCTTTCCCTTCCCTCTCTCTTTCGCTGCTTCAAAATCTTTGGGAAGAATGTTATTTTTTTAAAATTGTTTAAATTCCAGGGTACCTTGCATTGTTGCTTTTGCAGTTTAACCCGGTCAACTAAAACTTTCTCTTCTTATCTTCCTCCTGCACATTCTTTTCCGGTTGAGTTCTTCTTTGAGGTGGCCATTTCTGACCACCGCTGCAACCGCCTTCCGGAAAGGGAGTAATGGCCAGCTGAGGAGGAGAGATGTGGCTCTCCTCAACCCTGCTGGCAGTCTACCCCCTCTTCACCTCTTCGGGGTGGCTTAGCCCCCAAACCAGCCGGCTCGGGGCGCTCCAGCAGCGGGCACGGATCGAAACCGTGCATATGAAGTTGAAACAGGACAGACAAAAGTAAAAATATAATGATTTGAATTGATATGAGATAATTAAAATAAAATTGAGAAAATTAAGAGAGGAGAAAAACTGTAGAAAATGTAAAACAGTAATAATAATGGAATAGAACATAAAAGTGAGCATGAAATTGAGTTTGTGTCTGTATGAAGAAGTATAACCCGGGACCATGCTATTTTCAAAAAAAGATGTTTTATATGGTTTTTTTTTTTGTGAAAACCCAAATAATTTTTTTTTAAAAAAAAACAAAACTAAACAGAGGCTTATTGGCTGGAAATGGGTTCTCCCACCCACCTCCATATTGTTGAGCAGGGCTGTGGTTTGTTTTCAAGAAATTTCTACCTAGTTTTTAAACCTGAAGTAGCTTCCAGTTTAAATATTTGAAACAACAATAATGAAAAAGTAGACTGTACAGTTCAGTTTTAGAAAGAGTTACAAGAGAAGGGCTGAAAGCAAGCGCTTCAGTTTAAAAATCAGGAGCAAAGCGGGTAACTGAAAAGTGTTAAAAGCATGAAGAAAGAAAAAGCAAGTGCCAACCTTCAACAGAAGGGGCAGGCGGGACTGTTCTTAGTAAGGTATTCCCAGGCAGGGCTGCCACCACTAGCAAGGCCTCTCCTCATATCCACAACAAGGAAACTTTTGGGCCTGGCCTGGTGAAATTTGGAGCAGGGCTTCAAGGACTGGCGACAGTGCTTGAGCAGCTTCATGCAGATGGACAGGTTCCTCCAAATGATCTGGTGCAAAGCCATTGAGAGCTTTATAATTAGTAACTGGTACTTTGTGCTTTGGAAATCGATAAAAGCCAGTGCAGATGTGGGGAAACCAGGGATGGGATCCTACCGGTTTGGTCCGGTTCTATAGAACCGGTAGTTCTGAACAGCAGCTGACGTTTTGGTTTGCTATTTAACCCTCCCGCCCACCCAGGCTCTAGGCTGTCCTTTAGTGTCTGCATTTTCCTCCTCAGCTGCTTTGCGTGGCACAGCTGAGTGCCTCTCGTCAGCTGAAGAAGGTAAATGTTTGCAGGAGCCGGTAGTGCACATGCATGTGCAGTGTGTCTTTGACGCGAATGCGTGCGCTCCCCAAAGGAGGGAGGAAAGCACTTTCCCCTGGGGGAAACTATAATATGTTCCAAGAAGTTGACTATTTAAAACCATTTTGGCCACTACCCTTTAAACTTCTAGGGCAGGGGTGTCAAGACTTGTGTCATCGCAGCGTGTCACATGACATATCGGGATTTCTCCCCCTTCGCTAAATTGGGTGTGGGCGTGGCCAGAGCGTGACGTATCCAGCCCACAGGCCGGGAGTTACGACAGCCCTGTTCTAGGGTTTCTGCACACTTCGTAGGATAATCTTAGATGGACTCCTAGCCAGATGCTGGCTGGGAGTGATTTAGGCTTTCCAAATCGGCAAATCAAAAGATGCAGCTATTTGCACAAGTAGAGGATAAACAGAACCACAACCATTGCTACAGCATGTTATGAGTAAGCCCAGGAATGCATGGGATGCGTGGGAATGCATCCCTTTCTAGCACAAACTTTTATCTTTGTACAGTTTTTTTTTTAAAGATTGTAAGCCATCCAGAGTTATCCTGAGGTAAGATGGGTGGCCAATAAATTTTACAAATAAATAAATAAAATAAATCTAATAGTTAACTTCACCACCAGCTTGATTGTTTTAAATAGTTCTTCATGTGTTTCTGAAGAATACGAAATAGGAGAACTTTATTGTTCAGGCTTGTGCGACATCTTTGTCAAACATCATTCTCTTTTCCAAACAGGTCAGCCTGTTATGATCATTATCCCTAGCCAGGGTAGCCAATAAGATTTGCCATTTAATAAATCTGGAACGCTGGAAGTTAGGCTTGGTCAGACAAGCTGTCAGATGCTTGACCATGAGGTTTTTCTCCCTCACTTAGCGTCTACTCCATAATGCATATCATCCTATGGCTTGTGGGGATGTAATATGGTTAGCGCCTCCAAATTTACTTTTAATTCTTATGGCCGAATTACAATGCTCATAGACTCTGTTGCTGCATCCAGCATCTTTTGCACTGGGATAATTCAAACGAAGAATAGGAATTTAGCAATCATTATGCGACCTTTTAAAATAAACATTCTTTCTATGAAATTAAAAAAAAAAACCCACTTGTGGAGTTGTACTCTGAGCTCAGTAGATAATATCTGGTGGTAAACCATAAGAATTGGAAGAAAATACTATTCAGCTAAAGTAAATGAGATTAAAAGAATTGGGGCAAAGTACATTTTACATATTTAGCTGGAGTTAATGCTGTCAGATTACTTATCTTCCCAAGATTTCTGTTTTCTTTTACAACTGCCCATCTGCTGTTAACATATTCAGGCGCCCTGAGACAGATGACCAACCCTCAAGGGAAAGGTGGATTTCTTTCTGTGGAATTGCCCTATAATACCCAAGACAGTGAAATTAATTGTTGGGTGGCCGAGTAGATATTTGCTGGAAGCTCCATATTAATAGTAGCAGTTCCTCTCCAGAATGTTGCTATTTTATCCAAAACAGGCCACAGGGGTTTGGGCATTTCTGGAAGTGTATCTCCTGAATAGGAAGATAACACTTCCTTCTTCCTTGGAAGATTGTAATGCTCCAAGAAAAAAAATAGCTTCCTGGCCTGGGAACTCACAGCCAACTCTACAGTTCTCAAATGCAGAGGATAAACAGATTGCTTTGCATATGCCTATCGCATATTAAGCTAAATGAGATTAAGTGGAAGTGGGCAAATATCCACCCCGTTTCTGTCCAAGACCAACCTATTTCCACTAGGGGTCAAATATCGGATATTTTTGCATTTTTAACAGCAGGAGATATTAATGAATCTGTGTAATTAAAAAAAAAATCCAGGCAATCTGTTTTACACCAAACAAAGCTAAAGAGGTAACCTGTATCAAGTGTAGGAATTCAAAATAGTTACATACATGAGAGATGCTTTGTTTTCTTCCATTGTGTTATGAAATTCATTCTGCAGTGGCTTGAAACAGGGAGAGTGGACAGTCTATAGTAGCAGCCCTCAACCTTTTGGACACCAAGGACCGGTTCCGTGGAGAAAGGTTTTTCCACGGACAGGAAGGGGTGTGGTTTTGCATGCTGCCTGCACCCCACGGATGGGGCTTCGCTTGTTTGCACGGCCCAGTTTCTGGCATGCTGTGGGCCAGTGCCAATCCACATCCCAGAGATCGGGGACCCCTGGTCTATAGAGGAGGCTGTGGTACTATATAAGCACTGACAAATGTCTTCGCTAAACCTCCTGACAGACCAGCAAGTTGGAACATACGCCTAGATAGACATGTCGCCTTTTTGTTGAGAAGCTGTTCTATGTGTGCTTGCAGGTAATGGTGATCGAGCAGAATGGATCCTTCCAGGTCCGGATTCCCAAGAACTTCATTTGCGAACACTGTTTTGGAGCATTCCGGAGCAGCTACCACCTCAAGAGACATATCCTTATTCATACTGGTAAGCGTATGGTCATCTGCCAATTGATAAGCTTAAGTAAGGCATCTTGCATTTGCAAATAAGCACCTTGATCTAGAGAAGAATGTGTGTGTGTGTGTGTGTGTGTGTGTGTGTGTGTGTACACGCGTGCGCGCACACATGGAAAAATAAAAAGTTATGTTAATGCTTTATTTTACTGCAACAGAGGGAGTCGGAAGTCAATGCCTTTTTTTCCCCTTTTCCTCGTCCCCCCTCACTTTTTTTTCCCCATCCGCCCCACTGTATCTTCCTATTTGTTTTTGTATTTTATTCTATAATCTTATAAAATGTTTAAACACACACACACAAGACAAGAATATATATCATGCAGGTGCGGATGCTTAATATCCCAAGAACCCAGCTCCTATCTTCACCCTGGAAATAGGTTCAGGGATCTAAGTCTTGAAAGTGTAACAAAGGGAGCTTAGTGACACTTGGTAGTCCTCGACTTATGACCAATTGCTTAGTGGCTGGTAAGAGCTGTGACAGATCTCTCTAGGGAAACCTACAACCTGGTTACGAAATTCTGACACACATACACATACCCCGGTAACTGCACTTTAGGTGCTTGACAAGTGGCCTTCGTTTATGACCATTTGCAATGTCCTATGGTCACATTTGATGACATTTTCGCCAAAAAAAACAAAACCCACCAGCATTTATTTGTAGTTTCCAGCAAAACCAACTGGTAACGAACGGTTGGTTTACTTTAACAACTGTCACAGAAAAGGTTGTTAAATCAGTCACATAGGCGATTTGCTTTACAGTTGTCATGAGTTATGACAGTAATGGGCCCAGCTCTATTATAGTTGTAAGATTGTAAGTCGAGGACTGCCTGTACTGATTGTGACGCAGAGACTTAATTCACAACATTGTGAAGCGTTATCAAATGTTGTTCTCCATTCACCGGAACAACTTTTATCCAGATTATAACAGAATCCTTATGTATCAACCCATCTCTCAAGTTCAGGCGTCCTTAATGTTGTGCAGTTTGTTGTGCAAGAACAAAAACGTTAGCTTTAAAACATCATTCCAGTCTGTTTCCCTGTCCTTGGGCTACCACCAGATGGCCCTCTTCCCTTTGAAATGCATCCACCAAATGCCAGGTTAAAGTAGTTTAGACCTAAAAGATTGATAATTGTATCAAGGAAAAAGAAATATTTACAAGTCTTCATGTTAGATTAGCCATAGAGCTGGGGCTGTTCTGTTCCTCCTTCCATATATTCTACAGTGTAAACAATGGCATGGCAAAGTAGTTCTGTTTTACTGTAGAGGAGAAATTGCCTAGCAAACTACAGTAGTGTGAGGCCTGTGCCTATTTTAAAAAGGATTCAGGACAAATGCTTTGGATTTCAGGTGAGCACAGCTCTCAATTATCCATGAAAGTCACTGGACTTCTTCCAGGCTGCCCACGGGCCTGAAGAAAATATTGCATCAGCAGCTGATGCTTTCAGTAGTTAATTCATTAAAGTTGACGTGGTTGTTAAAGTAGCCATGTTCTTTAAATCACTTTCACGTGCGGGCTTAAAGAAAATCAGGCTTTTTAAATAAATAGTAAGAATCTACTGTGTTTGCCTAAGGCTTGAAACCCTTCTTCCAAATTCTGGATCATTTTTGAAATATCCATCTAATAAATACTACCCATCTATACACCAAATCTCTGGATGTGCTCCTCTTTAGAATTAAAAAAGGCATTTTTTTTTTGGTCTTTTTTGGTGAGGTCATGGAATATTCTTTCAGTCCTGGAACTGTTAAGGAAAAGGTTCATCTATTTCTTTTCTAAAAAAAAAAAACCTGGATGCATGAGTAGCAGTTTCCTCCATGTAGAAATAGACTTGCAAAAATAATCTCCGGCTCTTGATGAAGTAGAAACCAGGGCTTCCATCTTCACAATCAGGGCCTGCGTTGCCAAGAGAAAAGTAAGGTTAGGAGAGACGAGACTGAGAAATGACATTGCATTTTCATTTGGGTCTGGAATGTCCTATAGCATACATTTCACTAAGAACATATCTTGCTTCAATGTCTTACGTGTCTTCTCTAGGAATCTGCTTTGTATGATTAGAATCCTTGCTTAGAATCCTTGCCACCTTGTTTCCTCTAAAAGCCTAGGGGTTACAACCTGGAAATAATTAGTTGCTCCCTACCCTCTGTTAAAGGAGAGAAGCCTTTTGAGTGTGACGTGTGTGACATGCGCTTCATCCAGAAGTACCATCTGGAGCGCCACAAACGTGTCCACAGTGGAGAGAAGCCATATCAATGTGAACGCTGCCTGCAGGTAAGGACTCTCCATTTGTCTTCCACATTTAGAGTGGGAATCTTGCCAGACGTGTGTATTAAGACTTCGCATCGGCATAGAAAGAGCAGTGCGGCCTGTATGCAGAACTAGACCATCGTTGGTCTGCTTCTCGGATGCATTTGCCAGAACCCCTTCAACGTTGACCCAAGCCCTTGACTGGCTTGTGCAACTGTAAGTTGTGTCCCTCTGGATTACTCCTACTACCCATCCCCTTCCCTTCTGGAAAACAGGCCCATGTTCATGGCTGCAAGCCCATCTCCTTCTCCTCTACCCCCTTGCATGGCCAGTCCCCTTCACTGTCCTGGTGGAGTCACAATAGTCCGATCCCTGGCCCCCTCGTCGGCCTTGTTTCTTTGAGCTACTGCTGCCAAAGGTCACCTCTGCATCTTTGCCCCAGTGTTTACCACTATTTTTCATTCTGGCCAAAATGTCCATGACTCCTCCATTCCCTTGTGCTTCTTCTTCTTTTCTTCTGGATAGCCTTTTCCGAGGTCAGTAAAATGAGGACCCAGATTGTTGGGGGCAATAGGCTGATTCTGTAAACCGCTTAGAGAGGGCTGTAAAGCACCATGAAGTGGTATATAAGTCTAAGTGCTATTGCTATTGCTACCATGTTTCCCGGAAAATAAGACTCGGTTTTATTTTCTTTGGGGCCCCAAAATAAATAAATAAATAAGCACCAGGTCTTATTTTCAGGGGATGTCTTACTTGCTTACCTAAAAAACACCGCAGCCAGGCCTTGCACGCCCCGACACCTGTCATGCTGCTACCCAACTTTGTCTGCAGCCAGACAGCATGTGGCGCATTGCATTAGTGCCACTGCTCACCTGGCCTCCTGTCACGAGTGATTTAATTTCTTACAACTTACTTATTCCCACTTTTAAAATCAGTTAACTAATCAGTAATTGTTAATAAAGTTTAATTTAAATAATGGCCCATCTTTGTTGTTCAATCCGTACTCTTCTTCTAAAGCATTGCCCTGGACAGTGCACTCAAAGGGCTCGCTAACCCATCTGATATTACACACACTTCCCCACACATGGTTAAGGAAATTCTGTCAGCCGTGGATTTTTTTTTTTAATAAAGTTTTATTTGGGTTTTCACACACAAAATACAAGTAAAACATCTTTTTTGAAAATAGCATGGTCCCAGGTTGAATTTCTTTATACAGATGCAAAACTCAATTTCATGCTCCTTTTTGTATTCTATTCCATATCTTATACTATTTTACATTTTCTATATAGTTTTTCCCCTCTTTTAATTTTCTCTATTTTATTTTGATTATCTCATCTAGATGGGATAATTCAAATCATTATATTTGTACTTTTGTCTGTTCTGTTTCAATTTCATATTATCTTTTCTCATTAAACAAATTTTCTCCTGTAGTTACAAATTGGAGTATGACACCTTTATATCTTTTAATTACATCCATTCAACTCTTATTTAAACTTCAATATATACCTTAAGTTTATGACCTTCAATATAATACATAACACATAACTTTCAATCGAATTCTGCTTGGTACATTCTTATAATACACAGTATATTCTTTTTTTAAAAAAGAAAGATTGTAAATATATGTAATTATAAACCCTCATTCCATTCCAGTTCAGTTCCATCATTAATAATCATTAAAATCTTAACATCTTTAACACTTCTTTTCAATTAAATATCATACTTCCTTAAAAACACATAGAATCTCCATAATTAATTTTTCCCTTATTTCTTTTCACATGTTTTATAAATCATTAAATATACCTTTTGTTACATTTATTTATTTACAAGCATTCCACTCAATTGCGATAGCTATTTTATCAGACATTTTAATCATACATTGTTTCATATTTTGTAAAATTATTTCTGCTTCTAATATAACCATACTATCTTATGTACCTTTGTACCATTAAGTTTTCACCCATTATCTCTAAATAGGTCCAGTTTCTCTATATTTTGCTTCTGTCCTTTATAACTTCTTTTCCTTTCTTTCTTCCCTCTCATCTTCTCCCTCCCCTTTTTACCCCCTTGTCTCTCTAGTTCTAATTCTCTCTTCTGTATTTCCCTCTTCTGTTGCTTTCTGATTTTATACTTATTTTTCACTCTATTTTTTTGGAGTTGTTTTTCCCAACCTTAAACTTTCCATTCTCTTTCCCCCCTTTCCTTTTTTCCCCCCATCTAAGATTACTTGTTCATTAAAGGTGGCTTCTTTGTCGCAATCTTCTTGTTCTGCAGGCATTTCTTGTTGTTTCTCATAATTCCAAATCTCCATTTCTAAAAACTGAAATACGAAGCCAAAAGAACCTCTCCCTTCTTGTGCATCTTCTTTGTACTTTTTAAGTTCCATTTTCAGTTCTTCTAAAAGTGGAGCCATTTTAAATAGTTTTAAACAACTACCCGATTGATTTTAGCATTCAAAACAATAACCAAGAATCCAGAAATCATCAAGTAATCCAGATAGTCCCAAGTTATATCTTCTTTTTTTTTTTTGACTTTCTCTTCCTGGGGTTTTTGTTGCGATATTTCAGTTAGAATGGATCTTTTGGAAGTCTTGTTGAGATTTTGCTGTAAGTTCTTTTTTAATTCCAGGCACTCTCCTCTCTTCCAGATCCTACCCTTATATTCTTTTTCTCTCCTTTCCTGTTTTCAAAAGCTTTTAACTATCCAGAAATCTTTATTATCCCCTTGACTTTTTATTTCCAGCATTAAATGCCTATTGATGTCAAAGTGGATTTTTTTCCAATTTCTTGCTTAAGTCTCTTAGCTGTCAGTATAGGAAAAGGAGAAAACCAAATCTTTTCCCTTTTCTCTCTCCTTCGCAGCTTAAAAATCTTCTAAGGGAACAATGCTATTGTTTTTTAACAGTTTCAATTCCAGGGTACCTTATTTGTTGCTTTTGCTGTTTGACCCGGTCAACCAAAACTTTCTCTTCTTATCTTCCTCCTGCACATTCTTTTCCGGTCGAGTTCTTCTTTGTGGTGGCCATTTCTGACCACCACTGCAACCGCCTTCAGGAAAGGGAGTAATGGCCAGCTGGGGAGGAGAGATGTGGCTCTCCTCAACCCTGCTGGCAGTCTCCCCCCTCTTCACCACCTCTACGGGGTGGCTTAGCCCCAAAACCAGCCGGCTCGGGGCGCTCCAGCAGTGGGCACGGATCGAAGCCTCGCAGAGACGAGGTTTCAGTCTGTCGCTGAAGAAGCTCAAACCAGAAGCCCTGTCAGCCGTGGATTTTATTGTCATTCCATAATTGTGATCTGGCATTCCTAAAGAAGGTCCAGAATTTCCTGCAGGAGTTTGAACTAGCCAGCCAGTTCATTTTTAGTTAGTTACTTAATTAGGCCAGCCATTTTAGTTTTATGTCTGTGCAAAACTGAAAGGAAAACTACAAAATCCTGCATTTTAGTTGAGGTTCAGCTTTCTTTTTTTTATCCTTTAGAAAGTTCGTGTGGAGCACAGATTATTCCCTCTTCTAACTTTTTCCCGAGGGATAACTCTATGAGAGATAGAGAAAGTATAACTCCTTCACAGTGAGGTTCCCTGACAGAAGGAGGGTTCGTCCCAGGATCTTCCTATTTCCAGTCACAAAGGCCCACGATTCCATGTTCGGTTTTCAACTGCACTGACCTAGAATGCAGGGTTTTTGGTTTTGCATAGAGCAGGGCTGAGAAAACGATGGCCCTTTAATTACTTGTGGACTTCCTACTGACTCAGGAATTCTGGGACTTGAAGTCCACAAGTCATAAAGAGGCCATTGTTTTCCCCACCTCTGGCACAGAACCTTGTCTTTTTGGTCATCACTCTGGATTTTGTTTTTCTCTCTTTTCCCTTTCACAGAGCTTCTCCAGGACAGACCGGTTGCTGAGACACAAACGAATGTGCCAGGGCTGCCCCAGCAAAGCATCTGACTCCCAGCTACTGCTTTAGGGTTGGGCCAGAGAAGAGGCTTTTTAAGAAGTTGCTGGGAAGTCCACCAGATGCTCTGGGAGTGGGCTTGTTCCCCTGCTTGTATTTTGTGCCCGAGTTTGCCTGCTGAGCCTACTCCTGTGGAAGGGGCAGAGCTGAGCAGGCACAGACTTGAACTGTGGTCTTGACACTGTAAATACATGGAGGACAAAGCAGGGCTGGCTTCCAGCCATTGGGAAGCTCACTGCAGTTGTGGATAAACATTGCCGGGGTGCGCTTTCTGTTTCTGTTTAGGGTTTTTTGTTTTTTGGGGTTTTTTTTGAAATTATCACCATTTGCCTCAGGAAAGGCTTTGAAAGCATTGCTGGGCCTTCTTGCGAGCCATTCCGACCAGATCCGGTGCTCTCAATTAACAGATGACCTGCCAGCTGGCCTGATATTTGGGCTTGCAAAAAAAAAAAGTGGGAAAACAACAGGCAAATATTTTATGAGAAACAGTGATCACTACCAGTCAAGCAGTGAACTATTTTGCTGGAGCTGATCCACATCAGGGACGGCAGGATACCGAGACCTGGGGATCACAGGAATCTGTCTCATTGACGTTAGGCCACAAGGCCTACTGGACTTTTCCCCTTCCCCCTTTCCGTGCTATTCTCTTCAACAGTGATTTGTGGTCTCGGCTTTCAGGTTTCAAGAAACAAGGGCTGCAGAAGGTGACAAATGCTGTTGGGTCAACATAGAAGTCTACCTTAGATGTGTTCCATTTATCAAGATCCAGTTGATATTCAGCTGGCTGGAAGGCTCTGTTTTCCTCCCAGGAGGGGAGGATACTTGCGTGTGGTCCCTTTGCCTTCCCTTGTAAATAGTCATCTGTTCAGAACCTACCTGTTACATACCCCTTCCCCGCAGAATCCAGAGGTTTCTTGGGTGGCAATTCTGTTTTCCTAAATAAGTGAAAAGCCAGCTCCGGCCCACGGGCACCTATCTCCTCGCTGAAGAACTGCAGTCTCTGTGGGGGAGAATGGGGAGCGGCACTCTGGCCTTCTTGATGTGGCTCTTGGAATAAAATACTCAAGGACTAAAGGTCAGCATTCCCATGCACCATGAATTCGGATTGCTCCTGGGCTGCTTCGTTGAAGTTTGAAAATAAGGCTTGTTGTCAATATGCAAATTTTTATGTGTGCTATTTTTTTCAGCTTAGTTGCAACAGGCAGCGGCAAGTTTGCAAGGGAAGCCAGGAACCCTTCTAAGTCTCTCATCCCACACCATTTACAATGGCCTTTCTAGAGGGCAAGTAATAATTTGTCACCGAGACTAGAATTTACTTGTTAGGAACAAGCACCTCCATCTGAATGATAGATACAGATCTCATACGTGCTTCAAATACATCCCTCCCTGAGTTAACTTCTAAGTTTGCCATAAGCACCTTGCTTTAAGCCAGGTTTTAATCAAGGGCTGTGTTGATAGGGAAACGGTAGTCTTTGTTTGGCCATCCTTGAGAGGCTGCATTTCTGCCTATGCAACTAGAAAGGTTTATAAACAAAGATGGGATACCTTAGGTGAGCGTTTTTCAAACTGAACAACTTTAAAAGGTGTGAGTTTCTTAACTCCCAGATGTGTGGCTGGGAAATTCTGGGAGCTGATCTTAAAAATTACCAAATTTGAAAAATCACTGCTTCAGTTCAAGATTGTTGTCTCCACACACCCTTCCCCCTTCAACCATTTAAGACAGGGCTGTCAAAAGTCATCACGGCAGTGTCACGTGATGTATCTGTACTTTTTTCCTCTTTGCTATACCGGATGTATGCGTGGCCGGCATGTTAAACATCCGGCCCCTGGGCCAGGAGTTTGACCACCCTGATTTAAGAGATGCCAGTGTATTAGTAATAGGCATTGTTCTTTTGATCACCTTTCTTCTAGGGATCATGGCAGTTGTAGTCCCAACAAATCTGGAGTACATTAGCTTGGGGAGTGTTACTGTAGAGGAGATCATATTTTATTTTATAAAATATTTTTTATTTTATTCATAGGAAGACCCAAGATTATTCCCAGCCTTGTTACATTTCTAAAATTAACACCAACGTCTAGTCTGCAGTTTATAGGAACGATTAGGACATCCCAAACTCTAGGAGGTTTGTTGCAATTTTGGTGGGGCTGATAAAAATTAAAATGGTTGCTCCTTAGAAAGAACACACTGCCATAATGTTTCTCAGTTTACCAAGGACTGTTTCCCTCCCAAAAGGAAATAAAATAATTGCTGTAAGAAAAAGCTTGATGAAATGCAGATATTGGGGAGGAGAAGGAAATTGGAATGTAACTGTTTCAGGGGGAAGTAGCAATGTGCTCAGGTGAGAGAAAAAACCTTGCTTGAATAGGGGGAATCTCTTTATCAAGTACTAGATGTTTTTCTGTCCTTCCAGTCTTAATCTAATAATTGAGACTTGGCATTATAGAGCATATTCACAGTTGCCTAGTGTTTCCCCAAGAGGTCAGGTGAATCTCTTGAGTGAACTGCCTCCCAGTGCCGGATCCTTTACGTGCCAAGCAGAGTAATGACTCTGCTGTTTTGATTCCTCTAAACTTTATATAGAGTCTAAAGCATGTGCAGCTTTAAAAGCACAGGGATGTGTTTTGCTTAGGCTCTGCGTCTTGCTAGGGTGCTGCCATAGAAACTTGGGAGGCTGATTAACACTTTACCCTGGGAAAAGAATTCTATAAGCTGCTGCACACTGCATACCAGCTCAATCATTTACCAATAATCTGGATAGGCATTAATTGGCATCTGCCAATTTTGATGTCCAGTTCTTTTTTCCTGCTCAGGAGTAAAGGAAGAAGAATGTTAACCTCAAAAACAAGTTGCATGTGACTTTCATTGCTGAATTTTGCTCAGAAGTGGACTACAGCATAGCGTTGAAAGAACAGAATGGGGGAGAAGGCAGAAAGAGCAACTATAACAATTCAGTGAGTAATTTTAATAATTGGACAAAATAATAGGGTTCAAGTATTTTGTTGTTAAATAATCGTCTGCAGACAGTAAGTTAGCAAAATGGGGAAAATAGTTTTCTGTGGGAGGAGGTTTTATTTAAACAAATAGCTTGACCCACCCCAATGAAATTGATAGCATCTATTAATTGATACTGGTTCATCCTGACTAGAAATGTTATGCACGTGGGTATAATTGCACTAAGATCTTTGCTTTTTTTATTCCCTACGGAGATGATATTGAAAGGAAGTGAAACTTGTCTGGACGTTTCACTGATTGCCACTCTTTAAAGTGCAAGGGACCAAAACCATTTCAGAATGAAATTTGTTTTGTTCAAATGAAATTATACAGAGGTAGTGAGGTGAAAAGAGAACTCATTTGTTGAAAGTTCAAGAAAGTGAGAGTTAGCTTTTAGATAAAAACAATGTCCTGTTTTAAAATATTCAGTACCAGAACAATAGATGGAATTGCTTTGACATGATTTCAGCAAAGAGTTGGATGAATTGGATGGCTTGACAATTTGAGGTAGCAGCAGATTGGAAAATGGGTTTTGCATAAACATGGAAGTATGCTTCCTTTGCAGGAATATAGAGACACACAATTTTACCAACACTGTCTATGATAATGTCTCTCCTGGAGATAGAGAAGCCAGTCTTTACAAAGTATGTGCAACAATTTCCTGTATCTTTGTCTAACTTCAATATGTTGCTTTATATATGCGACCCACAGGAGGTATGCAAGTCCAGACCTCTGTAATTGACAGATACTGTCTTGTGTGCATACAACATGGTAGTGTATGCAAGCCAACCTGTGTGAAAGTCAGGTGGACTGGAATCTTTGTGTACCCTGAGGAATGCCTGTATTTGGGTTGCCCCAAAGTGCAGCCAGGGGCACATTTTTGAAGGAGCTTTATTTCCCCGTGTCCTCCATCTTACTTCCTTTCCTCCGTGGAAGTGAGAAATCCCATTTTGACAATGGATGCCATTGGGAGCTGTTGCTGTTCCCATTCTTTTTCCTGGGTGCTGGTAGCAGAAGGACAAATCGTACTTGTCGCATGGATCAGGTGCCTTAAGGTGCTTTCCGATGTGCTGCTGCTGGTCTTAATTTAGGAGTTTGTTCAAATAGGAAGAAAATGTAAAGGATCTTTTCTTGCAGTTCATATTTGGCTTTTACATAGGCCTCCTGAAAGGAAAACAATCTAGCACTTCAGCCTGACCAGATAGCCTCTGGACTTAATGTGAAGGTCCGATAGCTTTTTCTAAGATAATTTATTTTCCTTCCCTTTAACTCACTGATTTTGCAGGGAAGGGAATTGGGGCAGGGGTGTGTTACCCAAGGACAGGATCACTTTTAAATTGTAGTTTTTATAAGATGCTATAAACTTGTATCTTTTTACCATTACAGTGTGGCGTCTTTTTCTTTTTGTGTGTCTGCGTTCTATTTCAATAATTGGAATAAACTCAGCTTGCTTTCCCTCCCAAACCTTAGCTTCACTGCTTCTCCGTACCATTAGCTTGGGTGTTGCATCTTCTTTGACCAGTTTGTTTTATTCTGCCACATACTTCCATGAAGGCTCTGCAGTGGAACACAGGCACAGAGAAGATGGCACAATACTGTCTTGACTAGATTCGAATGATCTTTTAGTTTTCTGAAGTTGCATTCCAGTGGTGGACTAGGTTATAGCCAGAGTGGTAGGGATGACTCTAAAGATAATTAAGTTGCTAGTCCATACTGACCATAGCTCTGTCAATAGCTGTCTGGGCTTTCAGGTAGAAATCTCTCGAATTTAAATCTAGGAGAATATGCCTTCCTAATAAAAGAAGAAGAAGAAGAAATACACTTATCAGGTTCATGTTACCGTATGTGTAGCAGCTTGCAATGATAGCTGCTCAGAATATCGCTGTAGGTGTACTGTGGGGAAGAGGTATGTTTTATGTTGACTATGCCCAGATCAGTGGTTATGCTGGAAGCTAAATGTCTGGTTCCTAAACTTCCAGGTTAATGGTTCCAGAAATATACAATTTCCAACCTTGGGCATATTGGTGGAGTACAGAAACTTTAAACCACCTAACTTCATTGGAAGGAAGGGGGGTCTGCTCCTGTTAGACCATTTCACTTTGGCTGAATTACTGCCGTCTGTCTGCCATTAAGTCATCACTAAATTAGTCCAGTGTGAAATTGGATTGCCAGAAGAATACAAGGAGAAACCCAATGCTAAAAGATGCAGCTTTGACAGGGCTATGTGAATCTGAAGGGACATTGGCTATTGTGTCCATCCTTCAGGGATACAACAACAGAATGGGTGGAGGACAAGATTGATTGTGAGCCCAAAGCTTGAAAAAAATCCTGTTTTATTTACTTTTTTATTAGATATTTTTTCCCTGCCTTTTATTTATAGGTGGTGAACATAGCTAATACTTCTCCCTATGTTCCTCATAACACCAACTCTCTGAGGTAGGTTGAGCTGAAAGGGAGTGACTGCTCCAAAGTCATCCAGCTGGTTTTTATGCCTAAGGCAGGGCTAGAACTCAGAGTCTCCTGGTTTCTAGGCCAACACCTTCACCACTACACCAACAAGCTCTCTGTGACTATCCCTATCCCTATGGCTTCATCTCAACGTAGCAGTGTTTTGCGGCTATTGTGAACACCACCAATAGGGCCAAGAACGACTTAAAAATATTTTATCTATGGGCTAGAGGTGAAATTAAAGCCACACCACAGAACCCATCAGAAAGATCTTTCTAGGGCAAGTTTGTGTCATGGGTAGATGCAAGTGAGGAATGACCCTTATTAACAGTACTGGGGTTAGTGGCACCCAGTACAATACAATCAGTATGGATGAACCATTTAGAGGAGGTTTATCAGAAAGTGAGGCATATACAAGAGATGTGAGGTTTTGCTCAAGGTGAATATAAATTTTATGCATAATGTTGAAAAACAGCTGCAGCATTTCAGGGCCCTGTTGGATATGCTACGTTTTTCCAAGCACAAAACACATGATGTTAACTAAAAGCACAGTACAATAAAGGTTTTATTGGTTGACCACTTTGAGATTTTGCTGCCCATGTTGGTTCATTGTTTCAAACCCACTTGAGATTAGCTGGTGATGTAGGTCGAACTACATCTAGGACTTGCTGTAGAAAATTCTCAATGCAGGTGTCTCTCCTTCAAATTCATACATCATCTTCAGTTGCTGGCACAGTGCTGTCAAGTTGTGTTTGGAATGTTTTCATAACCATTGTACTGGGGGTTGATGACTGTTGTGGTAATAATAAAAAGGAGCAATTAGAGAACACCCACAGAACCATCAATAACATTTTTAAAGGAATCCAGTTTACTAGAGAAGATGAAAACAACCCCCTACCCTTCCTGGACATCCTGATCTACAAAGACCACAAAGGCAAACAAAACGCAAATCTACGGAAAAACCACCCATACTAACCAGGTACTCCACTACCAAAGAAACAAACTAACCTCCCACAGGAGAAGCTGTGTAAGGACTTTATTTAAATGAGCCCAAACACGCTGCATCAACCCAGAACAGCAGAAAAAAGAAATGCAGTATCTATGTAACACATTCCAATAAAATGGATACCCACCCAACTTTATTGACTAGTCCCCGACCACTCAGTCCCCAACCACTCAATCGAATACAACAACACAAACCCTTAAAAAAATTACACTGCTATACATCAAGAATATCTCAGAAGCCACAAATACACTACAACAACCACATGGAATCAGCATAACATACAAGCCAGCTAAAGCCCTTCAAAACATCCTAAGCAAACCAAGAGATCCAGCAACCCCAGAATCAAAAACGAGTCGTCTACAACACACAATGTAAGAATTGCAACAACCACTATTAGGACAAACAGGCAGAATACTGGCAGGATGCATCCATGAACATCAACTGGCAGTCACAAGACATGACGGAAATTCTTTAATTTCATAACATATAGACAGATTTAACCATAGCTTCAACTGGGAATATGTGATAATCCTAGACCAGGCCTAACCCCAAAATGCAAGGGAATTTCTAGAAGCCTGGCAGTGTGCCAAATCAGCCATCACTAGACACATAGGCATTAACAATGTCTATAGAGTATGCAAAGGAGACAACCAGCCCAAAAGAGAAAAAGACTCCAGCACCTCTCCACCAGTAATCTGTACTCGCATCAGCATAGATTAACTCCAAGGTCAACTTCAGACCAACAAATAATCAAGAAACTGCCAAAGAACCATCAGTAAACAGCCCAACCAAAGAATCCCTAAGACTGTCTCCACCCACACTGACAGGCAAGACATCAGAATATAAACTGACAGCTAACAACACTCCTTACTAGCACTGATGATGTTACCTAGTCAGGGCAATGAAACATCTGCAAGAAAACAAGCAAGCTCAGCACCAAGGACCCCTCATGTCAACCCTGAGCTACAAATATTCTTTATTGGTGACTCTTGTGGTGGCACTCTTGAACTTGTTCGCCTGGAAAAAGAAATCATAAGATCAGGGCAAAGTGCAAATACTGAATTTGTACCTCAAGTCAGCAGGAAGCTCCTCCATCTGCAAGTGGGGTCATGTTTGAAAAGGCCCATTCCCTACTACCCCAGAAATCAATCTGAAGCTATCTCTGAAAGGATTCATACATTTTTATGCTATTTTGGTGTGACACACTGATGCACTGCCTCCGAGTAACCATCAGAGCGAGATTGCTGCAATTGACATCAGCTTGAAAGTCTGTGTGCTTTTGCGCAAAAGATCTTGATAATTTGGGCTTGAATTGCATTAAAAGGCCTTGAGGCACCCAAGCTAAATTTATCTCAGATAGACTCAGTTGCTTTGTTGAAGCTATGGCCATCCATGTAAAGCTGAGTGGAGCTTGGGGCCCTAAGTCCTGATTGTACAAATGAGCAGAGGAAAACTACAGTCCAACCTTCAGGAGGATGCCAAACTGCTCAAATCCTCAATGGTAAGTAGAAGAACAGCACTGCTCAGCATGTGTTGAGGTAATTCCCCATTAGGAGAATGAGCGCATACAGGGAGATGTATTTGAGAGTTGTGTTTGAATAATACACACACAGCACACAGATACACTGTACAGTAAATGTAGGTTTTTATTTCCAGAAAGGTTTAAGCAAAGTTCAAAATAAGCAGTCCAAAATCATTCACAGATAAATCAGTCAGTTTTTCAATCCAGGGATAATCCAATAACAAATTCCAGTGTCAAAAACAGTTCAGTATCAGACTCACATCAAATCAAGAATAACAGTCAATTAGGAAAAATGGAGCAACGGCAATACTTTCCAACAGAAGGAAACAGAGATACACTCACACTCTCTTCTGAGACTCAGACTAAACAACCCAGGTTTCTGGCTCCATCCTATGGCCTTTTGAGAAACCACACCTAATTACAGTTTTGCATTTTCTTAAAGATACAGTTTTAAAATGTTTATCCTGGTTTATATATTTCTAAACCAAATAGCTGTTAGGTGACTCATATTCCTAACAGCATGTACGGTTAAGAACAAGCAACAAAATGCCTCTCGTATGCTTGTAGCATATGAAATCATGCCGCCTCCAGTCCACGGAAAAACCTCTCTCCATGGAATTAGTCCCTGGTGCCCAAATCGGTTGGGGGCCGCTGCCCTATACCATTTCAGACAAGGGGCTGTCCAGTCTCTTTTTAAAAACCTCCAGTGTTGAAGCACCCACAACTTCTGAAAGCAAACTCTCCCACTGGTTATATGCAATGTACGAATAACATGCATGTTTTACATTTTCCAGGAGGAAGAGCTCTGTCCTTCGGATTTTCTGCAGGTGTTTCCCAAGGTGCAAAGCCTACCGGTGGGTCAGGTTTACCCCTCAGCACAGCCTTACAAGTTGAAAATTTTTCGAAGGGCACTGACCTGAGATCACAGGGCATTTCTTCGTTCTCTTTCAAGGTGTCTGAAATTCCACCAGTCACAGATCTCCACAATGGCTCGGAGCGGGAAAATGAGAGCCACCCCTATGATCACCACAATCCCCGCACTCATTAACACTGGCATCAGATTCGGCTGTCTGGTAGAATCTGGCACTGCCAGAACAAAGAAAAGAAGCATGGGGGTTAACCTAAGTTGCCAACACTCCCACCAGGAATTGGAGAAGCTACTTTCCATTCCTTTGCTATTTCCTCCCTTTTCTCTCTCTCCCATTGTAGCCATGTATCCTGTGCCTTGCTATGTAGCATCCATGCTCATCTTCCCATAGTAGGGCTTCCAAATAGCTTCTTCCTTGTACCAAGGTTAAATGTTATTTCTTCTGCAGACTAAGGATATTGATTTGTTTTGCTTATACTTGCCTACAGAGCTAGGCTTGTCAAATAATTGATGGGGATTTGCTGGAGACTCTGTTTTTCAGGGGTGAAGTTCTGCCACCACTGTTTCTGCTGTAATGCTCTGCTCCCCAAAGAGCAACACTGGGAAGCTGTCATGTCAGCTAATGACATTTCTCTAGTATTATTAAATGTCATTCTTTACAGAATAGAAGGGCATGAGGAGGCGGGGGGAGAGAGCAGCCATTTTGAAGAGACAGCCATTTTCATTTTGGTAGCAAGAATTATGTGCTGGATTCACTCACTGCACTAAGTGCAATATGCTTAAATGTGATAGCTGGTCAACCAAAGATCTGCTAGAGCTAACCAAAAATAGAACCAAAAGCTTTGTACGATATTTAAACCCAGCCATTGTCGTCCTCCATCTTTGTGTATAATTTCTAGCAGTTTGCATCTAACTCCAGATGATTTGAGGTAAGGGAGGAGGAACAGTATCTCCTCATAGTTCAAAGATAGTAAGATGAATACTGCAGAAATTTGTACATGTCAGCTGCCATCTAGAGCCAGTACTTATGCAAAAAAAAACCACCCTTGTTTTTTGCCTAGATTGAATCTTACAGATCCCATCTATCAAGGGGCAAATGATGTATGAAAGCATACCGATTAGATTTACATATCACACTAAGACATAACATGAATTACATATCTACTGCAATGGGAAAATCCAGTGAGTTGTGGTTTATTCAGCAAAGCATGGTTAGAGAGCAGTTGATTTAGACATTCGATTCTGCCAGAGCTCCTTACGGTGATGTACGCAGATTCCCTTTCCTGCTATAGCATCACAGGCTGCCTAGCATATAAATAGATCCTGAGTCTGGATCCCACCAGAAACCCAATACCTACCTACCTTCTTTCCTCCCTCCCCCCCCCCTCCTTCCCATTCCCAGCATATCTAATTGATGGTCTCTGGGAAATCCCAACAGAACAGAAGACAGAAGAATAATATCACAAGCTCACACTTCTTCCCCTGACAACTCACCCTTTGGATCATTCACCGTAAGGAGGATGCTGCCTGTCTTGTCCTCCTCAATGAGGTAAATGAGGAGGTGTCCATCTCCTCTCTTCACCTGGCACCATCTCTCATCCACAGGTGCCACCAACATTCTCACCGTTTGGCTGCAGGAATTGCTACAGTTCTGACTTAGCGGTCCAGTTCCAAAAGCCTTGCACTCCGCACAGTCCCTATCAACAGATGTGTTGTTTTTAAAACTGGGCACTTTTATTTACCCTTGCTTAGCATAAAGAATGCCCCCCCCCCACACCCAGACACCCCCCCCCCCAAAATGCTAGCACCAATGGAAAACTGTTTGATCACCTGGGCAACTAAATGTGGTTCAACTAGTTGGTGATGGGAAGGTGGGGGGGAGATTTTTTCTCTCACATCACAATACATTGATTGGTTTTGTTTATGAAATAAAGAGGCCAATGTTGCTTGATTTGTCCACCCAGATTAGATTCCTTTTCTATATTGTGAATCCCTACTAATATTCAGTGGCAAAAATGAGCACGTGTTCTGAAGTGGTTTTATAATTTGATTTGCCTGAAGTTGTAAACTGTGAGTGAGACCATCTATAAGTCTGAGGATACACAAGCATATATGCAAACCTAAAAGGGGCAGATTTTTAGCTCACATAATAACAATTTGGAACAATACAATATGATCACACAGAAAAAGTTCCTTCTGTAGTGAAGCTCTAATGTTCCAATTTGCTTATTAAAAGGGGTGAGAGCTACTAATATAAACAGAAATACAAGCTGATAGTGTCATGAAGGTACAATTTGTTTAGTGACCAAGTTACAATGACACTGAAAAAAGTGACTTACAACCATCTACTCTGCACACTTACTAGCACTGCAGCATCCGCACAATTACATAACCAAAATGTGAGCACTTTGCAACCGGCATGTGTTTATGATGGTTGCATGGCTCTAGGATCATGTGGTTGCCATTTCTGCTGGTCCAACAAGCAAAGACAATGGGGGAAGCCAGATTTGCTTAACAACTGCATAATCCACTTAAAAGCTGTAGTAATTTTCTTAACAACCATGGCAAAAACAGATTATAAAAATCAGGTGCGACTCAGTTAAATAACTACCTTGCTTAGCAATGGAAATTAATAGAATAGAAATAGAAATAATACATTAATAGAAGAGAGAATAATGGAACGGAATGGAGTGGAGTGGAATGGCATAGAATAAGGATGGGGATGGAATGGAATGGAATCGAATGGGGTTGTGGTTGTGGTTATAAGTCCAGAGCTACCTGTAGTAGCACAGTGAAGCCCAGTGAAATCTTCCTAAAGCTGGCATCTTCTGAAAATGCCAGGACTGCAGTTCTTAATGTTGTCAATGGGCTGGCTAGGAATATAAAAACTCACGGAGCCTTCCAGTTACTTGCTAATGTCCCCGTCTGTCACTTAAAATGTGATGGCAACCTTGGGTGATACTCTAGAGACTCTGCAATTCAGTAGATAGAATAGAATTCTTTATTGCCAAGTGTGATTGGACACACAAGGAATTTGTCTTTGGTGCATATGCTCTCAATGCACGCAGACAATTCATAATTTAGACAATCCCAGCAATTCAGCATTTGCAACCCTGTTTTAAGCTATCCCAAGTTTCTGGTCTGCTTGCTTCACTGATGCCCACCGTATTCCAACTAAATGGAAGCATTTAGGATGCCAACTTGCTCAAGCAAACTTGCATTGAATGTATCCAGTGCTCCTGTGCAGTATTGATGAACAATGGAAAAGTGCAATGTCATTGGCATGAAACCCAGTCAAAGTACATGGTAATTGGTTCTCTCTTTGACTTAATCAGGGCAGTGACTGACAATGAGCTTTGCTCAATGAAGCCCCCCTGCTTAAAAGGAACCATGAACAAGCAGCCAGTCTTTTCCCTCTGTGCATTGGCTTCCTCTCCTCAGCCTCACCTGTGCACTTCACAGGGCATCTGGTGGTCAACACAGTGGCTGCCCAACCACCCAACGTCACACTGACATCGGTTGCAGATGCAGTGGCCATGCCCATTGCAGATCTTGCCCTCTTGGGTGCATCCACTGGTATCCAGGCTGCACTCACATGCATTGCCAGTGTAATTGGCCAGGCATTGGCAATGACCACACCTGCACTGCCCGTTACCTGTTGGCAGAAGGAGACAAGCACCATAATGAAGTTCTTTCTGTCATGGGGAAAATGCCCACTTCAGTAAGCCACCAAGGTATTTGAAGAAAGGTGCAAAAAGTATATTTTATCAGCATTCAGAACTATGGATAAGTCCTGCTGAGTGCGAGTTCAAATAGTGCAGCATTTGATTTATTGCAAATTATATATTGATAGGTCGTATTTAGTGCAAGCCAAAACTGACTTAATGAGAGGCAAATACGCACAGTTGAGGCTAGCACATGCATCGTTGCATTTGGGTTTTAAATACTAACACTACATCATGTGTGCAAAACGGAGAAAAGGGAAGCTCTGTTTGAGAAAAGTACAAAAAGAAGAAGAGGCTAATTTTGAAGAGTTACAGCAGAATACAACAGAGAGCAGGTATGCTTTGAATATGGATTTATCCTCTAGTTTGTCCTTGTTCTTGTTTACTTGATTTTTTAATTTTTTTTAATTAATAAATCAGTATTCTTATCAATAGGAACATTTAGAATTTTTGTTTTTATTATGCTTTCTACTGTATATCTCCTGTGTGACTTTATTAAAAATACATTTCCAAATATATTCTTTTAATCTTTTATAGTTCATCGATAAACATATACAAATTTGTGTTTAAAAATGTTCACTGTCTATTTCCATCAAGCTGGAACCACATAACTTTCTTTGCCACAGAAATATCACTTTGAGTAATGCAAATCTGAATAATGGGACGTTTTTGTGGGATTCCTTAGCAGCACTAATCAAGACCTACCTTAAGCACGAGGGAGCCACAAGGTTACAGATTATATACTCTCTGCAATGACTTAGAAAAGCAGCGCAAGTTCTAAAATTATCTTTGCTGCAGGAATAGAGGATAACATCATGGGAGGAACCCTTCTGTGGTTTGATCTGGTGCCTCTTCATTCTGCTATTTTAAGGAGACCCCAAGCCTGTCTGTTCTACTGATACTAGCAACTTCTAACACAAGCAATGTCCTTTACTATCTCCCTATATACCTCTTTATAAGGACGTGGTGGCTCAGAGGCTAAGACGCTGAGCTTGTCAATCAGAAAGGTCGGCAGTTCGGCAATTCGAATCCCTAGCGCTGCGTAACGGAGTGAGCTCCCATTACTTGTCCCAGCTTCTGCCAACCTAGCAGTTCAAAAGCATGTAAAAAATGCAAGTAGAAAAATAGGGACCACTTTGGTAGGAAGGTAACAGTGTTCCATGCACCTTTGGCATTTAGTCATGCCGGCCACATGACCATGCAGATGTCTTTGGACAGCGCTGGCTCTTCAGCTTTGTAACGGAGATGAACACTGCCCCCTAGATCCGGAAACAACTAACACGTATGTATGAGGGGAACCTTTACCTTTTTTTATATACCTCTTTAAAGCACAGAAAAGACAGCAACCTGGTTTTTGTTATCTGTCACCTTATCCCCATCCTCCAACCTCTGGGGTCAACAGGCAGTTTCAGTTTGTCTTCTCTATATAATATGAACATCAGCATTAAAGGATAAACTATTATTTGTCCCATACACAAATCCTTTGCCTTCTCCAAATCGTTCGTCTTTACACATTTCCACCAGCATTGCCTGCATATTTACAAGCATAAGCATGAGGTAGAAGGCTAGAGATACATTTTCCTTCTAATGGAAACTTGAGTGCTGAGGCAGTAGAATTGTCTGCTCCATGTACAACATTTTTAATGTATTCATATAAAGGAAACAATAAGGGAGAATATTTGTAGCTCAGGGTTGAATTGACCGACCCACAGACGGAGCCACAGACAGACAACTCAACAGACAGACAGACAGACAGACAGACAGAGACAGAAGGACAGACTGACATGTGGACAGACAGAGGGACAGACAGATGGACTGAGGGACATAACAGACTCCAGTGCTAGTGATGATGTTATTTACTTTGGGTGCAATGAAACATTTGCAAGAAATCCAACTGCACCAAAGGACCCCTCATAAAAGAAACATTCATAATGATAAAGAGTTATGTATCTTATATTTATCCCTCTAATGGCTAATGAGAGTAATAGTGCCCACCTGCCTGACTGCCTTGTGTCTGTATATCCCTTAGTCCATTTGTCTGTCCCTCTGTCCGTCTACATATCACTCTGTCCTTCTGTGTCTCTGGCTGGCTGTGCAACTGTTTGTCGAGTTGTCTGTCTGTGGGTTCATCTATATGTCTGTCCATCTGTCGATCTTCATCCATCCATCCATCCATATGTCTGAGTGTTCGTCCTTCCATTTGTTCATTTTTTTGTCTGTCCATCCTTCCCTCTCTCTGTTTATCCTCCGGTCCATCCACATTGGTCTATCCATCTGTTCTTCGTTGCTGGTCCATTTATCCATCTGTCTGACTGCTATCCATCTGTTAAACAGTATGTTTGCCCATCTGTTTGCCTGTCCTCTTTTCAATCTGTCTTTTTGTCTGTTTGTCTGTCCATCTGTTGTTCACCTAAGTATCCATCCATCTGTTGCCTATCTGTCTGTCCATTAATCTGTTTGGCCATCCTGTCTCAAGTAGATGGATGGACAGACAAACAAAATATGGACAGACACATGGACATATGGACAGTATGTCTAAAACATATCCATCTGTCCACTGTCCACTGATGCAGTTTGTCCATCTATCCACTATCTCTTGCCTGTCTATCTATACTTTCTTCTCTTCATCTATCTATATGTCTGTTTATCTTGTCTGTCCATTTTTCTACCTGTCTGTCCTTATATTTCTCCAACTGTCCATCTGTCCTTTTGTGTGTCTGTTGGTCTGCCTGTCCATTTGTCTATCTAGCCAATAGCCTGTCCTTCTGTTCATCTGTCTCTCATCTGTATATCCATGTGTCTGTCTGTTCAACCTTCCATTCATTCTTCTGTCTCATTTATCATCTATCTGTCCATCCATCCTTCTGGCTGGCCACCTGTCCGCCGATCCTTCTGTTTGTGACTCTGAGCTGTCTGTCCATCCATCTATCTGAACTGGCCAGCTGACTGTCCATTTTGTCCATCTGTCATTCTGTCCATTCTTCTATTTGTTTTTCTATTTGTCTATCAGTGATGTTACTACTTGGGAAATTAAAAGCCTGCAAGCAATCAGCAAAATTCAGACAGAACCTCAGACAGGCCTCTATGGTTCAACCCTGACCTACATATATTCTCTTCAAATGGAGAGTAATAGTACCTTTCATCATAAAGAAAATCATGTTTTTACCTGCACAGAGTTGCCCATTATGTCGTTCACAGGCAACATTGTCACAGCTGCAGAAGGACCCACTTGGTAGGGTTAGAGCTTCTGAACCAAGTAATTCATCTTTCCTGCAATCACAACGCCGGCCAACATAGCCTTCATGACATCTAGAGAGGAGACAAAGAGCATTTCTAGTTAACTATTTACCCTATGGCTATTATTGAGTATTGTACCTTATGATCCTTGATTCTTGATGAATGTATCTTTTCTTTTATGTACACTAAGGGCATATGCACCAAGACAAATTCCTTGTGTGTCCAATCACACTTGGCCAATAAAGAATTCTATTCTATTCTATTCTATTCTATTCTATTCTATTCTATTCTATTCTATTCTATTCTATTCTATTCTATTCCATTCCATTCCATTCCATTCCACTCCACTCCACTCCACTCCACTCCACTCCACTCTACTCTACTCCATTCCATTCCATTCCACTCCACTCCACTCTATTCTATTCTAACTGTTGGCTTGAGTGGTTTCATCCTCACTAACTCCCTACATGCTGGCATAGCTGCAATCCTTCAATTATGATTGAAGCTGGGGTTAATCCTTATCTAGGCATTGATAGAAGAGGAGAGGAAAGGAAAGGAAAGGGGAACTCTGCTAATGCTGTGACACATAATTATTATAAATCAATCATTGTCTTTCAACCCTTCTTCAAGACTTTCACAAGAATGATCTCTGTAAGTTCTGAATTCATGTGGAACTAAATAAAATTCTCTTCCTTTTAAACTCAGAGAGATTTCTGAATGCAGTTGCTTGTTACAAATGTATGCTTGATATCTGCTCTTTGCTTTATTTTCCATTTTTTTACTTCAAACTCTTCTTCAGGTGGCACAATCAGGCATCTATCCACCTTCAAGGGCAATCCAAACAGCAGAATATTTAACAGACAGTTTCTGAGGACATACCTTTGAGCTTTCTTAGATCAGTTTAGGGGAAAAAAGATGACTTGTTAGGGAATGGAATAACATTCCAGAGGTCATGGATTTTGAGCCCCCTCCAGATTATCCCAAGGGAAACTATCCTTTTAAAAAAAACCCACACATTTCAATCCAAATGTTTAAATATATATATATATACCCCGATCTACATTTATTACAAAAATAAAAATAAACAAGGTCTCTGGCTAGATTTATGGGTGTAAAAAAGATTATATATATATCATATTACCATATCATATTTTTTTCTAGATGTGATCCAGATACTTTTTTCTTCACTGAATTTTTCAGTGAGAAGATAAATGTGAGGTCTGGAGTTGATCTGAACAACCACTTTGAAGCTGTTTGCAGTTTTTAAATTTTGATTGCACAAATTGCATTTGGTCAAAAAGAAGATTTAAGCAAAAAAAAGAAAGGAAGGAAGGAAGGAAGGAAGGAAGGGAGGGAGGGAGGGAGGGAGGGAGGGGGAGAGAGTGAGTGAGTGAGAGAGAGAGAGAGAGAAAGAAAGAAAGAAAGAAAGAAAGAAAGAAAGAAAGAAAGAAAGAAAGAAAGAAAGAAAGAAAGAAAGAAGGAAAGAAAGAGCTAGAAATAATATTGCTTGCCTGGTAGTTTAAGTGCTTCTTCTGAATAGGAACTGACATTTAGACATGAAGTTTTTATTTCTTTAGTCTTCTCAGAGAAGTTCTCTAATCAGGCCTTCCAGGAACACGCTACAGCAGGGGTGTCAAACTCAAGGCCTGTGAGCCAGATCTGGCCTGAGGGATGCTTAAATTTGGCCTGCAGGGCAGCTTGGAAATAGCAAAGGACTGGCCCGCGATGGCTCTGACAGCCAAAATGGGGTGTGTAGTGGCTGCGCATGTGTCCCATTTTCAGCCTGGACAGCCTCCTGCAGCATTTTGCTGGCCCAAACGGTGTTTTGTCCATCATAACTTCAAATGGTCACCAAGAGACCAGTCATAAGTTGAGGACTAACTGAAGATCATTTTTCCACTTCATGGAGGCAAAAGAGACTGTAAAATCAATATTACACTACTTTATTGCAATATTTCTGACCTGGACCTTATTCCAGACAAATGAAGGAAAAGGTTTTTTTGAGCATTTATTGCTCTGCAACAATAAATGTTAGTGAAATTTTCAATATATTTTCTGCGGTCGATAACCAATTTGGTGGTACTTATGGTGTCTAGATTGCAGAGTTCCATCATCACAATTATATTTTGAGGGAGAGGATGATATTCAGGTCATCGGTTAGTTTATTTTTTTAATATCAAATTTTATTAATTTTTATCAACATATAAGATACAAAGGAAAATAAAACGTAATGGAAAACTAGGGGAAGGAAAGGGGGAAAAGAGAAAATGTGAGGCGGAAAGGTAAAAAGAAGCAAAAGGCACTGACCTCCAACTCTCTTTGGCACAGTAGAAGATAATAACACTACAACCTCAACTTTTTACTTTTATACAATAGTATATACTAGCCAATTCTATAACAGCAGACCTATCTAATTAACAAAAACAAAAACATTTCATTTTTTCCCATTACAAGCACGAAGTTCAGAAGCAATTTCCAAATAGAAACAAAATTATATTCTCTTTTTTGGATAAAATAATAGATTTAACAATCTCTGCTTTTCTAAATTTTAAAACATTAACCTTTTCTTTAAAACTTCTAAAATCAATTTCTAACACATCTTTTTTTAAAACTTTACTCTTTTTTAACCTCCTCTTAACATACATACATTTAAATTCATGTTATGGTCATGCAATAAGAACTTTTTCTTTTCTTTAAAAATACTAACCATTGACTTCCGGTTTGCCAGGCTTCGGTGACAGCAGGGATTCGCGTTTCTCTGCGATCCCTGCTGTGCTAGCCGTCTTGGTGCCTCTGATCCTGACGGATCTGGAGGATAAGGCTGCCCTGTTGGGATAGCTGAAGATAGGGGGGATCCGGACAGGGGTTGAGGGGTATCGCAGACCCCCTCCCCAGCCGGCAGTAACCCCCTTTTCTCAAGGCGGTGGAGCGGCGGTCTTAATGGCCGCCACGAAGAAGCCGGCAACTGGATTAAGAATGTGCAGGAGGAAGAAGAAGGAAGTTTTAAAATGAAAGTTTTCTTGGCTGAACCAGGACTTTAAGGATATATCTAATGCCTGGAAAATTACTATTTTTTTTTTGGATGCTACAATGTCTCTAATGGAAGTTTTCAGCGGCGAAGGAAAGTGTTGAAAGAGAAAGTTACTCTCCCTCCCTTATGGAACTAACAAATGGACATGGAAAATCTGCTCTCTAACAGAAGGTAAAAATTTAAAGCCCTTTGTTACAAGTGGGAAGGGAGAGGCTTGGGAAAAAAAAATACTAACCATTCATATTTTTGAATTTAATTTAAATAATTTCTTACAAACTTTGGGAGTTTTTTAAACAGGGTGACTTAAATTCAATGATTAATCAGACTTGGGATGAATTTTTACAAGTCTGAACATATGTCTTGAAATAAAGTTTCAATGTAGTATTGCATTTATAGAATGGCTTTGTAAATGTTTGTTTTTTGTATTTTTATATAATACTAGCTCTATACCCGTGCTTTGCTACAAAATTATGTGGTTGGGCTAAGTTTTGAGGGAGGAAAATAAGGGGGAGGGAATTGTGCTCTGCCTACCAGCATCCATCAGTATTTATCTGGCTAGCATCCTGTCAATGTGAGAGAGAGTTGAGGGCTGTTTGGAAACTGAAACATGGAAACTGAAACAGTATTTGCTGTGTGAGCAAGAAGGAGACAGCAAGGAACCGTATTTGCTGTGTGAGCAAGGAGACAGCAAGGGACCTGGACTTGGCTTAGCTCAAGTGTTCTGTACTAAAGCTGGTTGCTGCTGTGAAAGTGAAAGTGAAACTCCTCTCCTCTGCTTCTGTTTTGCATTTGGAACAGATTTCTTGTCAGGTGGGGAGGGGGAGTAGAACTCCTTAGCATCACAGCTAAGTTAATAATAATATACGAAATATGAATGCTCTGATGGTCATTTCGAAAAATCCTTTCTTAGTGAGCACCTAAAAGCCAAGAGGAACATAGATGCCAAATTTCACGTTTGTAGGCTTTATGATACTGGAGATTTTGTGATGATGCATGACTGGTATTTTGCTTTTATATATATAGATTTGAATAACTCCCAAGATCATCAATCATCTTTCTGGTGCTGGTAAGAGTATCACAGTTAAGGGATAACTTCAGGTGTGGTATTCAAATGTTTTTACTACCAGTTCTGTGGGCGTGACTTGGTGGGCATGGTGTGGCTTGGTTGGTGTGGCATAGCTTGGTGGGCGTCGCCTGGTGGGCATGGCAGGGGAAAGTTACTGCAAAATCCCCATTCCCTCCCCACCCTACTAACCTGCTTTCCAGCTCCGTTCTCCTGTGCAAGGCAACAAAAGAAGACCCAGCCGATCAGCTCGGGAGGAAGAGAATAGATGGGGGCGGGGCCAGTCAGAGGTGGCATTTGTCGGTTCTCTGAACTACTCAAAATTTCCACTACCAGTTCTCCAGAACTGGTCAGAACCTGCTGAATACCCACCTCTGGATAACTTCCTTGTTAAAGAAGGAGTGTCATCTCGTTCTACCATCTGTTACCTTTTATCTGATTTTTCCTTTTCTGTTATTCCCCGTGGTTTACTTTTCCCTCTGTTCATTTGTATAATTTTAATTATACAAAATTATAATTGTATAATTTTCCTCTTCTCACCCAAACTTACAAAATGTTGTAGGATGGTGCCGAGGGGCTGCTGATACAGGAATTAAAACAAGAGCAACTTAATCCTGAAAGGAGATCACAGTCGTATGGTGGATATCAGAGAGAAATGAATGGTGCCTCATCTGAGTCTGGCTATGGGCCGCTCAAGATGTTCCAACTTAGGCCTGGGGAAACTGAGAATTCTTGACTCTGGAGAGAATTCTACATCAAGGCGGGGCCTTTCAGTCAGTCTTGACTGCTGTGTGGACAAGTCCATGCAATTTTCATGGCAGTGTGTTTGGAGGTACTACGAACCCTATCACTGATATATTCCTATGATATTTTTAATTTTACTATCAGCCCATCACTGGAGTGAAGTAAAGTTTCCTTGACTCCCAGTAACTTTGGGACACATCAATGGCAATCAGAAAGATTTTGCTATTGGGTGTGTTTTGTTTTGTTGCCTTCCCAGCAGTGGTGGGATTCAAAAAATTTTACTACTGGTTCTGAGGGCGTGGCTTGGTGGGCGTGGCAGGGAAAGGTTACTGCAAAATCTCATTCCCTCCCCATCCCACTAACCTGCTTTTCAGCTCCATTCTCCTCTGCAGGGCAACCAGAGAAGACCCAGCCAATCAGCTGCGACTTGGGAGGCAGAGAAGAGATTGGGGAGGGGCCAGTCAGAGGTGGGATTGGCTGGTTCTCTGAACTACTCAAAATTTCTGCTACCGGTTCTCCAGAACTGATCAGAACCTGCTGAATGCCGCCTCTGCTTCCCAGGCTAAATCGGTAGCCGCTCCTCCTAGTAGTTACTAGATCTGTTTCTGCCTAGCCTGTCAAGATCTTTGACTTTTTAAATTTATTTAATTTAATTTGTCCATCACTTACAAGATAACAGGTATAAGAATAAACATAGTGATGAACACATGAAATGGATACATATAAGAAAAATAAAAGAAACAATAGTATAGGGACGGTAGGCACGTTGGTGTGCTTATGCACGCCCTCTACAGACCTCTTAGGAAAGGGGTGAGGTCAATAGTAGACAGTCTAAGGTTAAAATTTGGGGTGGGGGGTGGGGAAGAACCCACAGAGTCAGGTAGAGTATTCCAGACATTGACCCCTCTGTTGCTGAAGTCGTATTTCCTGCAATCAAGTTTGGTGCGGTTTATCTTGAGTTTGTATCTATTGTGTGCTCTTGTATTGTTATGGTTGAAGCTGAAGTATCCATTGACAGGTAGGACATTGCAATGTAGCATGACACAGCAAGGCAGCTTTTAAGAAACACAGTGAAATAAATCAGATAAATACCTGCAAATGCCACAGGTGAGGTTGCCATGTCCACCAGAGCAGTGGTGTGCATCAGGCTGGGTGTCTCCACATTGGCAGTCACAGGTTGTTGACACCTCTACATGGATCTCCTCTCCCACTCCCAATACTCGCAACACCAGCTTCTGGGATTCAGGTAGGCAGGTGGTTGCCATTACCTTCACTGTAAATTGCACCTTGGGAAGATAAGTGAATGAGAGGGGCTCCATCAACTTCCCTAAGTGATAAATCTGTGACAATCCAGATGTTGCCAAATCCCAGATGCCAGCATCCCTCTACCCATGCTTAGTCTGCGGGAGCTGTAACATAGCAACCTCTTTGAGAGCCTCTTCAGAGACATACTTGGAGCCTTCAGAACAGTGGTAGGATTCAAATTTTTTTACTACCGGTTCTGTGGGCTTGGCTTAGTTGGTGGGTGTGGCTTGGTAGGCATGGAAGGGGAAGGACCCTGCAAAATCCCATTCCCTCCCCACCCCACTAACCTGCTTTCCAGCTCTGTTCTCCTGTGCAGGGCAACAAAAGAAGACCCAGCTGGGATTCGGGAGGCAAAGAATAGATGGGGGCAGGGCCAGTCAGAGGTGGTATTTGCTGGTTCTCTGAACTACTCAAAATTTCCGCTACCGGTTCTCCAGAACTGGTCAGAACCTGCTGAATACCAGCTCTGCTTCAGAAGCTCTTGACTTAAATACTCACCAATTGGTTGACAGACACGTCACTGCATTCTCCACCCTCTGTCTGCCCATAGGTTTCTGTGTCCCCACAATGGGAGTCATAAGCAATGGAGATCCCAGGTGGAAGGTCTGAGAAATGTCCCAGTTTCACTGTGGAGGCAAGACTCTGTGGAGAGATGAATAGAATCTGTTGTGAGTAGGCTTATGACTTGAATGGTACAACGCTGCAAAGCAAGGCCAAAAAGAAGAATGTTTACACATGCTCTTACTAGCAGACACAGTGATTAGGGAGAGCCTGTGCTTCAAAACTCAGCTCAGTTATTTGCTTTAAGAAAGCCGCAGTTTACTTCTACCATGGGAGCATCAACTTGACTACTAGGCAGCAAATATGATTGGGATGATGTATATACCATCAGAACAAAATGAGATAAAATTATTAAAAGTTACCAAAACAGAAACGGTATACCAAATATTAGCCCCTCTGTGTTGCAGGAGCTTAGCATAGCATATAGTAAATATGGCTATATAAGGTATCCTGTCAGACACGAATGATCAGGTTTGATGTGAAGGTTCTATGAAACTGATTTATTGCTAATTGTGTCTATGCATAGAAATTTTCTCAGCTAACAGCACATGATTGGAATTAGATAAGGGGCCAATGGGATTTGGGCTTAGTTCATTTGGGCTACATAGGGATTCTAGGCTGATCCCTCTTTTAACCCTACCCTCAGCTTCTGCCACTCCTTCTTCTATATCTCTTCTCTCTCTCTCTCTCTCTCTCTCTCTCTCTCTCTCTCTCTCTCTCTCTCTCTATATATATATATATATATATATATATATATATATATATATATATATATATAGGAGCCTCTGTGGCGCAGTGGTTAGAGTGCAGTACTGCAAGTTACTTCTGCTTGCAGCCAGCTGCCTGCAATTTGGCAGTTCAAATCTCACCAGGCTCAAGGTTGACTCAGCCTTCCATCCTTCCAAGGTGGGTAAAATGTGGACCCAAATTGTTGGGGGCAAAATGCTGACTCTGTGAACTGCTTAGAGTGGGCTGTAAAGCACTATAAAGCGGTATATAAGTCTAAGTGCTATTGCTATATAGCATATATGGACGCAATATAGCATCCTAGCATTCTTTATCCCATTTCCCCCTACAAAAACTACCTTTTGAGGTAGATGTGGCTGGGAGGGGACATCTAACATAAAATCATTCGCTGAGTTTCCATGGTTGAAGGTCAAGTAGAACCTGGATCTCCTCAGTGCCGATCTAACATCTTAAACTCTACACCATCTGAGAACTTATCTGTTACAATGGCTGAGAAAGAGGAGAGAATTCTGTCCCGGCCACATTCCCGTTCTATGCATGGAGGTGGGAACCCTTTTCTTTCATCGGCTGACTTGGTTTGCATCAACCCCAAGGTGAAGCAAAACATGGCATCCAGTCTCTGCCTATTCATTCACTTGCCTGCATATGGTGGCTTGACTTCTCTTGAACTTGGGAATGTTTGGACGCAAGCCAAGGTAATTAACTTCTAAGCAGGATCCTCTCAATTTCGCTCACTGCTGGGTCTGAGAATATCCAAAACAAACTCTGAAAATTTGCCCTACGATAGAAGAGCTGTATGAGAAAGCCTCCCCTGATGTACAGTCCATTCAAGGGGCTCAGAGTGCTTCTAAGTTATCTCCCAGCTAAGATAGTTTATGAAGTCTGCTTATTTCTTATTAGAGCATGCGCATTGGATCCCTTCAGGCCATTTTCTGAGTAATGCCCAAGTAGAGGAGGATACTGGAAAAGTGATCATTCCCCTCGTAAGTGATCAGGATTAATTTCAGATGAGCCAGACTACTCGTTGTCCTCACTTTATAGGCATCTTCTATGAGCTGCACCACATTTCTGGAGTCGGACTTCAGTTCCCCCACCACTGACTTTGGAATGAGCTTGCTCAGCTCCTAGAGAGGAGAAGAAAATGTGAGGGGGAGATTCTCCAATCGTCCAAGTACATCTCCCTTCCCCACTCTTCAACTCAGCAGTCACCTTGTATAAGGACAGCCTGGAACTAGTCACGGCAAATATGGGTTGAATGTTAGATTTGGACAACACTTCAGCCAAGTGCCCAAGAGAAGGGTAGTCCTGCAAAGAGACAGAGGCTGTGGTTACAGGGGCAGGTGCTTTTCTTCATTTTCCTCCTCTAGGAACCTCCCCTTCCTTCTCCTCAGGACTTCAGATAGAATCCAGGAGCTTTGGTACTCTCCTTCCAAGCCAAATGTCGTAAATTTACTCTTACACTCCAAAAAAAGCACAGTCTGGAGAAGGCCATTTTCACCCTCCCAGAGGCCTGGGGGAGGCCATTTTCACCCTCCTAGAAGCCTGGGGGCGGCCATTTTCACCCTCCCAGAGGCCTGGGGGAGGCCTCCAGAGGCCCTTGGGAGGGAGAAAAATGGCCCTCCCATAAGTACTGGAAGTTCAGAAATGGGCCTGTTTCCGGCTTCTGGTGGGCCTCCGGAACCCGGGAGAGGCTGGTTTTGGCCCAGGAGAAGCCTCCGGACTCTTGGGAGGGTGAAATTCCAGTAGGCCATGCCCACCATGGCCATGCCCACCCAGCAGCCAAGCAGCAACCCGGTTGCTGGGATTTTTGAATCCCACCCCTGATCAGAACATTTATATACACATCCACTGTCAAACTACCAGCTTATTTCCCTAGCTGCTATAGAGGAATAGGGAATAGTACAATATTGTGATGTTGAGCTCAGTAATATAAAAAGTTGGGGTGGGGAGGCAAATGTACAGCTCTCATTCTTGGTGACAATGACCCCATAACCAAATTAAGGGTTAAAGATACAGGTGAAACTCGAAAAATTAGAATATAGTGCAAAAGTTCATTTATTTCAGTAATGCAACTTAAAAGGTGAACCTAATATATGAGAAGATTCATTACATGCAAAGCAAGATACTTCAAGCCATGATTTGTCATAATTGTGATTATTATGGCTTACAGCTCATGAAAACCCCAAATCTACAATCTCAGAAAATTAGAATATTACATGGAATCAATAAAACAAGGATTGTACATAGACCAATATCAGACCTCTGAAAAGTATAAGCATGCCTATGGACTCAGTACTTGGTTTGGGCCCCTTCTGCAGCAATTACTGCCTCAATGCGGCGTGGAATGGAAGCTATCAGCCTGTGGCACTGCTGAGGTGTTATAGAAGACCAGGATGCTTCAATTGCGGCCTTCAGCTCTTCTGCATTGTTCGGTCTCATGTCTCTCATATTTCTCTTGGCAATGCCCCTAGACTCTCTATGGGGTTCAGGTCAGGCAAATTTGCTGGCCAATCAAGCACAGTAATCCCATGGTCATTGAACCAGGTTTGGGTGCTTTTGGCAGTGTGGGCAGGTGCCAAGTCCTGCTGGAAAATGAAGTCAGCATCCCCATAAAGCTCATCTGTGGAAGGAAGCATGAAGTGCTCCAAAATCTCCTGGTAGATGGCTGCATTGACCCTGGACTTAATGAAGCACAGTGGACCAACACCAGCAGATGACATGGTTCCCCAAATCAACACAGACTGTGGAAACTTCACACTGGACTTCAAGCATCTTGCAGTGTGTGCCTCTCCATTCTTCCTCCAGACTCTGGGTCCTTGGTTTCCAAATGAGATGCAAAAAATACTCTCATTGGAAAAAAGGACTTTGGACCACTGAGCAACAGACCAGGTTTTTCTTTAGCCCAGGTAAGATACTTCTGACATTGTTTGTTGTTCAGGAGCGATTTGACAAGAGGAATACAACATTTGAAGCCCATGTCCAGGATCCGTCTGTGTGTGGTGGCTCTTGATGCACTGACTCCAGCCTCAGTCCACTCCTTGTGAAAATCCCCACCACTTTTGAATGGCCTTTTCCTGACAATCCTCTCCAGGCTGCGGTCATCCCTGCTGCTTGTGCACCTTTTTCTTCCACACTTTTCCCTTCCACATAACTTTCTATTAATGTGCTTTGATACAGCACTTTGGGAACATCCAACTCCTTTTGAGGCTTTCGCTTCTTACGGAGAGTGTCAATGATGGTTTTCTGTACAACTGTCAGGACAGCAGTCTTTCCCATGATTGTGATTCCGACTGAACCAGACTGAGAGGCCATTTTAAGGCTCAGGAACCCTTTGCAGGTGTTATGGCTTAATTAGCTGATTAAAGTGGGACACTTTGAGCCTAGAATATTGAACCTTTTCACAATATTCTAATTTTCTGAGATTGTGGATTTGGGGTTTTCATGAGCTGTAAGCCATAATCATCTCAATTATGACACATCACGGCTTGAACTATCTTGCTTTGCATGTAATGAGTCTATCATATATATTAGTTTCACCTTTTAAGTTGCATTACTGAAATAAATGAACTTTTGCACGATATTCTAATTTTTCGAGTTTCACCTGTATGCTCAAAGGACAAACCAGGGTTAGACAACCTGACATGCTTCAGATTTGGGTCAATTTCTCATTGGCTCTTATTTTTACTGCATTGGTCAAGGCTTATGGGAGTTGTTAGTGGATTTTTCGTTACTTACTATTGCAACAAATAATCTTACATCCAATGTTATTGCTCATAACAATGGAAAGTACAACTGATATTTGCTCCCTTTTCCTTGGCTAATGACTAGACATTGCTATGAGGAAACATGTTTGATGGTTGTGGGATGGATTCAGTAATCCCAGAGATAGGCAGGATAGACCATCCAAATCACCCATTGGTCCACACATTTACTTTCTCCCTGTTCTTCCTTCCCCCATCAACTTCACAGCCGCAAGCATTTCCATCATGGAGGGACTTCCTCATCATTTCCCTCCCACAGAATTTCAATCAATGCGGGCTGGGAGATTTTTCAATCTCTTTGTTGTCTCCCTATGCCAGGTGGGTGTGTGCAGAGGATTTGGGTTCTGCTTCAATACCTCCTGCAATCTGATGCTCTTCAGATGCATGAGACTTCAACGGTCAGAATTCCTCCTTCAACTAGAGTTAAAATCCAATGCATCAAGAAGATACCAGGTTTTGAGAAGATCGTGCCACTTAATTGTTCAGCACCCCTGAGAGTCCCAGGTTTCGGTGTTGTAGACACTGCCCTTTCACTTATTTTCTGAGTAAGCTTTTCAAGAAAAAAAGAAACCTACATAGAGGTGACTTTTGCTGTATACACCATTGGCATCCAGGTGGCAGCGGCCATCATTGGGCATATGGATCCCTGCCAATTTTCCATCCCCTGCAGTGTGGAAAGTGCCATCTGAAGTGAAAACCAGCAGACTTGTCACATTACGCCAGCCAATCTGCTCCTGGAAAGACAGAGCAAGGATCAGGTGAGATCTCCCACATTCAAAACAGCAACTTCAATTACATCAATGTTTTCAATCTGAATACTCATTCGCCATGTCTCAAGAGTGCTGCATATTCAGAAGAGGTTAAGATGCATTTGAATAAGGCTCGGATCAAAATTCAAGATCTGTTAGACCTACCAATATCAAACCTCAGGTTTTGTCACTTGCTTTAATTTTTAGAAAACAAGATTTCCAACTGAAAATGTGGAAAGCAGCAAACAAATCTAAGATAGCAGTGGCCCAAGTTTGAATGATCAGACTGTGTGATGGCAATGAAATTTTGTTGAATTTTGCTTCAGACTGAGAAAAATTAGAAGTGGCTTCTGGTTGAGGATCTATGGTGGAATAGACATCCCTGATGCCAGGATGGTATTGCTGCAGAAGAGGACAGCCAGTACCAGTGGTGGGATTCAAAAATTTTTACTACCGGTTCTGTGGGCATGGCTTGGTGGGCATGGCAGGGGAAGGATACTGTAAAATCCCCATTCCCTCCCCACTCTTAGGGGAAGGATATTGCAAAATCCCATTCCCTTCCCACCCCACTAACCTGCTTTCCAGCTCCGTTCTCCTGTGCAGGGCAACAAAAGAAGACCCAGCCAATCAGCTGAGACTCGGGAGGCAGAGAATAGATGGGGGAGGGGCCAGTCAGATGTGGTATTCTGAACTACTCAAAATTTCCACTACCGGTTCTCTGAACTACTCAAAATTTCTTCTACCGGTTCTCCAGAATTCATCAGAACCTGCTGAATACCACCTCTGGCCAGTACAGTCTTTCTGGGTAAAGGAGAGATTGTGAGATCGCCTACTTGCATTCCGTACAACTGCTCTTCATGAAGAGATGGCAGAAACTGAGGGTTTTGTGTTTGACCCGAGAGTTGAGCAGTGGGGAGGGCTTTTAATCAAGCTCACAGTCATAATGCAACTTATATGGATACAAGGTTTGTGCAAGCCTCAGTTTCTTAAACACTTTCGGATATAATTAATTTACAGCTAAAGAGAGATTGTTTGAGCAGCAGGGTAAGCTTATTCCACTTTGGTGAGTCAACATTCTTTCTGGATTACAAAGGTATTTAAAGATTTTTAAATGCTTTGTGAAAAGTCTAACAAGGAGTAGGTATGAGTTTAAAACAAAGGGAGGAGGAGGAGGGAGGGAGGAGAGGAGGAAGGAAGGAAGGAAGGAAGGAAGGAAGGAAGGAAGGAAGGAAGGAAGGAAGGAAGGAAGAGACCTGGTCTGCATAATCCTAGCCTCATAGCTATCTAATGCAGTGGTCCCCAACCTTTTTTGTACCAGGGACCAGTGGCCCGGTACAAAATGATCCACGGACCGGTACCGGCATCAGCACGCATGACCAAGGCAAGGTGAACCGAGAGACCGGCCAGCCAGCCCCCCACTTCTCCCCACCACCTTCAACTCCTCCTTTGTACCTTCTCGTGGTCTATGGGCTTTTCGGGCTCTTTCTTAATCTCCTCCTGAGTAACGCGAGACTCCACCGCCATCAGGAAGGCTCTTCGTTTGAAGCTGCCCCCCCCCTTCGATGAAACTAAGGCGCGAGGATTCCTTCAGCACTCAAATGCCATTTTCCGATGACCAACAAGCTCACCTGGAAGCACTTTCTCAAGCGCCGTCGAAACAAGATGGCGGCGCCCAAGCAAAGTAGGCGGCCCGGTACAAAATGATCCACGGACCAGTACCAGTCCGTGGCCCAGTGGTTGGGGACCCCTGATCTAATAGATTTAGCAAGCCTAAGAGCTATCCAGAGTAAGGAAGGAGGTATATTATTTTCCACAGGAAAAATATCAAAATAATTCTTTCTTTGAGAGCAAGTGGGAAGGAAGGAACTCCTTGAGAATGTCCTGATTTTGTTGTGGGGAAAAATAGTCAAAACTTTGAATGAAGTATTAAAATATCAGCAGTTACCAAACTTGGGGGAAATCACATATAATGGGGGAATAAGTTTATAAAGTTTGACATGGTATAGAAAAAGCAGCTAGGTTTCTTTCTCATTCTCTCTCTCAGCACTGAAAAGAAAGGGATTAAGGTGCCATCCATGGAAACTGAGTAAAAAAAGAATAAGTTCTGCTTAACTCATAGTTTAGTCTGCTCTGGCAGGACTGTTCTGCTGGTTATGACAAGTTAGAAAAGTTAATAATGATATTAATCAGTTGATGTTTAGCAGCCCTTACCTTGAAAGTTGAATCCTGGATAAATTGTGAAAATGGAGAAGCCTTATTAGGATGGGACCTTTCTTACTGCTCTTCCTAGCACAGGGCAACATGGACACAATTCACTTCAGCACCTCAGAGGCCAGAGGGTTACAAACCTCTGGGTTGGAGGTACCTTGCCAGCAGGTGCTCCACAGTTATTGAAGACTGTGAGCTCAGGGCTTCTGCTACACTCACCTTGCAAATGGCTGCCTGCATGAGAGCATCAAAGCCTCCTTCTGCGTCATCCAGGTTGGCTGAGATGTGCTGCTGACCAACCCTGCTTTCAAACTCACTGGCGTTCTCAGTCAGAGCAAGCACATGCCTATAGCTGAAAGCCGGCTGGCAGTTCTCCTTTGGGATTTGGCAGGGATGTTTCTGCTTGGAAGGAACCATATTCACATAAGGCAGCACGGTCTTGTCCACAAAGGCACCAAATCCTGCAAGAAAAAGATCTTCTGTCTTCCTCAGCCTGTGTACACATTGCAACGCTACTCATGGATTCCCACCATTTTCTCTTTCTCACAGTCCTAAAGTCAGGGTGGGGGGCAGAGGTGGTATTGGGCAGGTTCTGACCAGTTCTGGAGAACCGGTAGCGGAAATTTTGAGTAGTTAGGAGAACTGGCAAATACCACTTCTGACTGGCCCCGCCCCCATCTATTCTCTGCCTCCCAAATCCCAGCTGATTGGCTGGGTTTTCTTTGGTTGCCCTGCACAGGAGAACGGAGCTGGAAAGCAAGTTAGTGGGGTGGGGAGGGAATGAGATTTTGCAGTAACCTTCCTCCAGGAGTGGGGAGGGAATGGGGATTTTACAGTATCCTTCCCCTGCCATGCCCACCAAGCCACACCACGCCTCCAAGCCATGCCCACAGAACCGGTATTAAAAAAAGATTCAATCCCCCCACTGATGGTGGGAGAATTGTAGTTTCACACATGCAAGATTCTATTAATGTTTCCTGCCTGGCAGTGGTGGGATTCAAATGTTTTTACTACCGGTTCTGTGGGCATGGCTTGGTGGGCGTGGCAGGGAAAGGATACTGCAAATCTCCAGTCAGAGGTTGTATTTGCCGGTTCTCCAAACTATTCAAAATTTCTGCTACCAGTTCTCCAGAACTGGTCAGAACCTGCCAAATACCACCTCTGCTGCCTGGCCTACTTAAAATAAATGTGTCCAAAGTCAAACTAGTTCTAGTTTTCATGTATTGTTGGGAATACTTTTTACATCTTTTCTTCTAAGGCTTGCACTGACCTATGATGCCTTTCCTTCTGTGCTTCCCCGGTCAGAGTTTTGACTACATACCAATCTTCACTGAGGTAGTAACTTTGCGCAGGGCAGCCATCAAGTCACTTCCCAGTTGCTTGATCTTCTCCAGGTCATCCTTCATGGAGTAGGACAAGTCCATGAGGTAGTAGAGGTCCACAGGATAACCCTCAGCCCGTTTGAAGCGGACAGTGAAACTCTGTTCCTTTCCTACAGGCACAGAAGGGAGGAAGGAAAGAAAGAAGATGCATCTGGCCTAGGAAGGAATGGGAGGAACATTCCTACTGGCAAGCTATTCAGATCAGGCAGATTCTTTAGAGTCTGGAGGGTTTTTTCCCCCCCCCCCAACTTACCAGGCCGAAGCTGAAGCGCTATTCTTTGGGGTGACAGTTGTGTGATGTTTTCGTGGTAGATGTTATCTTTCAGAGGCCTGTCCTCCAAAATATGCTGCTTGCCTTGGGGATCCATGATCTCACTGGGAAGGCAGCCACGATACTCCAACGCTGGCCGAGGGGCACAACGCTCTGCGTCAGACTCTCCCGCTTGTATGAAATCCTGGGAAGAACGTGGAGGCTGTTGTTTGCAATGCTGCCTTATTTAATCCCACCATTCAGAATTCCCATAGCAGATGAGCAGAGGGCTGTTGTTCTTCCTACTCAATACCCAAAGCTTTCAAACCAGCGGAAGAGAAACTTGATGAAAATGGTATTTTCTATGATTGTAATCTCGTGCTGCAGCCCATCCTCAAGGAACTTGTCTCTCTCCAGAATGTGGAGAGAGAGAGAGAGGGAGGGAGAGAGGGAGGGAGGGAGGGAGGGAGAGAGAGAGAGAGAGAGAGAGAGAGAGAGAGAGAGAGAGAGAGAAGTTCCTCGAGGATTTCACAAGAAGAGTTCTCCACTCCTCTACTCGTTGCAGAATACCTGATGCCATCAGACTTGAAACTCTAGACCTAGAAAACCTAGAACTACGCCGCCTTCGGTCCAATCTTAAGTATAGTATATAAAATCATACATTGCAATGTCCTACCTGCAAATGAATACTTCAGCTTCAACCATAACAACAATAGAGCAAACAATAGATACACACTCAAGGTTAAATTGCACCAAACTTGATTGCAGGAAATACGACTTCAGCAACAGAGGGGTCAATGTCTGGAATATTCTACCTGACTCTGTGGTTTCTTCCCCAAACCCCAAAAACTTTAACCTTAGACTGTCTACTATTGACCTCACCCCTTTCCTAAGAGGTCTGTATAAGGTCTGCATAAGCGCACCAACATGCCTACCGTCCTTGTCCTATTGTTTCTTTTTTATTTTTCTTATATGTATCCATTTCATGTATTCATAACTATGTTTATACATATACCTATTATCTTGTAAGCGATTGACAAATCAAATAAATAATAAAATAAATAGGATGGGCTCCAGCACAAGTCCAAATACTTAGAAGAATAAATCTCTGATTCTGATGACTAACTCAGATTGAATCCTGCATTCATTATTCATTTTATTATGTCCTGTTTATAGTCATGATCTTGTACTGTCTCATGTTCATGACTAGAAGGAGCATGATAGCAGGAAATAAGACACCAGAAGTCACAGTTTATACCAAGGGTCTTCAAATTTGGCAAGTTTAAGATTTGTGGACTTCAACTCCCAGAATTCCTGAGCTAACATGAGTGGAGGAGGAATTCTGGGAGTTGAAGAAATTCACAAGTCTTAAAGCTGTCAAGGTTGAAGACCCCTGGTTTATAACCTGCCTGCTAAAAAAAAAAGGACAGTGGAGGGATTAAAATTCAGCATATTGAGAACAGCAACTTTAAAAAAAAAATCTGCTGCTTTCCATGGCTTAAAAATGCCCACTTCCAATTAAAACATATTGCAGTAAGAAGGGTTTATAAATGCAGAAGGGTTGTGATCATCTTGGAAGAGATGTAGGTGAAAGAAGATGACATGTCTCCTTTAAGAACAAACCCTACAGTGAGAAAGGCAGATCCCAAAACAAGTCTGCATTTTTACTTGCAGGAAACAAAACGTACATGATTTTCCGGGTAAGAATGATTTAACTAACCAATAGCCCAGCTTTAGAGCAGTGTTTCTCAACATTGGCATCTTCAAGATGTGTGGACTTCAACTCCCAGAATTCCATAGCCGTCCATGGGAAAATTCTGGGAGTTGAAGTCCACACGTCGTCAAGGTTGAGAAACAGTTTTAGAAGTTTCGCAGAGATGCTGTGGGGGAAAAAAAGAGGAAGAACTTGTGAATTTCAGCATTTACTAAAAGACAGATGAAAGGAAGGAACTGATGACAATAGCCACCAGATTGCTCCATCCCAGAAGTCTGGCCGTCAGGAAACAGCTGATGAATAGATGGCAAACAAACATGTATCACTCTTCTTAATGTACAGCGTTTAGTCTGGCACAGAATTACACATTCCCCAATCAGATTTGATTATTTTAAAATATATACATAACAGAGGTGGTATTCAGCAGGTTTTGACCAGTTCTGGAGAACTGATAGCAGAAATTTTGAGTAGTTCGGAATACTGGCTGACTGGCCCCGCCCCCATCTATTCTCTGCCTCCTGAGTCCCAGCTGATTGGCTGGGTCTTCTTTTGTTGCCCCGCACAGGAGAACGGAGCTGGAAAGCAGGTTAGTGGGGTGGGGAGGGAATGGAGATTTTGTAGTGTCTTTATTCCATAACCAAAAGTAATATTTACTTTAGATTACTTTATTGTCATTGCACCTCGTACAACGAAATCAAATACCATCTTCAGTGTACATTATGACTATGAATATAAACACAAACACACATCCTTCACATTCTATACATTGAATTGAAAACCCCTGATATTGCATTAATATTGCACTATACAGTAGAATACAATAGAGTTACTGCCCTGGGATAGAAGGTGTTTTTCAGCCTATTTGTCCTTGATTTATTATCCTGTACCATTTGCCAGATGGTAATAGTTAAAAAAAAAGAGTGCCCAGGATGAGATGGATCTTTGAGAATGTTTTGAACTTTCTTAAGGCAGCAGGAGCTATAAACAGGGGTGGGATTCTACAGGTTCGCACCTATTTGCTAGAACCGGTTGTTAACATTCTAAGCAGTTCCGAGAACCGGTTGTTAGAAGAAATTACTGGCCTAATCCTGTAAGGAAGGTAGGAAGGAAACATTCTGGTGTTGCTTACAGAAACTGCCTCTCTGTTAACCCTTATTACATTCTTGGCAGGACTAGACTTCCTGTCTCAGGAACTTCTCTGGAGTTTTTTTCCCCTCCTTTGCTGGTACTTTGCTTGTGTGGAGTGACCATTCAAAGTTACAATGGCACTGAAAAAAGTGACTTATGACCATTTTTCACACTTACAACTGTTGCAGCATCCCCACAGTCTTGAGAGGCCAGGCCAGAAGATGCATGCCTCAATGTGAGTGATATTAAGTTGGCCACACCCAGCCAATAACATGACCACCAAGCCATGTCCACCCAGTCACATGACCACCAAGCCACACCCACCACCTAAGCCATGCCCACAGAACCTGTTGTTCAAAAATTTGAATCCCACCTCTGGCTATAAAGCTCTTCCAAAGAGTGGAGGGAAACCAATGATCTTCTGGGCTATGACGTTAACCCCAGGAATGGAGAGGGAATGGAGAAATTTACAATATCCTTCCCCTACCACGCCCACCAAGCCATGCCACACCACCAAGCCACGCCCACAGAACCAGTAGTAAAACATTTTGAATCCCACCACTGATACATAAGTAATCCTGGCATGGACCCAGCAGCTATCTCTTGAGAGGAAAAGGTGGGCAAGTTCTCTGAGGCTTAGAATATGGCACATGTAGATGGGGAACATCCTCCCTATCTCCCACTGCTCTTCTTCCCCCATTTCCCCACTGCCAAACTGATAAGCAAAGGAGGCCTCTTCCTATCAGCTTTATTGCAGTGGTCTCCTGTTCCTCTGGGTGAAAAATAAAGAAAAACCCACCAATCCAACCACAACTTTGCTTGCCTTTTAAACTCTGCAACAGCCAGATAAATTAACATTCCCCACCCACCTTTTCAAAGAGGCTGACACCTGCAAGGGAATGGTACCAATTCTTAGATCTTTCTTCTTCCTGTTTCTTGCTCTTCTCCATACTAAGTCCTTGCTGAATTCAAAATTATGTCAAGAACAATTCCCCCACCCCACTTCCATTATCTTCATCCCTGGTCAGCAGTAGCAATGGCAAAGGATGAGGGTTCCATTCTGAAAAGAGAACTCCTTGCCCAAAGACCTTGCTGAATTCTGCCCGCCTCTTCCATCATTTCTAATGAAAATATTAAAATCATCGTTTTCTTGAATGCAAATGAATATTAGATTCATTTTGGATGTCAGGTTTCTTCAGAGCTTGCCAAGCTAGAAGACATAAATTTGGTTATGAAGTGTGGCAACTAGCAAATTAGAAGAATTGTTTTTTCACTTATACTATATAATACAGTATGTTTTCCCACAGGTCTGACCAAATATAAACTGTTAAAACAATTGTGAATTTATCCTTATTTGCTTTTGGTGTCACTTTTTGTCCAAGGTTCTCCACTTAATTAATTAATTAATTTTGTTTGTGATAGCTTAACTCTACCGAGCATTTTTATCATTAAGCAAAGTTGTTTAAGAAACCAAGTTTCACTATTAGGTAATTTTCTAATTTGTTATCTAATATCATTATTTCCAAGATGCACATTTTGCTTCATTTCACAGTTTTAACACTCACTTCCCACAAGTGGCTGGCTTATAACATTCCATGCATTCTGTGAAATGTAGCTTAGTGTGTTCAAAGAGAAAGAATAAAAAGAATATACAAAGCAGAAGGATATGGAAGACCTGCCTAAAAACATCCAAGCTGCAGGCCAGGAAATCCAACTATGCTCCATTTTCCATAGATCTGGATTGAAGGCAGAATACTTTCCAGCTCTTTTTGAAACATATGGCCTAACTGGTGACAGCCACCGACCGTATTTCTCTTCTATTGAGAAATCTTTCTAAGAAGGGGTCTGCCAGCCAGAGTTCTCTTGATTCCATTTCACGTCAGTTCTAGAAGTTCACTGTTAAATATAATCTTCTTTCTCCCGGATAAAGAGAGAATCTTGAGTCCTCTTCTAAAAGTAGAAAAAGTGGAGATTGCATGAAGATCTAAGACAGACCTGCTATTTTTTAACAGTGAGCAACACAGGAAATCTGATGGATACATCAGGAAATAGCATTTTTCTTGTGGATCTGAGCTGCTTCCTCAGCACCAGAGGACCCTTGGAAGATCATTTGTATGTTGGATGCACTTGAATAAATTAAGCAGGGAAGCAGCAAAATTCTCAAGGTTTTTGATACTGATATTTGCCTCAAATGCTATGACCTTCTTGTGAGATTCTAAGAATGCTGAAGCCCTGAGATCTCTATCAATCTTAATTCAGACTCATCATGTTTTGTTTCAAGTTAATTTGGCAGAATCAGTGACAAGAGCTACAGGTTTTTTGTTTTTTTTTGCAGTGCTCTTTCAGCTGCAAAATGTGCTTTTAAAAACATGGAAAACCAAACAGGGACATTTTGTAGCTGGGGGAGGGGGTGCAGATTTAAATGCCTATGATAAATTGCAGTGTTTTTTTTAAAAAAAAGACTTTCTCAAGGTTTCATTTCTTGGTTTAGAGAAAGCACCAAGCTAAAATGAAAGAAGCTAACTAGGATTCCCTTTGGCAAAATGCAGGGTTTCATCACTGAGCAGCAAAACTTAGAATATTTTATGTAAATGGTGTAAAAAGTTAGCTTCTCATCCAAGAAGCTTCTCCAGCTCTGTTGCCTCTTGAAAAAGCATCTTTGGGACAACCATGACCTGAATGATTGAGAATCTCCATAGACAGTTCCATGCAATGCACCAAAGGACTATTATACATAGTGATCAAAATGGATTTCTACTGCAAAGGCAAATAAGAGATAACATTAGAAAAGTAATGAATATATTAGAATATTACGAAATGCATTCAAGGAGACAAGCAGCCCTGGATGCACAAAAAGCATTCGATAATCTAAATTGGGAATTTATGATATGCCACATTAGGGAAATGAAATTTGGAGATAAATTTGAAAAATTAATAGAAACAGTTTATTCTTCCCAAAAGGTCAATGTAATAATAAACGGAGATATAACTAAGGCATTTAGAATAACAAAAGGAGTTTGACAGGGATTCCCATTGTCACCTCTGCTCTTTATCTTGACACTAGAGACACTATTAATAAAAATTAGGAATAACTCAGAAATACATGGTACAAAAATTTAAAAAGAGGAGTATAAATTACAAGCATTTGCGGATGATTGGGTTTTTTTTTATTGAGGAGCCACTAGAATCAGGCCCAATCTTGATAGAAAAATTAGAAAAATATGGAGAGGTCTCAGGACTCAAAATTAACAGAGACAAAACCAAAATGCTTGTGAAAAATGTAACAACTAAAATAAAAAGGAGTTAGAAAAAGTAATGGGGTTACAAATCACAAAAAAAATTAAATATGTAGGAATATGGTTAACATCAAAGTGCTCCTCAATAAAAGAAGATAATTATATGAAATTATTTAATCAAATTTTAAAAGATTTGGAAAAATGGGGGACTTTACAGTTATCGCTATTAGGAAGAATAGCAACTACAAAAATGAATGTCCTGCCAAAGATTTTATACTTATTTCAAACAACCCCAACAAAACTAGACAAGATTTTTTTTTAGAGAATCAAATAGAACAATTATAAAATTTGTCTGGGCAGGCAAGAAAGCGCAAATAAAGTTAAAAACTTTACAGGATAATAAGAGCAGACGTGGCCTTGGGCTTCCGGATTGGGAACTATACCATAAGGCAGCAATACTTGTATGGCTACAAGATTAGATTAATCTAAGAAAAAAAAGAATATTAACCATAGAAGGGCATGACATACAAGGAGGCTGGCATGCCTTCCTGTGGGATAAAGAAAGCAAACCGTATCTATACTTCTATAGATATAAAATAAGAGATGTGCTGTTACAATCATGGAGATAAATAAAGAATAAATATTATTTGAAAATTCCAAACTGGGTATCTCCCTTGGAAGCAGTAATCTCCTCCAATACAATGGAAGTTAAGAAAATGGCCAGGTATAAGGAAATTTTAGATAACCAAGGGAATCTAAAGAGTAGACAGAAATTGGAAGAGCAGGGAATAAAATTGGATTGGTAGACCTATATGCAAATACAAACAAGATATAAAAAAGACAGTGAGGAATTTGGAATAGACAATGAATTACAAAAAACAGATAAAATCTTGATTGGCCCAAATGAGAAATTATTATCAAAGTTATATAAACATTTATTAGAATTTGATAGAGCAGAAGAAATTGTGAAAGGAACAATGATTGCATGGGGTAGGAACATTGGACATACTATTGATCTGGAAGAATGGGAAAAGATTTGGAATGTGAATTATAAAATAACAAAATTGGCGGCACAGGAAAATCAACATAAAATGTTCTATCGTTGGCATATGGCACCCTCAAGATTGGCTAAGATCTATCCAAATTTAAAACCAAATTGTTGGAAATGTAGACAGCAACAAGGTACCTTCTTTCATTCTTGGTGGACATGCCCCGAAGCAAAAAAATATTGGAAGGTGATTCAAATGTGGTTAGAAGATTTAACTAAAAACAAAATTGATTTTGTCCTTTTAGGAATAATAAAAAAACCTATAATAGAAAGATAAAATATCTTATATTACATGTATTAACAGCAGCAAGAATTTCCTATGCCCAATACTGGAAGAAAAATTCCACACCACCTGAAGGTTTAATAATAATAATAAAAAAATTAGAGTGCATGGAAATGGACAAATTAACTATGGAATTAAAAGGGAAAGCAGACACGGAATACAATGCAGTGTGGGAAATTTGGTATATTCGGATTGACAATAGATATAAGAATAGAAAATGTAAATAATGTATATAATAGATGTGAGCATATGAAAGTATTGTGTATTGTGAGTTTAGATAGGATTACATAAATGTATATATAATGTCACAGCACTGTTTAATAAGTATTGGTATTATGTATAAATGGAAAAAAAACTCAATAATGTTTCAAAGTTTCAGGACTGAGGGCAAACTTGAAAAGTACACTAGGAATAGCACAGCAATAGCATTATATACTGCTTCACAGCCCTTTCTAAGTCGTTTACAGAGTCAGCATATTGTCCCCAACAATCTGGGTCCTCATTTCGCTGACTTGGAAGGATGGAAGGCCTTGAGCCTGGTGGGAATCGAACTCCAGGCAGTGAGTTGAATTAGCCTGCAATACTGGACCCTAACCACTGTGCCACCACGCCTCTTACAATGATTGCTTTACCGCCTTCCCCCCCTCCCAATTCAGGTCTGACAAAACATTGCACCAAATGCAAACCCTCGTGTTTGCAGTACCCTGACATTTGGTGGTAAAGAGCTAATTTTCAGCAACACTTTTTACAGTTAAAAGTTGCTGCCTCTGACCAGCTTAACCTCCTGTTTTTCCCTTTTAAAAGCCCTCAAGGCAAGAGGAAGGGGCCCCAAATTTCAGCCCTGCCCCACTGAGCACAACATTTCATTACAATGACACCCTTCAAAGTCCTCAAGAGGGACCACTAACCACAAAAAATGGTCTGGTCCTAGGAGATACCATCACAAAAGGCGGTAGTTAAACACACTGTATAGACAAGCAGTTGGGCAGGATGTGGTGAGCTCTTTCACTGCAACTGGAGTAGCACCTGAGGGGTTTTTCCGGCCATTGCGGTGACTCTATTACCCAAGGTGGGTGGGGCTGCTACTGGGGGAATTGGGGCTGCTTTTATTGTGGAGACGGTGCAAATTTTTAGGAGGTTATTTTGCCCAAAGACAGTCTCCCCACACCTACCCAGCCCCTCCTTTTGCACAGAGAACCTGAACTAAACAGGGATGCCACCTGTGGGTTCTTCCAAGTTTTGTCTTGAAGTTGTATGGCTGAAAACTTCCACTGTTCTGGCTCTTCATATAGTTCTCAAGAAAGGGAGCTAGTAAGGAGAACTTAGCAATGGAGGAACCCAATATAAGTAACCCTCGGCTTACGACCATTCATTTAGTGGCCATTCAAAGGGTACAAGGACACTGGAAAAAAACGTTATTTATGACCATTTTTTGCACGTGCAACAACCGTTGCAGCATCCCCATGGGCACGTGATCCAAATTCAGATGCTTGGCTAGTGGTTCCTATTTATGATGGTTGCAGGGTCTCCGGATCACCAGATCCCCGTTGGAATCCTTCTGTCCAGCAAAGTCAATAGGGAAGCTAGGTTCACAACAATCACATCATTACAACTACAGTGATTCACTTAACAACTGTGGCAAGAAAAATCATAAAATGGGACATCAATCAATGTCTCACTTAGCAACACCAATTTTTGGCTTCATTGTGGTCATAAGTCAAGGACTAACTGTAATTAACTTTTTTTTTTCTCTTCTGCTGAGTTATGTCTTATTCTTAAAAACTGCCTGAACAACTCCCTGAAATTTTCTTGGCAAGGTTTCCCTCTTCTCCTCAGAAATAGTTTGCCCTTGCCTGCTTCTTGGGGGGGGGGGGGGGAGGGAGAGAGAGAGAGAGAGAGAGAGAGAGAGAGACTAGCCCAAAGTTAATCAACTGCCCAAGGTGGGACTAGAACTCACAGTCTCCCAGTTCCCGGTGTCTTTAACTATTACATCAAACTGATTGGGATATTATAAAAAAATGTTTTCTGAGCATGCTCCTCCAACATGATTGGGCATGCTCTACTTCTTCAACATAAATATGGCTTTTGCTATTGCCCTCCAGTGATAGTCCTCTGTTTGCATTCAGAAATATTTCTCTAATATTAATTCAGTATTTTTAAAGATAGGTGAAGAAGCAGTGGTAGATGACAGGAATAGCACTTGCACTTAGACTTATATACCACTTCACAGTGTTTTGCAGCCCTCTTTAAGCAATTTACAGAGTCAGCCTATTGCCCCCAACAATCTGGGTCCTCATTTTACCCACCTCGGAAGGATGGAAGGCTGAGTCAACCTTGAACCTGATGAGATTTGAACTGCCAAATGGCAGGCAGCCAGCACTAACAGACAGGAAACAACAGGTGAAGCTAGACAGAATCACATCTGATACCTGTACAATTAACACCCCCCACCCCCAAGGCTGTGTGCTTTCTCCACTTCTCCCTATATAACAATGACTGCATCTCAAATGATCCATCTGTTAAAATATTGAAGTTTTCAGATGACACAACAGTGATTGGTCTCATTTGAGACAACAACGAATCCGCATACAGACAGGAGGTTGTACAATTTGCCTCGTGGTGTAACTGGAACAATCTGGAACTGAACACACTCAAAACCGTAGAAATGGTGATAGACTTTAGAAGAAACCCTCCCACACTACCACCTCTTACAATACTAGACAACACCATATCAACAATAGAGACCTTCAAATTTCTAGGTTCTACTATATTACATGACCTAAAATGGACACCTAACATCAAAAATGTCATCAAAAAAGCACAACAAAGAATGTTCTTTCTGCGCCAACTCAGGAAGCTCAAACTGCCCAAGGAGCTGCTGATACAGTTCTACAGAGGAATTATTGAGTCTGTCATCTGCACCTCTATAACTGTCTGGTTTGGTTCTGCAATCCAACAGGACAGACACAGACTTCAGAGGATAATTAGGACTGCAGAAAAAACAATTACTACCAACCTGCCTTCCATCGAGGATCTGTATACTGAACGAGTCAAAAAGAGGGCTGTGAAAATATTTACGGACCCCTCACATCCCGGACATAAACTGTTTCAACTCCTTCCCTCAAAACAACGCTATAGAGCACAGCACACCAGAACAACTAGACACAAGGACAGTTTTTCCCTGAAAGCCATCACTCTGCTAAACAAATAATTCCCTCAAGCCAATTAATGCCTGTACCGGTCTGGAGTGGTTAGTGAGGGTCAGGGAAGAGAGCAGATAACAAAGAGGAATGAAGATGGGTGTCAAGGCTGGGGGGAAAAAAAATATGCCTGTCCCGTTGCCTGTTCCTATAGTGCTTCGTTTTGGGGAACATTTCCAAAAGAGATTAGGAAAACCCCAAACCATAGAAGGAAGACTTAGCCAGCCCCCACAAAAGAGCAATGTCCTACCTGTCAGTGAATACTTCAGCTTCAACCATAACAACACAAAAGCAAACAATAAATACAAACTCAAGATTAATCGCACCAAACTTGATTGCAGGAAATACGACCTCAGCAACAGAGTGGTCAATGTCTGGAATACTCTACCTGACTCTGTGGTTTCTTCCCCAAACCCCCAAAACTTTAACCTTAGACTGTCTACTATTGATCTCACCCCTTTCCTAAGAGGCCTGTGGGGGACGTGCATAAGCGTACCAATGTGTATTCTGTCCCTGTCCTATTGTTTATTTTATTTTATTTTTTTCTTATATGTATATCCACGTATTCATGACTATGTTTTTACTTATACCTATTATCTTGTAAGCAATTGACAAAATAAATAAAGTAAAGTAAAGTAAAGTAAACTTCCATCTTCCCACGGTTGCCTGGAGTGGGCAGCTGCTGTTGAGTCTTGCTGACTCAAGTCTTCACACATCGGCTGAGACTGAAAGGGAAGGGGTGAATCAGAGGGCAGCCTTGCCAGTTGCCGTCTGCTGATGTTGCTGCCTTCAAGGAAATCTTGCACCTTGGCAAAGGACGCAGCTGCCTGGCTTAGCCTCACCAAGAACTCCTCAACTCAAAAGCCCCAAGGTTCCTCCTCAAGGTTTATTTTCCAGCTCAGTGTGACAACTCCAATCAACCAGCCCCCTCCCCCGCCTCCACAGGAAGGAAGAGTTCCAAAGCACAAAGGCAGCAGGTTCAGGTAAGATAATATTCCTGCTTCGGGTTGCTAGGAATGTATTTTCTCTTCATCAGCTGGCTAGAGAAGAGAGCGCTAACCACAAGTTATCCACATCTTTCAGCTCTGGATGCTGCTCTTAGACCAAATGCATTCTGAGTCCCTCAAAGGTGGTGTTGGAAACGGGGCAGGGAGGGGAATAAATGGCAAGAGAGGCTCATGAGATTGAGGACTCACCGGCTGCTTGCACCAGGCACAACTAGGGTGGGATTGAATGCATTCATGGCAGGAAGGCTGTGGCTGGCAGGATCCTGAAAAGGAAACACAAGGGACCACAATGACGCCTGTCACTCTCCCCACCAAGTCTTCCTTCGTCTCTTTCCTGTTCTCCCTTCCTCATTCTACTTTCCCAAAAATTCATAAAGTTGCACGCATCCTTCCCATCTCCTTCTTTGGATCCACTTCCCAAAGAAACCCTAAAGCAAGCCATTCCCTTGGAAAATGGATTGGGTGGGGCTGCCCAATAGGATTTTCAATCTGTTGTTCGGTTAGTGGCAAGCTGGACTAGCAAAGAGTGGCCCTTCTGGGACTGTGCTGCCTGGCACCGGCTTTGAATGTCAAGGTTTTGTACATATTTATGTTACATTTCTATCAAGGGTGTGTGAGTAATTAGTTCATTCTGGGATAAATCCTGTAAGGCAGCCAAGTATAAGTTTGTCAAACAAAAACTTGTTCATTTTTCTCATCCCGGTATCTTAAAAAAAAAAAGAAGAGCAATCTCTGTCTTTCAGGATATTGAAAATAAAAGCTTAAATGATAACTGGGATAATTTGCAGGAAAGCTTCCAATCTACCACTGGCGACAGGGTTGAGATCGCCAGTGAGGCTTGCAAGCAGAAATCTGCCTTTGGAATAGCAATAGCACTTAGACTTATATATCACTTTATAGTGCTTTCCAGCCCTCTCTAAGCGGTTTACAGAATCAGCTTATTGCCCCCCAACAATTTGGGTCCTCATTTCACCCACAGGTTTCACTGTTTAGCCTTCAAGTCACTCAGGAAATGAACATATGAATTATTTAGTTGTCCAATTAATAAAGTTACCCGTCTCACAAAGCAAGTGACTCTAGGTGGTGTACAACAAAAATGTCACGCATGTCTTAGTGGCCAATGGGTAGTGATTAGAGAGGCCTTCCACCAAAGTCTCCTTAAACTCTTTCCTAGATTCTCTAGACTTTCTCCTTTTCTGACTCTAAATTCTTCTCCCTCCAAATACAATAGTGGCGCAGTACAATACAGTAGTAATGCAAAAGGCTACCCACAGCCAATAAATCTGACAATGACCCCAGTCTGCCAACATTCTTTCCTGATCATCTCTTTCAACCTGATTTTTCCACCCTGGAAATCTCTAAGTCACCTGAATAAACAATGGATGCCAACCCCAGGCCAGGGTCACTGCATGGGTGCAGGTTTCACTGAATCCAGAACAGATGCGTACAACTAAGTCAATGCATGTTGTGGATTACATTGTGAGCGGAAAAAGTTGGGAAAGCATATCAATATAGAACTGCAATATAGACAAAGTTTAGAACTCCATCCCTCCATAAAGGTCCCCGCATTACCAGTCTCTGCTATCTTCTCCCCACTCGTCATTCCTTGGAGCATAAGCAGAATCCCAAGGCGCAGAGTCCATCCATCAGAAAGCATGGCCTGGAAAGCAGAGGAAGGAAGAGGAAAGAAAGAAAGGGAGTGAGGGAGAGAAAGAAAAAAAGAAGAAGAAGAAAATAAAGAGATACTTTTAACAATGGCTTTCTTCCTCACCCAAAGAGCAAGATGTTAAAATCACCGTCACAGTGGAAGCTTGGGGGAGGATCTATGATCTGGTGGTTGAACATGTGCTTTGCATATAAAAGCCCCATGTCCAATCCATGGCAGGTCTAAAGGGTTTTAAAAAGTAACAAAGTTATGAAATCTCTGCTTGAAAACTCAGAGAACTTGGCAATTAAAGTTGGCTATGCTGGATTAGACAGCCAATTTGTCCTTTCCAAAGAGACTAAAATGTTCTGACTTAGTTGGCTTTACAAATATAATTTATAAATAAAGGGGCAAAATTTCAGGTAGCTCCCTAAAAATTCACTTGTCCTATTTTGTGGTCCATGAATATTTTTACAAGCTGGAAATCAAAAAGCCTCACAAGTTGTGATACCTCTCTCTCTCTCTCTCTCTCCCTCTCTCTCTTTCTCCTCCCCCCTCCCTTTCACTCCTAACCGTTGCATATATACCAGAGGTGGTATTCAGCAGGTTCTGACCAGTTCTGGAGAACCAGTACTGGAAATTTTGAGTAGTTCAGAGAACCAGCAAATACCACTTCTGACCGCAGATTTTACAGTACCCTTCCCCTGCCACGCCCACCAAGCCACGCCCACAGAACCGGTAGTAAAAAAAATTAAATCCCAGCACTGATACATACAATATTCTCTAGGGTGTTGCCACTCAGAAGGCCATATTGTGAAAAAAACATTGGGCTAACGAGGTCAATTGCTATAGAACGGAAGGATTTTTTAGTGCTATTGCATCTTTTGTATGAATTAACTCACAATAGAGCCATATTCATGCTTATTCATTGCCTTATAACTTCAACAGCAATACCACCACAGTGCTTTACAGTCATCTCTGGACAGCTTACAGAATCAGCATATTGCCCCCAACAATCTGGGTCCTCATTTTATCGACCTCAGAAGGATGGAAGTCTGAGTCAATATTGTAATGATGAGGCAGTCGAGTTGTTTGATCATGAACAACTGAATCATGATGATCTTTATTGGAGTCTAGTCTTGCAATTATACACATTTTTAGTTATCCTCCATCACTGGTTAACTTTGGTTACTGCTTAACTTTCGTTACTGTTTAGCACAGTAATCCATACAATTAATTATCTCTAGTTAAAGTCTAACATATGTTTACTTCCTCTCTCTAATCCTCCTTTAGATTAGTGACTTTGTTTACCTGAGTTGTATTTGCTTGGAAACATTCTTTATCTGAGGTTTGCCATCAAAGATTGGAACATTCCTGCAATTACAACTCTACAAGTCAACCTTGAGTCAGTCAGGCCAACCAAAACCAAGCATTTAATAGTGAGTGTCATACCATGTGCATTAATCAAACAGGTGGCAAGAAAGTAGGGGCAGGCAGGCACAACACAGGTTATGTAGACAGTAAACACAGTGTCAGACATAAAGATCTCAAATGCCTATATACAAATGCACAAAGTCTGTGGAACAAGCAGGGTGAACTCGAACTACGAATACATGAAGATAGATATGATATAGTTAGAATAACAGAAACCTGGTGGGATGAAACCCATGATTGGAACATACTGGTAGAAAGATACAAACTGTTCAAAAAAACCAGACCCATAAAAGAGGAAGTGGAGTTGCACTGTATGTAAAGGACCACTATATTGCTACAGAAATGCATGAAACCAAAGATGAAAACCTCCTAGAATGTATATGGGTCAATATAAAAGAAAAAAAGAATGACATGGCCATAGGTGTATATTATAGGCCACCCAATCAAGCAGAAAAAATAGATGCCTTTTTGCCAGCCAACTAACAAACATATGCAGGAAACACACAACAATAGTAATGGGAGACTTCAATTATCCTGATATCAATTGGAAAACTAATTCTGCACCAAGTGAGAAATCAAATAAGTTCCTAACCAACCTAGCTGACAACTTTGTTGTCCAAAAGGTAGAGGGTGAAACTAGAGGGACAGGCATATTGGACTTAATTCTTACAAACAGAGAAGTGATAGAGGGAGTTGAAACTGCAGGAACCTTGGGTGAGAGTGACCATGTCATACTAGAATTCAACATAACACAAACACAAGCAACAGATTTTAAAAGAACTGATTTCAATAAACTCAGAGAGAACTTGGGAAAGATTCCATGGATGAAAATCCTAAAGGGGAAAACAACTGTAGAATCTTGGGAAACTCTAAAAAGTATGATCATAGAAGCCCAGACCAGCACAATACCACTGAGAAAGAAAAACAAGAAATCCAAGAAGAAACCAGCATGGCTGCACAAAGATCTCTCTGGAAAATTGAAAGAAAAAAAGGACAAGTACAAAAAATGGAAAGAAGGACATACAACTAAGGCAGAATATCAGCAGATAGCCAGAATCTGCAAAGATGAAGTAAGAATAGCAAAGGCTCAGAACGAACAAAGACTTGCAACAAAAGTCAAAGATAATAAAAAAAGTTTCTTCCAACATGTAAATAACAAGAAAAAAAATCAAGGAAACAGTTGGTCCACTAAAGAGAGAAGATGGCAAGGAAGTAACAGGCAACAGAGAGAAAGCAGAACTGCTTAACTCATTCTTTGCATCCGTCTTCACACAAAAAGAAACTATAGCTCAACCCACCCAAAACATAACTGTAAAAGACAGACCAGAAATAAAAGTTAAAATAAGCATAAAAAAAAATAGTAAGAGAACACCTGCCTGATCTTGATGAAAACAAATCACCGGGGCCTGATGGATTACATCCCAGAGTTTTAAAGGAGCTGGCAGAGGTCATCTCAGAACCATTGCACCATATCTTTCAAAAATCCTGGAGCACCGGGGAACTACCAGAGGACTGGAAAAGAGCTGATGTGGTTCCCATCTTCAAAAAAGGGAAAAAAAACAGACCCAGGAAACTATAGATCAATCAGCCTAACATCAATACCTGAGAAGATACTGGAAAAGATAATAAAAAAAGCAGATCTGCCAACATCTAGAAACAAGTAAAGTAATAACTAGCAGTCAGCATGGGTTTGTTAAGAACAGATCATGCCAAACCAATCATATTTAATTCTTCAACACAGTGACTAAATTAGTAGACCAGCAAAATACTGTGGACATAATATATTTAGATTTCAGCAAGGCATTTGACAAAGTAGACCACAACCTACTTCTTAGTAAGCTAGAAAAAAGTGGAATAGATAGCACCACCACTAGATGGAGTCGCAACTGGCTGGCAAACCGTACTCAACGAATAGTCCTTAATGGGTCTAAGTCAGCATGGAGGGAAGTAAGCAGTGGGGTGCCACAAGGTTCCGTCTTAGGTCCAGTACTCTTCAATATCTTCATTAGCGACTTAGATGAGGTAATCGAAGGGGAACTTACCAAATTTGCAGATGATACTAAGTTGGCAGGAATAGCTAATACCCAAGAAGATAGGCTCAAGATCCAGATAGATCTTGACAGACTAGAACACTGGGCCGTATCTAACAAAATGAAATTCAATGTAGAGAAAAGTAAAGTCCTACACTTAGGCAAGAAAAACCAAAAGTACACATATAGACTGGGTGAAACCAGGCTCAGTAGCAATAACTGTGAGAGGGATCTTGGAGTCTTAGTGGACAACCAGCTAAATATGAGCCAACGGTGTGCAGCAGCCTCCCAAAAAGCTAATGCAATCCTAAGTTGTATTAATAGACGGATACAATCAAGATCAAAGGAAGTACTAATACCACTCTATAAAGCCTTAGTAAGACCACACCTAGAGTACTGCATCCAGTTTTGGTCACCACATTATAAAAAAGATGTTGAGACACTAGAAAAAGTACAGAGAAGAGCAACCAGGATGATTAGGGAACTGGAGGCTAAAACATACAGTGAACGGTTGCAAGAACTGGGCTTGTCTAGTCTAGTAAAGAGAAGGACCAGGGGAGACATGATAGCGGTCTTCCAATATTTGAGGGGCTGCCACAGGGTGGAAGGGGTCAAGCTATTTTCTAAAGTGCCTGTAGGCCAGACAAGGAATAATGGATGGAAACTGAACAAGGAGAGATTCAACCTGGAAATAAGGAGAAACTTTCTGACAGTGAGAACAATCAACCAATGGAACAGCTTGCCCTCGGAAGTTGTGGAAGCACCATCACTTGAGACTTTCAAGAAGAGATTGGACTGCCATTTGTCAGAAATGGTATAGGGTCTCCTACTGGGCGGGGATTTGGACTAGATCAGTGGTCCCCAACCTTTTTTGTACTAGGGACCAGTTTCACACAGGAACATTTTTTCAAGGACTGGTTAGGGTTTATTTATTTATTTATTTATTTATTTTATTTTTTTATTTTATTTACTATTACACTATCAACTCACCAAAATTAACCAATGTTGGAGGATTACTAAAAATGTGTATAAATGCAAGACTAGACTCCAATAAAGTCATCATGATTCAGTTGATCATGATCAAACAAAAATATATGTTTGGCAAAAATATATGTTTTCTCCAAAAGCGTTTTGTAAGGTAATAATCCACAATTCAGATTTTACATTTAGGATGGGTTTGATCTCCCATATGGTCTTCAGCTTTCCACAATCTCAACAATTGTAAGGTGTGTGGGGAATTCAGAGAGTCCAAGTCCACACATTTTAAAGTTGTTGAGGTTCAGAAATCCAGGCATATAAGGAATTCCGGGGATTCATTCCAAATACCTGGAGAGCCCACTTCTTTCCGGATCTCTCTCACCCCATTTCGCTGCAACCCCTTGGCAAGCAGAGCATTGTCTAGAATTCTTCCAACTGAAATAAGACTTTCAATTACCTGGGAATAAATCCATATTAAACCAGCCAAACTTTTAGTAGATATTCACTGTGTACCTTGGCTAAAGCAACATTCTGCCCTGTGTGTTTTAGGATTCTCGTCTCTTTCGCTCTCTTCTCTTCTCCTCTCTTGGTTGTTTCGGGTGGCGACTACCTTTGCCTCCGCCCGGAGCCTTTCATCCCGCACCCTCATCCTCCCCCGGCTGACAGCTCCACCGCCACCACCACCACCGAGCCATGGCCTCGGCGCCCCTCCAGCACCCCGGACAAGCGCAGGGCTGCTTTTGGGGGCTCTCATGAGGGATCTGGATTGGGATCTGCGTCAAAACCAGCACTTGATCCAGCACGTCGAAACAAGATGGCGCCCAAGCAAAGTAGGCAGCCCAGTCCAAAATGATCCACGGACCGGTACCGGTCTGGGGACCGGCGGTTGGGGACCCCTGGACTAGATGACCTACAAGGTCCCTTCCAACTCTGATTACCTGTTATCTATTTGCTAGACCAATACTTGGATCAAACTCCTGGCAATGAGCAGAATTAGACTGCAATACTGCAATCTAATTACTGTGCCACCCAGTTCAACTTTAATACCCTGGGAAATTAATGAAATGATGCAAAACTGTATTTCAACATCTTTTTTCTGCACAACATAATGAGTCAAAATATACATTTTAAACAAAAGTGACTTGCCTGCTTTGAGTCATTTTCTTCATAGATAGAGTTAGGAAATGTAATGGAAAGTTATTCTTATGACTTGGGTCAAAGAAAATCAAAGCTTAAAAAATGCTCCACCCTAACCGCTTCTACTCAAAGTATTTTTGGAAAGAAGTGGGTTTTTTTCCCCACAGATAAAAATTAGCTAAATTGTTGCTCAACATTCCACAAAGTAGAAACTAAACAAAATTTTAAAACCAAGCCAGAAGTATATGCATGCTTAAAATGATTCTCACATAACTTAAATAAGTAAAATTAGAAAAAAGACATCATAAAATCAAAACAACTAAAATATTCACCAGATTAAATTTTTGATTTATTTTCCCCTCTGCAAAATTGCTTCATTTTCTCAAAATAAACACAGGGTGCTCCTTTAGGAGTAGTACACATATTTAAGCACTTAAAAGATACAATTATCATCTGCTAAGTTGGCTTCTCTTCACAGTTTCCAATACTCAACCAGGAAAGTATTCCTTTTCCCTGTTTTATAAGGAATGCTGAAAAACATTTGGATCTCTTTTGCAGTGCTTGAACTCCATGGACATATGTGCAAAATAAAACTCTGTTACATAATTTTTATAACCTCATCAAACCCACTATTATCAGTAAGAGAATTGTATTCTGCATATCAAGGATTGCACTGTATTTAGAGTTCTTGTCCCAAGATTCAAAAATCAGATTAATAGAAACAATTTCTGGAATTGCCTCCTCAACTGCAAGCTTCTGGCTGAAAATGGAAACTTCTCTCATTTCCCATGAACCACACCACCAGACTTCCAAATTTGTTACTTCAACACATCCATTTCTTTCCTTCAAAAAGGATTAGTCCAGCCGCATAGTGCAGTGGCAATTTCTTAAAATTATTATTTCTTTGTTTTCCTGGGACTGAAAAACAGAAGACAAATATAGAAATACAAGTTTTAAAAGAGGAAATTAAAAATGGAAAGAAGTTCAAGTCAAATCACAATTATTACAGTTCTGTGAACATTGCTACAATTCTATTTTTAAACAAGAAATTGGACCTTGGCTTTATATTGTCAAGTCTTTCCTTTACATCAGAAAAGGTACAAATGTACAAAGTCAAAGGGTGCCACACTGTTCAGCTGATTTTGGTTATACAAATGTTACTCTAGCAACACTTGACAATTTTATAAGCAGTGGTCCAGGTATAGCATACACAAAATTCTACACTGAGGAATTTTAAATTTTGGGAGTATAGTTTTAACACAATATTAGCATCCTTAACCTTTAATTTCTTTCTAAATGTCTGATTCATGATAAGAATACCCAACCACTGCAAGGCAAACAAACCATGCATATTAATGTATCTTGAAATTTATTTTATCTTCAAGATAAAGGGGGTAACTAAAACATTCCCGGGGGGGGTCAATAAATTTGGAAAAATATTTTGATAAATAGATTTCATTTTATAATCATAGGAAACATATTTCACATTGTTAAAAGTCTGAAACTATAAATGATTGAAAAGCGGAGGTTCCAAATCTCTATCTCAGTTTTTACATGATTTAACTATGTTTAATTGCATTACATTTTAAATTATCAGTGAAACAGAATTGTTAATTTAATCTTTAAAAAAAAAACTGTCTGGTATATTCAAAGCTATGGGTTTCTGAGCTAAGCCAATGCATCTAGTCTAGAGAACATATCAGATAATTCTACTCAGTGTTTTGCCATTCAGCTATCTTTGGCAAATTATATAGATTTCGTTTGTAACTTTTCAAAAGTTTTGAAAGCACCATTAACAGTTTGCTAATCTGCTAGCTGCTTCTGGAATTTATTTATTTATTTCTTCTTGTTTATATAACTGTCCACCTCACAAGAAGTGATGAGCTGTGATAAAATGAAGGGGACATATATCCTTTAAGAACAGTTAGCATTTTAATATAGAGGAATGACCAGTTGCCCTGTGCATAGAGATAAGAACCATTTAACCAATATTACTTTAAAATGCAATGCAGCCTTCTTGAGGATGAAGATTTGCAAAGCGTAGACCATGGGCGTCAAACTCACAGCCCGCAGGCCAGATGCATCATGCGCTGGCCACCCCAACCCCCAGTTTAGCGAAGGGGGAAAAAGTAGCTATATGTCACGTGATGACAACGTGACACTGCCATCCCATTGACATCCCATTGTAGACCAATAAACTACTTTTCCTATCAGTCCCAATGTTGTGTTTCCAAAGGCATGTAAGTAATTTATCTGACTACTAATCAGAAGGAAGCACAATTCAATTATTCTTCTCCAAACTCGTTTGGAAACAAACAAACAAACAAAAAAACCCAAGCCCCCCAAAATTCAAGCCCAACTCTTATGAAAGCACCCTTGGAAATTATGGTAATTCTCTCCGTATTTCATGAATCTTATCCACAGGTAAATATGCAACTGTAAAAGAAGTGATTTAATAGCCATGGCTTGCTTTTCCTGCCCCACCCTACTCAACAGGAAACAATATAGTAGGCTGAATTTTCAAAAATGTCTTTTAAAGGTAAAGGATTCTTTTAAATAAAGATGAAAGAAACCGATAAAGTACAAAACCTGAAAGTGTAATAGAACTGTACACAACACCAGCGACTGTTTGGATTCTGTTTAAAGAGTGAGCAAATAAAGGATGCCAGTTGCGAAGAAAAAAATAATTAAATCAAAGCTCTGGATTCTAAAATCTGTTTTTTGAAGTGAGTCAAAGAAGCACAAACTGTTTAGACATTGGTGTATACCGTACATATGGCAGCAGCAACTATATACAAAGCAAACAGAAACCTTAACCTTTAACAGTTAGAAAAATTAATCAGTGGAATGGCTTGTCTCCAAAACTTGTAGCTGTTCCATCACTGGAAGCCTTTCAGAAAATTTGTTTGAAATGGTATAGGGTTTCCTGCTTGAGCAAGGGTTTGGACTAGAAGACCTCCAAGGTCCCTTCCAACTCTGTTATTCTGTTAAGTCCTTTTTGTCATATTTTTGTTACTTATGAAGGACTTTACACTATGGCATGACAGTGCTGTTGTCAATATAAACACACATACACACACTTTATTATTTAAACTGCTACCCTTCTGCCATTTAGTACATGATAAATGAGCAGTATGGATTCAATTCATCTGAAGCAGTGCAGAAATCTTTTAGCTTGCCCCATTTAGGAAATAATGCACTGTGTGGTTCTGAAGAATCTTTAAACACATGCACAAAAGCTCAGCTAAAACTGCTTTTGGTGTTAATTTCCGTTGTATTGGCTTTCCGATACGTATTTTGCTTGAGGTTAGTGGATGGTAACAGATGATACCACAACTCACACCTGTTGTGGCTTCAAAAATAGTGGGGTGTGATGATATTTCCAGACCAAGAAGATTGACTATGCATCAAAGTGTTTTCTTCTTTTTTTTTTAGGACTGAAAATAAAACTTTAAATGTAATCACATATACAGTTCTGTGTGGTTCTAGAGCCATTTTCAAGTAGTCCTTTAAGAATAACATCAAATTATTTCACCTTTGGCTACCTATTAAAGAAATTCTTTTCAAATAAACATATACACGTTTATTATTTACAAAGAAACTATAGTTTCCAAAGTTCAGTAATAATGCTTTGGGCAGAAAAACAGAAAAGGAATATTTTAAATGATGATGAATTAACAGAGTCTACAGATTAAAAGACCTGGGAGAAAAATATAGAAAAAAAATAGAACAAAGAGAGTTGATAAGATTAATTATTCAACATCCATAGATGGATGATAATACGTTTAACATTATACAGAACATTTTGTTCAACAAAAAATTTCTTCTGTCCCTTCCTTTTTCTTCTCCCCCACCTGGGATTGATTTACATTTTCTGCCACTAGTTATAAAGTGGAAACACACCTTGCTTGGGTTTTGATTTATGCCTTTTTGAAATTAATAGTATTTAAGCATACTATTCATCCTTTGAAATCTCACCAGCTTTCAGAGATTTCTGAATCCTGCCCGTTTTTAAAAAAGCTAATCACGAGCCTCAAAATATGATGGGTCAGCTCTTGGTTATGCTGGCTGGGAAATTTGGAAGCTTTTTTAGGATCAGTATATCTGGAGATTAAAATGGTGACATAAATGGTAGATAAAAACCCAGAGTCGCCTTTTAGGGCACGTGGGTGACATAAAAATATAATAAATAAATTAAATAAACAGTGATCATACATTTTATGAAGGTTTTTTTTTAATATCAAAATCTTGGCTTTTTTCCCTCACTTTGGAAAATGGGCTTAGAACTGATGAAAGGATGATGATTAGCAAATATTCATGCAAAGCTGCCTTTATCATAAGATTCGTTCTCTGAAAATCCCCTTGCCCTAGTTCATAAGACCAAGCATATATGCTGAAGCTCCTCTTTGCAGTTCAAGAAACTAGGAGGGTCCCTTCTGAGATGTGGGTCACACCCCATTCCTTCAGCAGGCTCAGCTGCCTCTTATCCGACCATTGCCTGACCTGGGTTGCTTCTCTCTTTGGTTAGGTTCCATCCATTGCTTCTTGTCCTTCCTTCAAGTCCTTTGGAAAAAAAGTCAATGAGAGGGATGTGACACTGTAGTGCAAGTCCCACTCATACTAAAGAGGTATGGCTTGCATCACCCTTGTGCTGCTGCCCCCATGCTTGCAAGTTCAAGATAGGTTACATTCTGGATAACTCTTATATCACCGCCTATAGTCCTCGTGTTTCCTGGAAGTCCCATTCAGGACTACCCAGAACCAGCCCTGCTTGGCTTCTGAACTTCTACAAGGTCAGCCAGTCATTATCAGCATGCAATGCCCACCTTGTTATATTTAGCAACAGGAACTTGTCCTGACCTTTTATGGGATTCTGATCCACAACTTGCTGAGATTCATTTAGTTTATTCAGACCTGGGGAACGCAAAGGTGAAATATTGCACTTCGAGCAGTCACGTGGAACATGTCCAATCTGTCCTTGCTCTCTTCAAAATCAATGACGCCCCAGGAGATATTTAGAAGAGAAAGGCAGAGATATGATTTGAGTCTCTGGAAACAACAAGCAAGCAAACAAAAATAATTTTGCTAAATGGGTGGAAAACCAAAGAAGATGTTTAGGGAATGATAAAATTTACAGGCAGCAGAAACCACCCTGCTTGCATTATGAAGCATTATTTATGAAAACTGCTGTGAGAAAAGTGAAATATCCTTTTTGAAAATAGATATCTATTTGAGGCTATTATCGTTATATGTCAGTTCTGGGGAAAGGATAGAAAGAGGTGTGTCCAATTACAACGTTCCTCATTTTATCATCCTGATGTTGAAGTGACAGGATGATTAAATGGGTGAAATGGAACATGTGATCTTTTGATCTTGAAGCAGTACATGGAAACTGATAATTACTTGTTCTCTTTCCTATCATCTACTGTCTGAGATCTGTGACTCCAAAATTACCCAGAACAAAAATCTTTGGTATGATGGAAGCATAAGTCCTACCACATCATTACTCCTCTTCCTTATCTATAAAATATACAACAAGTGAAATGAATAATGAATGTTTGAGTAAAAACAAGATGCTCCCTGAAGACAGATGAATATTTCACAGAGAAAATATCATGATTTTTCATCTCCACATGCAACTAAGCAAATCTGCCTATTTCTGGCAAAGCAAGTTCGTATTTGAAAGCTGTAATTCTGATCATTCAGTCAATGTAAGCCAAATAGGATCAAACTCAACAGGTCCCAAATATTATTCCAAAGAAATGCTTGGCTTGTAAAGAAAGAGGGTTTTTTCCTTACCCCAAACACACTTTGTCAAATACATCCAGTTGGGTTTACCCTCTTTAAATGACTAGTCACTCACCACAACTCCTTGTTGCTCTTGTGATAGCAGAAGTAAAACCTGTTGTGTTCTTACTATTAGTCAAACAAAAGACACTTGAATGAGTTTCTTTTCTCATGCTTCCTTTACTGAAATTTCTAGAAGAACTCACTCGGAGGTCACTCCAGAGCATGAACTAGAAGAAACTGTGGATAATTGCCCTGTTTGAATCAACGTGCTTTATTTTCTTCCTTCATTCAGAGACTGATAGTAACTTGCTATTTGACCCAGTACAACAGGGTTTCTCAACTTTAAGATGTGTGGATTTCAACTCCCAGAATTATCTAGCTGGCTAGGGAATTCTGGGAGTTGAAGTTCACATGTCTTAAAATGGCCAAGGTTGGGAAACCCTGCAGTAGAGGGTACAGAAGAAAGAGCAAGTAGAGATGCCATGGGAAGAAACAAAAGCTATGTCACACCTCCAAAAAAATCTGAGCTAAGAAGTTATCTGTGTGTGTGTGTGTGTGTGTGTGTGTGTGTGTGTGTGTGTTTTCCTCCAGAGGATCAACCCCATGATCATTAAAAAAAATTGATCAAATAATTTCTCTGCCACTAACAGGCTAGAAATGTGCTTTTCCTACACCTGGTCCTCTTTTTTTACAAAAGGGAAGACAGTGATGCTTCCTGATGGTAAAAGATATTCTAGAAGAAGAAAGGAGTCATTGTGTTGTATGAAATTAATTCTAAGCAATAAATCAATTTTTAAAAAACCAGTGAAGAATCTGATGGGTATTTCCAAAGAAAAGATCTGCTTCTCACTTCACATTTTAAAACTGGAAATAAAACAGCAGCTTGAAATTTCCATTACCAGTTAGTAAAAACACACAGCCCAGCTTCCAGCTGCATGGGTTTCCTGCTGCTCTCTAAGAGTGTTGATGGATTGGGGCTCCAATGAACAAAGGTAGTCACTGAGCCCTTTCTATGTTCCACAGAACTTAGTACAACTAAGCTAAAGAACTGCAGATGCTGGCTTTGCATTGAAAGAATAGATACAGGAAATACAAACATCCAGTTTGATTGTGAAAATAATCACAGCTTTCCTTCACATTATATCTTTGAAAAATGACAGGAAAACCACTGCAAATTTAGAGAACAGAATTGCATTTGCCATATACTCACATATATACAGACATAAACACCTCCCCCACTCTTCCACCCCTCCGCCCCCCCACAACAATAGGAGATAACTTCATAGGTGATTGGGCATTATAGGCCTGCTTAATGAGAAAGAATATCAGAGCAAAAAAAATGGATTTGAACCTAGACACTTTATCAAGTGAGAGACATATTTAATATACATATATAATCTGTCCCCTGCAGTCCAGCAGACCTCCATCTATTCATTTATTTGTTCATTCGTTCGTTCGTTCGTTCATTCATTCAATCATTTCTTTTATAGCCAAGTCTACCAAGTGATTCTGGGCAACTTGCAATCCTAAAATAATAAAAAAAACAATAAAAATAGAAAAGCATCCAGAAAATAAAGTTTTGAAGACCTAGCTTTTCCCTCAAGCATTGGGAGAAGTCTAAATATATTAGAATTGATTTTTATTGGGCTTTTTTTTGATTGGTTGTGTTCTATAGCTTTAATGTGACTTTGTATGTCTTTTAATTTTTGATTGGGAGGTGCCCAGGAAAGATGGGAAGCTATATGAATGTTTATAATAAATAAATAAACAAATAAACAGACAAATAAATGGAGTTTTATTATGTGGCCATAGGAGCCATGTGGTGGCCTAGTGGCGAAGGTGTTCCCCTTCCACTAGGAAGGTTCAGAGTTCAAACCTAGATAGTTTCTTTCTTAAGGTACAAAGAAAAAATATCTGCTGTGAACATCAGGAAGAGCATTAGGAAGGTCATCCGGCCAGTAAATGTTCAGCTCTATCTAACTGCCCTGCCCCTGCCCCTAATTAAGGGATCACTACTACTTTTTTTCATAAAAAATAAAATAAAATGAGGCCACAATAACACAATGCTTCATTTGCAAATTGTAAATAACCAAACCCTATTTTGGTTCTTATGTAGGTTTTCTTGTTTTTATATTTATGTTTATACCATTTTGTAAGTTGCCTTATTGGTGATATGGACATCATATAAATTTAATAAAAAATAAAAATCACATTAAAATCAAAAAGACAAATGCAGCACTTTATCCATCAAACGTACTGTACATTAGAGAAATTAAAGATCGTCCAGAGATCTGGACAGATCTAGATTGACATTTGAAATTAGAGAACAAGAGGATAAACAATCCTATAAAATTTGGGATCTTTTCTACCAATGGTTAGATAATAAAATACAATAATAGAATATTTAGAATTTTAGAAAATAACGAATATATAAAGATTTATTTCTTTTTTGATATTATATTTATAAAATGTTATTAAGATAGATTTGGTATGATTATATGATTTGTTATAAAATAAATTAAGTGAACTATAGTTATCTCCTAAAGCATGAATGAATAAAATCATGGTCAAATGATTGTTTAATAGTGATTCTAGGGTATATAATTTCTGATTGACAATATGGGATATTATGTAATGTAATTGTAATTGAGACCGCAAAATGGATGCACAAAAAATTGGTAAACCAACCGATACACTGTTTGTATATTTATGAAAGAAAGTTGGATGCTTTTATGTTTTGTCTGTTTTGTTTGTTTTTAAAAATCAATAAAATTGTCTTCAAAAAAAAAAAAGATAGTCCAGAAATGACGAGGATTTGATTATTTTAAGAAGCACCTATTGTTCCGGACTAACAGGCTCGTAGCCTACAAATCTGATTGGCCCGCTGATAACCGATCGTGATTGGTCGCCATAGACTATGGCGACCAATCACGATCGGTTGGCCAGTAAACGGGCTGCCGCGATTGGCCCTGCCAAGAGCAGCAAACTCAAATCGCCTTCATTGGCTGCCTAGCCACAGCCAGCCCTATAAAAGGGGCTGCTGCGGCTGGGGTTAGCTGCTCAGATCTGAAGTCACAAATAAAGAGCTGTTGTTGCTATCTGAGTCTTGCCTCCATTCTTGAACCGTCCTCCCAGATCTAACACTGGCGACGAAGGTGGGATATGGAGGCAACGAAATCTATTGATTTGAGCTAGCCGAAGGAGCACGTGTCTGACAGAGCGCAACGACGGCGACATGGCCAGCAGCACTATACCACCCGCACCATTCGATCCAGCTAGCGAAGACTGGGACTCGTACATGGACAGATTTCAAATGTTCCTGGAGTCCAACAACCTCAAAGATGCCACGCCCAGCAAGAAACGAGCCGTTTTTCTAACCCATTGTGGACCAGCCGTTTTTAAGATGGCTAAAGCCTTAGCCAAGCCAGCTGAAGTTAAAACCATGGATTGGGACACCCTTGCTCGCATCCTGCGCAACCATTACGCCCCAGCCGTGCCAACTCTCATTCGCAGACATGAGTTCTACCAGAGGGACCAACGTGATGGTGAGAGCGTTGGGGATTTTGTGGCAGACCTGAGGAACCTGGGCGATTTGTGTGGCTTCGCCAACCTTGAAGAAGCCATGAGAGATCGCATCGTCCTTGGCCTCAGAGACCCAACCGTCCAGAGCAAGATCATGGCCAAGGGAGACATCTCGCTTGCAGATGCCATAGCAGACACCACAGCAGACGAAGCCACTCGTAAATCGGCAGCATGAATGCGTCGAACCAGTGGGACCAATCGCCAACCCACCAATGATGCTGGGAAACCTTCAGACAAGTACACATCGACCACCCATCATGAAGATGTCGAGTCATCCTCAGACAGCGAGGAAGAAGAAGTCCACAGGCTCCGGTCAGGATGTGAGCAATGGGACCAGCGGGGTCGCAAATCCAACTACCAATGCGCCAGATGTGGGGGAAACCATCCCCGATCCAAATGCAGATTCTTAGACGCCATATGCCGTTTTTGCGAGAAACGGGGACACATCGCGAAGGTATGCAGAAACAAGAGAAATTCCAGCCCCAGACAGAGAGGGAGCAGCCCAAAGAGAAATGATGGCAACGCCACCACGCAGAAGGACCACCCTAGCAACCAGTGGAACCGGTACAGCAGACCCCGAAGGCTTAACGACACCCCCAGACGAGAGGAGGCTCATCAAACCATCACCATCGGCCACGCTTCATCACTTGACGCTAAAAAGATCCGAGTAGAGGTCACGATTGAAAACAAACCGTGCAACATGGAAGTCAACTCTGGGTCATCACTATCCATGGTATCCTGGAGAACACTCAAGCAGCTAATCCCCAACATCCGACGCCAAGACCTCAGCAGTCAGAGACTCATACTGAAAGACTATCAAGGCAACCGGATTCCAGTCGCAGGTACCTGCCATGTGCAGGTCTCGTTCAAGGGACATAAGGCAATTCTACCACTCACCATCGTAGACCAAGACCGGCCAAGTCTATTGGGTCTTCAGTGGTTCGCGCCATTAGGAATCGGAATGGCTGGCATCCATCATACTGAAGACAATGACTGGGAGGCGGCTCTCGTCCACGACTTCCGTGAAGTGTTCAACGAAAGCCTAGGCAAGTACAAGGGGTCCCCTATTTCATTTAATCTTCGCCCCGACATTGCACCCATTCGCCTAAAGCCATGCCGAGTTCCCTTTGCTCTCAAATCCAAAATTGATGAGCAACTGGACAAATTAATTGTGCAAGGCGTGTTAGAACCTATTGACCACGCCCGATGGGAGACACCAATTGTCACCCCCATAAAGCCTGACGGGTCCATAAGAATCTGCGGTGACTACAAGGCCACCCTCAATCACGCGCTACAGCAGAGCGCCTACCCAGTACCAGTTGTTCAACATCTCCTGCATTCACTTGGGGGTGGCAAAATATTCGCAAAATTAGATCTGGCCCAAGCGTATCAACAGCTGCCAGTTGATCCCGAGACTGCAGAAGCCCAAACTATAGTCACACATCATGGTGCATTCAAATGCAACAGGCTCCAGTTTGGTGTAAGCGTAGCCCCAGGCATCTTTCAAAGCCTGATGGAGAGACTATTACAAGGTACAAAAGGGGTCGTGCCCTATTTTGATGACGTATTAATAGCAGCACCCACAAAAAACCAATTAGAAAAATGCCTCAGAACAGTCCTACAGAGGTTCAAAGACGCTGGCCTCAAGGTTAAGAAGGAAAAGTGCCAGCTTTGCACAGAAAGGGTGGAGTTTCTTGGCTACCTCCTTGACAAGCAAGGAATCCACCCCACAGAAAAAAAATTGGCAGCTATCAAAAATGCCTCAAGACCCAAAAACAAAACCAACCTCCAAGCCTTCCTGGGACTTATTAACTTTTATAACATCTTCCTACCCCAGAAGGCTGAGCCCCTTCATAGACTACTCGATAAAAGGACATCCTGGATTTGGGGACGTCAGGAGGAACACGCCTTCCAGCAAGTTAAAGACCTCCTTACCTCAAAGGCAGTACTAATTCAGTATAACGAGACACTACCTTTGACTGTCACGTGTGATGCCTCACCATTTGGGGTGGGGGCCATCCTGAGCCACGTCCTACCAAACGGCTCAGAAGCACCAATTGCATTTTTTTCACGAACTCTATCAAAAACAGAAAGAAACTATAGCCATTTAGATAAGGAAACCCTTGCTATTGTCTCTGCAATTAAAAGATTTCATGAATATGTTTATGGGAGACCATTTTCTATTATAATGGATCATAAGCCACTACTTGGGATCCTGGCGGGCGACAAACCTACTCCTCACATTCTCTCCCCCAGAATGACGCGATGGTCAGAATTTCTCACTGCCTACGACTATCAATTAAAGTATCACCTGGGGAAATCTATTCCCCACGCAGATGCCTTGAGCCGCTCACCGCTACCCGAGCCACAGGAAGACCCAGCTCCCACACTCCCGGTACTGCAAATAGAGACAATGCCATCGCCTCCACTAACGGCCCAAGACATCGCCTTTGAAACCAAAAGAGACTCTTGTTTGGCACGAGTTCTTGGCTGGGTGGAGAGGGGATGGCCAGATTACGACACTAAGGAAATGTTTAAGCCATTTAAAAACAGACAAATGGAACTTTTTTCACAAAGAGGGTGCATCTTGTGGGGAGACCGAGTTGTTGTACCAACTAAGTTACAAAAAAGGGTCTTGCAAATGCTACACGATGGACACCAGGGCATCGTGCATATGAAAGCACTGGCAAGAAGTTATGCCTGGTGGCCAGGTATGGACAAACAAATCGAAACCTGGGTCGCCTCTTGTAACAAATGCCAGGAAAACCACTCAGCTCCACCTAAAGCCCTACTAGCAGAATGGGAAACACCCAGGGGTCCTTGGTCTCGCATTCATATTGACTTTGCGGGACCTACGAGAGGCCACACCTTCTTAATAACTGTAGATGCCTACTCAAACTGGCTTGAGGTCAATAAAATGAAAGCAACCACTACTGAGGCGGTCATTAAAAAACTGAACAGACTCTTCACCACACACGGGTTACCAGATGTCCTGATCTCTGACAATGGGCCCCAATTTATTGCCTTAGCCTTTGAACAGTATTTAGCGGAACGGGGCATCCAACACGCACTCACATCGCCGGCTCATCCTGCGGTGAATGGCCGGGCTGAACGAATGGTTCAGTTTACGAAGAAAACCCTGCAGAAAATGGATCAAGGCAACATCCACGAGAAAGTCACTAGAATGCTGCTCCTACAACACATCACACCAAACAGCACGACCAACAAGAGCCCAGCTGAACTCCTGATGGCCAGGAAACTCAGATCGCCTCTAGATCGTTTGCACCCTGCCTACACCCTGGAAAAGCCCCTGGGTTCCAGCAGCAAGCACCGTGTTTTCAAGGTAGGAGACCTTGTTTTCGCAAAAAAATTTTCTGGGGATCCCCTTTGGATTCCTGCCCAAGTAACTCAAGTTACGGGTCCCCGCTCCTACCGTCTACTCACCACTGATGGCAGAGCATGGAAATGCCATATTGACCAACTGCGCTCCAGACTAACCACATCTTCCAACCCTGACCCTAATTTTGACACTAGGGGGGGAGGGGAAGCAGTGAACTCAGAATTAGAACCAACACCTGTTTATTCTGAGCTAACACTGAGATCACCGCACCATGGTTGGCAACACTCACCAGCTGCAGCTGAGACTGGACAGTCAAACGTTTCGCCAAGAAGCAGCAACCAGGCAGATTCAGCGAGCCCCGGGAGCCATGGCAGTAACAGCGAGGCTGAGGACTCCATCACCCCGGGGGCACCAGAGGAGAGCCCTAACCATGGCACCGGTTCACCGTTCCTGTTTGATCCAGCAAGCAGTCCATCTGAACCCGGGTTTGAACAGGGACAAGTGGAATTGCGTAAGTCAGGCAGACAGGTGCGAAGACCTGCCTACCTGCGAGACTATATTACTCCACCCCTTAAATGGAACCGAGAGGGGAGGGGTGTTCAGGACTAACAGGCTCGTAGCCTGCAAATCTGATTGGCCCGCTGATAACCGATCGTGATTGGTCGCCATAGACTGATGCGATTGGCCAGTAAACGGGCTGCCGCGATTGGCCCTGCCAAGAGCGGCAAACTCAAATCGCCTTCATTGGCTGCCTAGCCGCAGCCAGCCCTATATAAGGGGCTGCTGCGGCTGGGGTTAGCTGCTCAGATCTGAAGTCACAAATAAAAAGCTGTTGTTGCTATCTGAGTCTTGCCTCCGTTCTTGAACTGTCCTCCCAGATCTAACACCTATGATTTTTATGAAGTTTCAGAATTAATATTTAAATGAGGCTATCCATTTAATTTACACCCCTAAAATGTTAGAAAATTGCAGGGCAGAATTCAGGTTGGGGGATATTGCTTGCGTATTTTTTAGCAAGAGCTTGGTGTGAGAATTTGACACCTTGATTGTTCTGTACCATGATTTTTTTTTTCCTGAGTTCAGAATCTTTCCAATTTCCTCAATCTCAGCAAAATCATTTAAAGTTTGGATAGATGCTTCCCTGCTGCTTTGGTTAAATAATTGGAAGTGGGAAAAATGTGTACTGTCACAAACCATATTCAGATCAGTCTCTTCTCAGTCCTACTCATGCGAAGTGCCTGTCGTGACTGCAGATGGGCATATATCTTGTAAGCATGGAGGCTCCTTTTCAGAAATCGACCATTCATAGAGTAGGAAGCCAAGTAATTCTTTAAAATAGCCATATCTTCTTTAAGTATAACTTCTAACGGTGTAACCTCAGACTTTTTCCTTCTTAAACACCAGAGCTGAAAAGTGTGACACGCCAAGAGGAACAGAAAGTGGTGGGGAGGTGGGGAAGGGGACCAATTTACAGTAAGGTGATCATTCATTGGCATGTACTTTCCTTCCTTCCTTGGACCCTGTTGTGTGATTGCCAGCTACTGCCTAGCGTGACTGTGCCATTAACTGCAGTGCGCATATAGCAGCCCTTCATGGAGTATTGGTGGTGGTGGTGGGTTTTTAAGAAGAAAAACACTGTCAAAAATTCGTTTGGGGTTTTGTCACCCAGGGATGCCCTTCAAAAGTACAAAAGCCGACTCACAGCAGATAACAGTTGCATTGACTTCTCCCTTTCAGTTTGAAACACAAATATTTCCACACCTTGCAAATAAAAGCAAATAAACAGACCAGAATTACAAGCAGAACTTACCACATTTCAGCCTTTGACACACCTGGTAGTAAGAACTGCTTGGGGTAGAGGGATCTCCCTGAGCAAGTACAGGAACAGCCTTAAGAATTGTTTCCTAGTTCAAAGGAGCTGTAACCAAGTTGATCAGAGACTTCCTCCAGTTGTTCTTAGGTCTGCTGGTGCGTGCATCTTTCCTTATGTTCTATGGTCTAAGAAGAAAGCAGAGAGGTCACGCAGAGGGGAATCCCCTGTCCTTGAACCAGCTCCACGGAGGGAACTAAGAGCTGAGCAGAGAACAAGAAAGAGTTGGTGATGGGAGGGACTTTAACAGATGAAGCTTTTTTTTTTATAATTATAGTTTATTAATTTTTACAATTAAAACCAATCACAATACATACACAAATAAGCAAAAGAAAAAAAAGAAAGAAAAGAGGAGAGAAGGAGAGGGAAAGAATTTTGAGAAAAGAAAGAAAAAGAAAGGGGGAAGAAAGAAAGAGGTTACAAAGTAAAAAGTATTCTTATTTTAACAGTTTGCAAGATCTTCTTTCGTTTTCTTAACCTTAACTTGTGTCATATAACCACACCTGTTTTTAACTTATATCGCTACCTTGTTATTATAGGTTGATACTTTTCTTTCATGCCTTATGATATATAATTTATCTTTGATCAATCCAATTATACCAACAATTCCAGCTATCGTAGTATAGTGAAGTGTCTTTGTTTTTTAGCGCCAAAGTCAATTTATCCATTTCTGCACATTTTGAGATTTTTTCAATAATCATTTCTTATGATGGAATTTGATGTTGTTTCCACTGTTGAGCGAAGGCTAATCTGGCCGCTGTTAAAATGTGTATTGTTATGTATTTGGCTTTTTTGGAGATTTGCTTATCAAAAATCCCTAGTAGGAAGGACTCTGATTTGTATTTGATCTGCTCTTTAGTGATTTCTTCCAACCAAGTTTTAATTTTCTTCCAATACTTTTGGGTTTCTGCACAAGACCACCACATATGGAAAAAGGTTCCTTCTTTTTTCCTACATTTCCAGCAATGTGGACTCATGTTGGGGTGCATCTTCGCTAACCTTGAAGGGGGGAGATGCCATCTATAAAACATTTTATAAAGATTTTATAAAAGCTTTAAGAGCTGAGCAGAGAACAAGGAAGAGTTGGTGATGGGAGGGACTTTAACAGATGAAGCTTTTCATGGCCAAGGGAGAAGCGTGACTTATTAGGGCCCCATACTATCTCTCTTCCCCAATCTGCCGTCTTGTGGTTTAGCAATGCTGATGGGGATATGCACATCTGGGGCACATCAAGAAAGCTCTTTGCTAACTATCAGCTCATGATCACATGGAGCTACCCTTTAAAAAAAAAAAGGCAGGCAACAGACTGGCAAAATGTTAGGTTGTGAAAAGCTTTGCCTGTTGAATAGCAGTCTATCACCGGCAAATGCTGAGGATAATCCATCAAATCCTCCCCTGGGTTTACAGTGCAAATACAGATAGTTTCCTATTCTTCCTAGAAATGTCATCAAATCTCCCCACAGCTACAACAGCTACATTCAGTGTATCAGCCTTCCTTCCCCCAGAAAATTCATCTGCACGGTTCCAAAGAACTAAACAATTTTAGAATATCAGAAAGCAGTGGGTGGGTGGCGGAGCTATATTATGATAATCACCATGGCAAAAAGCAATACTTGGTTTTTACCATCTGATTATAAAAATTAAAAAAAAACCAACCCACGTGTTTCCTAAAAACTGGCCAATCTGCTCCCATCTCAATTGTGCCCATATACAATTTCCACTTTTTTATTTCATCTTCATCATAGTCTTTGGGTGGGGGGAATGATACATACTTAATTGTGCCAATATAAAAGATACTGCTTAAAAAAACAGATGATGGAGGGTATCACTATTCAGGTCTGCTTTAATGCACACATCGGGTTTGTATTCAGAAGTATGTTTGTTTTTATTAATTAATTTGTTAGTTTTATCTATCTATCTTTAGGAGGTCAAGGTGAGTATATAGCCAATTTGGTCCAGTGATTAAGGCACTAGACTAAAAGCTCGGAGAGCGTGAATTCAAGTCCTGCCTTAGCTATGACAGCTAGCTGGGTGACCTTGGGCCAGTCACTCTCTCTCAGCACAGCCACCTCATAGGGTGATTGTTGTGGGGAAAATACAAGGATGAAGGTGCGCTTGATATGTTCACCATATTGAATTATTTGTAAAAAAAATAAAGGCAGGATATAAATAAATAAAATAAACATTTTCTTAACAACAAGATAGGCTGAACTGAGTGACTGGTCCAAAATTCTACAGTAAGCTTCCATGCCTGATGGTAAACCATACCTGTGTCTCTCCTGGTGTTGCTTTTATATTTTTTTTAAAAAAATAAATAATTAATTTTTATTAAAAGAAAATTTTGTAAAGTTTCTTATAAAAAGGACAGAGTCATGGAAAGATGAAGAAGAAATGAAAAAAGACAAAGATTCTAAAGGGTAAAAGAAAAAGTGAAGAATAACAAAAAGAAAGAAAGAAAAAGAAAGCTATCAGAAGAAGTGACTTCCGATCTTCTTTGCTGCAGTTACAAATGCTATGTTTGTATTGCATATCAGAGTTCCCTTCTTCCCATAAACAAACCTTTTAAATCAATAAATCCTGAAATCTGCGATTCATTTTTATCCCTCTCCAGCAAAGAAAAGTCTTTTATAAAAATAGTTTTTCCCTCTTTAATCAAACAAGACCTCTTAGCATTTCTGTAAACTCAGCCATTTTGATAATCCATTCCTCCATTATTGGTGTTTCTGTAGTCTTCCCTCTTTGTGCATACAACAGCTTCATTGCAGTTACCACTGCAGTTAAATCAATCATCGTGAACTTTTTCTAGGTGAGTGTCGGTAAGAGAAAAGTTCTGGTTTCATCTGAATATTAATTTTTTAAAATTCTATGTGTCATGGAATATATATTGGTGTCCAATATTTTCTTTCTTTTTCACAAAAGTTCATGAACTTAGCATTCTGATTGCCACACCAGACTGGTTCTCTGGTATGTGAAATTGGAGTTACCATGAGGAAAATAAATAAAGTTGCAGCCTATGAAGTGCATCTAAGAAGTATCTCATGGGATTCAGAGAGAAGAATGATTAAGAACAGAATTGAAAAGTGAGTTTTCTAAAGGGCAAAAGCATGCCTTGTCTCACAATGAATATAACAAGGTCAGATACTTGTTTCTCCGTTTCTGTCAGCTTATCTCACCACGGCACCCTTCAGAGGTTTTGGAGCACGGCTCCCATAAACTCCAGCTAGCTGACTCAAAAGTCTTTGCTTAGAACACCTGAAGGGCACCAGTAAGAGAAAGGGGGTGAATACAATGGTTAATTACATCATTGTGTACAGATAAAATCAAGAATTAGATCTGTGTCGCAAAGTAAAGCGAGAAACAAAACAAGCACCAGACGATCTCATTTGAAGCAATAAATGTTGCTTCATGGGGCTACAGCCAGGCTAAAAATCTTGCCTGTCATGGATCTGCTGTCGGTTGGGAGAAGGGCCCCAGCAAAATTCCTAAACTCATCCCCAGCATATTCTGATAATGTTTTCAGTGGGAGAAACGCTCGAGGGAGATGCCTGCCTGAAAATCAAGAGACCCTTTGACAATCTGGAGAGGAAGATAGCACTGACTGAGTGAAGAAAGCTAAAATGTTGAGGTCAATGGGCAGAAGATATCTATTTATGTTCCTCATTATTTTAACTCAAGATAAACAACTTGGTATTTGCAGCCCCTAAAATGGGGTGGAAGGACTGAGTGCAGTGTCCAAGTCTCAGTGTCCTGCATTTTGGGGGAGTCACTGCATGCAATAGCAGTTGCCCAATTTTAATCTGATACAAACTGCTTAGTCGGAGAAAATACACCTTATTTTTTGTAGCTCATCACATAGCATTGAAGCCCATTTTGCATTAAAAGCAACAAGGTTTGGAGGTATGTAACCTGCGGGGGGAGGGTGTTGCACTGCTTTGGATTAGCTGTGCAACTACAAGCCCCCATTGCTGCACCCATCCCATCCCTGGCTCCACTGAGAGACGAAATGAAGTTTTGTTAGTCCACTTTTTTTAAAAAAATTGCTACATGCTCTTTCCCCAATTGGCAAAGAGTCAGGTCTAAACTTACCTATTGGCTCCTCTAGGTAAAAGAAGCTTTGCGATGTTGTGAAATCAGGAGCTGATGAAAAACGACTTCATCAGTTCTTTTCTTTTCTTTAGGTGCCAAATGTTGTGACTGAACTTTTCTTGTTTCAGAATGATTTGGCTCCTCTCTTTCATACTTTTTACCCTCCTCTTTCTTGATGTATAAAAAAAACAAAACAGTATGTTTGAGAACACGCTTTGCAGCTTTTCTTTGGTTTTCAATGACTCTTTTTTGTTTGTTTTAGTTTAATCTGATCATTTTAATTCTTATTAAAACTCAAATCCAAACTTGTTTCTACGGTACTATTTTGTTCAAGGCAGTTGCTATACTTGGATTTTGGTCATACTTGTCATATAACAGCAATGAATTTTTATTCTGTGTGCATTTTTAAAGAAAGGTAGACATAAAGCATCTGGACTTAGAACTATCTCTTTTCACTTTTATGCTGTAATAAGTCACAGGTACGCAGAGATTCCCAGAGGCTCACAGGTTTGTAGAAAGTTACCACTTACCCTCTCCTAAAAGAATGAAATATTTTGAGAAATATTAAAAAGGCAAAATATTATACTTCCTTGAATGAGAAATGGAGAAACATGCTCTTGGAAAGCAGCCCCCACATTTCTTAATAGCCTTCAACAAATGTTAGCACTTAAGAGATATAGAGATAGCTAGCTCTATTCATAAGGAAATACCTTCACCCACGGGTGAGATTCAAAGTTTTAACAACCGGTTCTGTGGGCATGGCTTAGGTGGTGGGTATGGCTTGGTGGTCATGTGACTGGGTGGACATGGCTTGGTGGTCATGTTATTGGCTGGGTGTGGCCAACTCAATATCACACACATCGAGGCACGCATCTCCTTGCCTGGCCTCTCATGACTGTAGGGATGCTGCAACAGTCGTAAGTGTGAAAAATTATCATAAGTCACTTTTTTCAGTGCCATTGTAACTTTGAATGGTCACTCCACACAAGCAAAGTACCAGCAAAGGAGGGGAAAAAAACTCCAGAGATGTTCCTGAGACAGGAAGTCTAGTCCTATCAAGAATGTAATAAGGGTTAACGGAGAGGCAGTTTCTGTAAGCAACACCAGAATGTTTCCTTCCTGCCTTCCTTACAGGAATAGGCCAGTAATTTCTTCTAACAACCGGTTCTCCGAACTGCTTAGAATGTTAACAACCGGTTCTAGTGAATAGGTGAGAACTGGTAGAATCTCACCCCTGCCTTCACCCAAGATCCAACAAAGGCAGGATTAGCTCTCAGCCACAATAGGAATTGATGCGTTGCTGGTCCCACTGCAGGGATGAGGAGTCAGCTGGTAGCCCACGCCCGGACCGACTGCCCGGACGGGCTTCTCTCGCAGAGGAAATGAAGACAAGGACACAAAGGCATGTTCTTGGGAGAGGAAGCTCAGAGCAAACTTTGCCCCTCTCTTTTATTGTGCAAGTTTAGGGTGGGGTTTAGGGTGTATGAGGAAACATTCCTTTTGGGTACATTTGACCATATAAGGCTATGTATTTGCATATTTGACCATATAAGGAAACTGACCATATAAGGCATACTGACCATATAAGGTAATACCTATGTTGACCAATCATAGCTTTACACGTGTTGTTGGTTGTTTTGTTACCTGCCTCACTATGTTGACCAATCATAGCTTTACACATGTTACCTGGCAGGTATGGTATCATTGGATCATTGGGTGATATCGCAACATCTCCCCTGTTTTTATTTTGTTTTTAGGGCTATTTACTCACTATCCTCACTGTTATGTCCAGTCTAGGTCCTCCGACTCATCCTGTCATAGGTTCATGAGAATTCGTGGTTCCCCTTTGGCAGCATCTTTGGTGAACTCGTTATCAGAGTCATCAGAATCTGAGGAGAATTGCAAGAGGGCCTTTTTCTCTATTAGCGCATTAATTTGTTTTTGTTTTGAGTATAAATCCGAATCAATTTGGCCAAATTTTCTTTTAAGGATTTCTAAGAATTTACCTATCACACATGGTCCAATGGTACATGCCAACAAGAGAAGGATAAGTGGACCAGCTATAGCAGATAACAATGTTGTTAACCATGGGGAAAGGTTAAATAGTCCTTGATACCAAGTATGTTGTGAAGCTCGTTCCCTTTCTCTTTCTTTTAATCTGGTGTCTAGTTCTTTCATGGAATCTAGGACAACTCCTGAGCTATCAGCATAGAAACAACACTCATAGTCCCCCCTTGTTTCAAAAACAAGAGGTCTAGGCCTCTGCGGTTTTGTAAGACCACCTCAGATAAAGAGGTAAGAGAAGTTTGCAAGGCAAGAATGGATTTTTCGACCCTTCTAAGATCTTCATCTATGGTGGCACTTAACTGGCGAAGATGCTGATCAGAAGTAACAAGGCCAGCTATACCTGTGGCCATCCCAGAAGCCCCCATTCCCAGCAGTACAGCTAGCATCAAAGCAGTTACTACTTCTCTTTTTGCCCTAAGGTTATATTGTCTAGGTTCTAGTAAAGAAACAAAATCTTCTAAGTTATATACATCAATTTTGGGAAACAATTGTACCTGAATACAAAATGATTTTTTTGTCAATAATACATAATCATTTCAGCAAAGTCAAAATGTAATTTGGGGAAATAGGAAGAAATCATGGTGTAGTTAGTTGTGGAGCTGAGTATTTGTCCATAAGCGTCCTTGATTGTCCCATGTGATGTTGTGTGGTTTGTGGGCGTTAAGGCTGGTGGATGTCCCATCAGTCCAGCGAAACGAACAGCCAAGCAGGAAGAAGAGGAGTGCTGTCATCTTTTTCGGATGATGGCTCCGCTGGTTGTGGGCGGTGATATGGGCGGACACACCTTGCAGGAACCCAAAGAGTTCTGTCAGGAAGCTGGACTGCTGCGTAGCCTCGACCCCAGGTGATCAATTCGGCAGGTCCTTTCCACGCAGGATCAGGTAACTGTCTATAATAGACTAGTGGTCTCGAAGTGGGAACAGGTGGTTTAGTAAAGTGTCGAGATGCAGCAGACAGGGGAGGGGTGCCAGTGAGATTGAGGAAGTTAAGCGTATACAGACAAACATTTAACACATTTTGTAATACTGGGAGGCTAGGGGGGCCTTTAAGGCCTTTTGACCCCATGTATCGTTGCAATGCCAATTTTAAGGTTTGATGAGCCCTTTCAACAATAGCTTGCCCCTGGCTATTGTAGGCAATCCCAAACTTGTGGATAATGGACCAGTGATAGCAGAACTCAGAGAATTGAGAGCTGATATAGGCTGGTGCATTATCTGTTTTTAGAATTTTTGGCGGTCCCAGTACTACGAAGGTCCGAATACAATGATTGATAACGTGCTTTGACGTTTTCTCCCCTTGAGGGGTGACTATGATGAACCCTGAATAGGTGTCAATAGACACGTGAAGGTATTTCCAAGGGGCAAAAGGTGAGAATTGAGTGACATCCACTTGCCATGTCTCACAAGCCTCTATGCCCCTGGGATTAATCCCTTGAGGAAGCATTTTTGCTTGCAAACTGCAGAGAAATGCCAAATTGTTTAACCAGAGCCTTTTTGTTTTGATGAAAATAACTATGACTTTCCCCTGCTAATAGAGGGGAAGGTTGAGGCATCTTAATTGTCAGTTGCTTGTGCCATGAGTTTTAGAGCCATCAGTGAAAACTGTGATGGCTAGGAGTGTGAGGGAGGTGAAGCCATTCGATGATGCACAGCTTCTTTGTTTTGGGGGCTGTTTGGAAGAGAATAGCTGTGGGCAAGATAGCCAAAGATAGCAGACAGTTGGGGATGATGCGATCAAGCCCTTGAGGGCATGGAATAGAGGGGAAAGGGTTGCAATAACAAGAGTGGCTACTGTAGTGTTAACAGGAAATGAAAAAGATCTTTCACCTCTGAGAGAGGCAATTAAGAGTGGATGAGTCATAAAGAAAGGGGCAGCGACCACCCCTTCCATGATCAAAGAGGAGTTTGGGATGATAGAAGTTGAAAGCAGAACAGGAAAAGCTGTTTTGTGGAGCGGCGGCAAGTTGGGAAGATGTTAAAAGCAGAGATTGAGGAGCAGGATTTGCATTTCCACCACTTGCCGGGGCTTGGAGGACCTTAGGAAAACAAGAGAGGTCCTCTGGATCTATTTTTCCTTGAATCAAGGCTTCCTGAAAGGTATTACGAAGCAAGGGGGAGGGGTATTAGAGGGGAAGGAGTCAGGTTTTGTAAAGGAAGATTTTGAGGCTGAAAGGCTGTAGGGAGGGGAGGGGGGAAGAGGGGGGAGAGGAATGCGAGGAATGTAAGGCTTTTGTTGAAGGGGAGGAGGGAGGGGGAGGGGGGCGTTTGGAGACAAAGAGTAGATGGGTGGACTTTCTGCTGGAAGAGGAGAGGGGGATTAAGGGGAGAGGAATGAGAGGAATGTAAGGTTTTGTTGAAGGGGAGGAGGGAGGGGAGCGGGGGGTGTTTGAAGACAAAGAGGAGATGGGTGAAGTTTCTGCTGGAAGAGGAGGTGGGGATTAGACAAAGAAGCTGCTGAAAGAGCAGGGGGAATTAGACAAAGAAGCTGCCGAAAGAGCAAGGGGGGATTAGGCAAAGAAGCTGCCGAAAGAGCAGGGGGGATTAGGCAAAGGAGAAGGAGGGAGGGAATCTTGTTGATTCGAAGTTGAATCAGAAGAAGGATAAAAATATCAATCGCAGCCATGAGCGCTCTCCAGGTACAGAGAATATGTGGCGCTGCCCGAGGAGGTTGATGGATCCATTTCCCAATTTTCTCCCATGTGGAGCGTTTAAGAGTGCCATCCTCGGAGTAGGCTGGGCAATGTTTTTGAAGATAGAGGAGGAAAGATATTATAGCTTTCCTTGAAAGAGGAAAGACTGTCATGCCATTAGTTCTTTGCAGAGCATTGGCCTTCCTGACTAAAAATGAAGTTCATCCACATGCTTGGACAGAACTTTGGAAAGTGGGGAGCCCATACTTACGAATGCGCTTTACTGTTGCCCGGTGGCGTAGTACAGGAGTCAGGGCGACGCCTCCCTAGAAAAGGAGCACGTTGTGAAGGGGACGTGAAGGCGATCACGTCGGGGTCACCAGTTGATGCGTTGCTGGTCCCACTGCAGGGATGAGGAGTCAGCTGGTAGCCCACGCCCGGACCGACTGCCCGGACGGGCTTCTCTTGCAGAGGAAATGAAGACAAGGACACAAAGGCATGTTCTTGGGAGAGGAAGCTCAGAGCAAACTTTGCCCCTCTCTTTTATTGTGCAAGTTTAGGGTGGGGTTTAGGGTGTATGAGGAAACATTCCTTTTGGGTACATTTGACCATATAAGGCTATGTATTTGCATATTTGACCATATAAGGAAACTGACCATATAAGGCATACTGACCATATAAGGTAATACCTATGTTGACCAATCATAGCTTTACACGTGTTGTTGGTTGTTTTGTTACCTGCCTCACTATGTTGACCAATCATAGCTTTACACATGTTACCTGGCAGGTATGGTATCATTGGATCATTGGGTGATATCGCAACAAGGAATTGCCCAAAGCCCCTTTATTGCATCCTCAGTTTCAACCCCCACTCCCAGGAGTCCAAACTTCAACCAAACTTAGCTCAGACAAACTTGTAGGATTTGTACATGGCCTTATAGGAATCTGACAACAGCCAATAGAATACATGTTCTAGAACAGGAAGCTCAAGTGAAAAGGCCAAGAGAAGGTATAAATACCCCACCACACACTCTCAACTCCATATTGTCAGCTACATCAGAACTACCAACATGTGGTTCTGTTCATCAATAAATGGACCCTCTTTCCAATCATCCTCCAGCCTCCATTTTTTTCTCCAGTGTCTTTCTCCCAACTTGGAATGGAACCAAATGGATATTTCTTCTAACAGGTTATAGTTTATTAGGAGAAAGAACAAATTCAGAATTTATTCATTCACATTTGTGAGGAAGGCTGGCTGTGTGAGGAACAGCCCCTATTATCTAGTCAAGGACAGAATTAGGTAAATTGGTTTGCAATCAGAGGTGGTATTCAGCAGGTTCTGACCAGTTCTGGAGAACCAGTAGTGGAAATTCTGAGTAGTTCGGAGAACTGGCAAATACCACCTCTGACTAGAGATTTTACAGTATCTTTCCCCACCAAGCCACGCCCACCAAGCCACGCCCACAGATACGGTAGGAAAAAAAAAGAATCCCACCACTGTTTGCAATGTTATAATTTTCTTCTGCATCACATCCTTGGGCTATTTAGAAGCAGCTGAAAAGCTGGAGGAACCCCAGTGAAGTTGCTTATTTTCCCTTCCTCATGTATAAGAATTTGTGTTTCTGCATGCAATTTTATCTTCATCACAAAATAAGGGAGAGGTGACACAGAAATTCTTTACTCCAATTCTTCTCCAATTGGTGCCATTTTAACCACTACATTACAGAGAGCTGAAGAAGCTTCTTGGATGGGAAGCAAAATGTCTTCAAAGAAAAAAAAAATCTTTACATCATTTCAGTACTCTCCTCACACTTAAGATTGCTGACTTTTCGGGCAATTCTCAGAGTCATGATTTTAATATAATCTTGTAGTGAAGAACACTTCTTTCTATGATATGAAAGGACTCACTTCAACATCAGGATTTTGTTATAGACCCAGGAGCACACATGGCCAGTTGATTTTGAACTCTTGGCAAAAGGAGCAGAAGGATTTCTGTTGGGTAGCACAACTCCAGATAACCTCTACATGTCAGCAAAGAGTTAGCTTTTTAAAAATATATATATTTCTGCCTTCTGGTGGCCATTCAAAGTTTTGCAGCTCAGATTTAGTAGCCCTAATTTGTGAAAAAAAAGTGCTGAGGTATCCAAGAGTAGCCAATTCTTAACTTCTCTCTATCTTTCATATAGTTAATCCTGAGCTGCAATCAAGATGCAGTTTGAAACAAAAGCTGTCTGGGTAATGATCAAGTTAACTAATTTTAGTCAACTAAATATATATATATTGCTTAAAACAAATTGCTGAGCCATGGATCTGAGTACAGTTTCTCAAATAAGTAACAGTTGGCAGGGTTCATACAGAGTAATCTACATACCATAGTTTACATGCCATAATAGCAGTGTTCACACAGCACACTCAAAGCAAGCAATATATTGTTTGGGCAGTGCATCAAATTATGGTAATACACCCTGAAAATTGCCCGGAAATATGGTGATGCAAATTAGTTAGCCAGGACATGGGAAGCACTAGACTATTCTGAATAGCAAAATGGGAATTTATGGCTTTGGTATATTGCACAAACTGTGACTTATTCAACAAACCATAGTTAAGCCAACTAACAGTTGTGGGAATGTGGGATCCCAGACAAAGTGACTTGTTATAGTTGGATGTAATGCTTTGCAGTTTTCACCAAAACGTCATTGGCATTCAAGCTTCTTAATGTAAGAGAATTTTATGAGGCCTCAGAAGTCTTCCCATTGTAACCTTTCTGATTTTTCCGACAACTTTTCCCATATTTTATTCTTTCCTCAGAAAAAGTGGAATTAATCTATCTTCTAAGCTGAAGGTATTCCAAGATAGCATTCCATACAAACATTATTTATGATCAAGTTATGAAAATGCATTTTCCTATACTTTTTTGAGCCATCTGCATGGCATTCTTTTGTGTATGGCATAAATATTCAATTCATTGATGATTGTGAGAATACTATACTCAGGAATGACACAATATTTGCTTTAAAATTGCTATCCAGATATTATAGCATCAGCAATACAAGATGAATTATTTCTGCAAATAAGGTAGCAATTATACTTTTCAGAGGTCCGATATTGTTCTATGTACAATCCTTGTTTTATTGATTAAAAACCCCAAATCCACAATCTCAGAAAATTAGAATATTACATGCAATCAATAAAACAAGGATTGTACATAGAACAATATCAGACCTCTGAAAAGTATAAGCATGCATATGTACTCAGTACTTGGTTTGGGCCCCTTTTGCAGCAATTACTGCCTCAATGCGGTGTGGAATGGAAGCTATAAGCCTGTGGCACTGCTGAAGTGTTATGGATGACCAGGATGCTTCAATAGCAGCCTTTAGCTCTTCTGCATTGTTCGGTCTCATGTCTCTCATCTTTCTCTTGGCAATGCCCCATAGATTCTCTATGGGGTTCAGGTCAGGCAAGTTTGCCGGCCAATCAAGCACAGTGATCCCACGGTCATTGAACCAGGTTTTGGTGCTTTTGGCAGAGTGGGCAGGTGCCAAGTCCTGTTGGAAAATGAAGTCAGCATCCCCCTAAAGCTCGTCTGCAGAAGGAAGCATGAAGTGCTCCAAAATCTCCTGGTAGATGGCTGCGTTGACTCTGGACTTAATGAAGCACAGTGGACCAACACCAACAGATGACATGGCTCCCCAAATCAACACAGACTGTGGAAACTTCACACTGGACTTCAAGCATCTTGCAGTGTGTGCCTTTCCATTCTTCCTCCAGACTCTGGGTCCTTGGTTTCCAAATGAGACGCAAAAGTTGCTCTCATCAGAAAAGAGGATTTTGGACCACTGAGCAACAGACCAGTTCTGTTTTTCTTTAGCCCAGGTAAGATGCTTCTGATATTTGTTGTTCAGGAGCAGCTTGACAAGAGGAATACATTTGAAGCCCTGTCCAGATCCGTCTGTGTGTGGTGGCTCTTGATGCACTGACTCCAGCGTCCTCCACTCCTTGTGAAAGTCCCCAACGCTTTTGAATGGCCTTTTCCTGACAATCCTCTCCAGGCTGCGGTCATCCCTGCTGCTTGTGCACCCTTTTCTTCCACCCTTTTCCCTTCCGCATAACTTTCTATTAATGTGCTTTGATACAGCACTTTGGTAATATCCAACTTCTTTTACAATTACCTTTTGAGGCTTTCCCTCCATACGGAGGGTGTCAATGATGGTTTTCTGCACAACTGTCAGGACAGCAGTCTTTCCCATGATTGTGATTCCTACTGAACCAGACTGAGAAGCCATTTTAAGGCTCAGGAACCCTTTGCAGGTGTTATGGCTTAATTAGCTGATTAGAGTAGGACGCTTTGAGCCTAGAATATTGAACCTTTTCACAATATTCTAATTTTCTGAGATTGTGGATTTGGGGTTTTCATGAGCTGTAAGCCATAATCATCTCAATTATGACACATCACGGCTTGAACTATCTTGCTTTGCATGTAATGAGTCTATCATATATATTAGTTTCACCTTTTAAGTTGCATTACTGAAATAAATGAACTTTTGCATGATATTCTAATTTTTTGAGTTTCACCTGTATGTATCAGAATGGTCAATCAAATGGCAACTTCAAATCTCAACAAATAAATGCTCTGTCTTACATATTGGCAAAAAAAATCAGAACATAAAATACAAGCTGAATAGTCAAGACCTTGTTGATGATCAAAACTCTGTCAAGGACCTTGGGGTACTCATCTCTAATGATCTAAGTGCTAGAGCCCACTGTTACTACATAGCCAAAAAGGCATTAAGAGTTGTTAACCTAATCCTGCGTAGCTTTTTCTCCGGTAATATCACACTACTAACTAGAGCATACAAAACATTTGCTAAACCAATACTTGAATACAGCTCATCAGTCTGGAACCCGTATTATGTATCCGATATTAATACAGTTGAGAAAGTCCAGAAATATTTCACAAGAAGAGTTCTCCACTCCTCTACTCGTTGCAGAATACCTTATGCCATCAGACTTGAAATTTTAGACTTAGAAAACCTAGAACAATGCAGTCTTCAGTCCGATCTAAGTATAGTACATAAAATTATATACTGCAATGTCCTACCTGCAAATGAATACTTCAGCTTCAACCATAACAATACAAGAGCACACAATAGATACAAACTCAAGGTAAACCACACCAAACTTGATTGCAGGAAATACGACCTCAGCAACAGAGTGGTCAATGTCTGGAATACTCTACCTGACTCTGTGGTTTCTTCCCTAAACCCCAAAAACTTTAACCTTAGACTGTCTACTATTGACCTCACCCCTTTCCTAAGAGGTTTGTAGGGGGAGTGCATAAGTGCACCAATGTGCCTACCGTCCCTGTCCTATTGTCTCATTTTATTTCTCTTATATATATCCATTTCATGTATTCATAACTATGTTTATACTTATACCTGTTATCTTATAATCGCTTGGCAAAACAAATAAATAAATAAAATTATAGGTGCCAAGAACAGTTCAAGCTGAATTTACATTGGGAGCCATTTGGGTGTACTGATTAAGGCACCATACTGCCTTTTGCATAAAAGCTACTGGGTGATCTTGGTCTAGTCCCTCTCTCAGTCCAACCTGCCCAACAGGGTTGTTGTGGGGAAAATAGGAGGAGGAAGGAGTTATTTACAATGCTGATGAAGTTGTTTTCCATTCAGTCATCCAACTCTTAAAAGTGTGATATACATTAAATAAATTTCAGCTGATCTGCAGTTCTTTAAATTACTCTGAATGGGATATAACAGTGAAGCAGCTCGAAGGGGCATGCCACTTCTGGCAAATAATTGTGTATACATCCACCAGAGGCTGAGGTAAAATACTTGTGTGTGAGGAAAGGGCTTCATGAGAATAAGAATGAACACCAAGTATACGTGACAATAATTTGTGAGTGGGAGGAAATGGTTGCCTGAGGATGTGGTGGGGAAAATACAGGTCTTAGATGTTGCCAGAATCAAAATGATGCTCCTCCCATCGTGTCTTCCCCATCTCAAACCTTGTAGTAATCATCATATGAAAGGAAGTATCCTACAGGCACTTTCTCTTCTATCCATGGATAAATATAAAGAATACTCACCCATTCATGGCACCCAAGCTCTGCTGCCTGGGACAACCCATTTTCATTCTGGCTAATGATAGGGGAAATCTGCGAGCTGCTGACAGATTTCACCCATCACATTAAGATTCGTTGTATTTTTTTAAAAAAAAATAGACCTCATGTGGCTGGGTTTATTTTGCCATGCTAATGCCATATCAGTTGCTAATCTGTTAAGCATGTTGTATGAGTTTAGCCTTACATACACAATGGTGAGAAGCCAGGGAGATTTTGCACCTGCATTCATGCAGTATATTCAATCCTAATACAATTTGTTTGGTTGCGGTTTACCATATTGTAGGCATCCAACTTTTATGATTTATAGACCATGGTTTTCCACTGAATAATTATGAGATCCACAGGCAATTGGAGTTAGGCAATAATCCATATCTTTGCATACATGAGAACAGCTGGAAAGTTATTTTTAAAATTATCTGGAGTCCCAATGGTCTTTTAGAGGTTTCCTCTGATCTCATCCTTTAACTTGAAAAGCACGGCATGCCAGGATGCCTCCTGGCCTGAACCCAGAGAAGCAGCACACTATGGGACTTGGACTAAGAAGGCTAACGGGTCAATATGTAGAAAACTGAATTACGGGAACAGCGTATGCACACATGCACACACCAATTAGGTTCTTCACATTGTGTCTGTGAAGAAAAAAATTGGCTGTGATTGAGAGGGAAATTGGAGTTGCTCTTTTCCATCATAGAAGCCTGAGCGCCATCTGGGGGTCATTGTGCAAAATTACCAGCAACATTTAAGTTGCATTCTGCTTACATTTCGTTTATTGTGGGACACAGGTAGGGCAAAAGGTTATAGTCCAAGAGTTTAAGGGGGTGGGGGAGAGATTTTTTAAAAAATAAATAAATATGCAAATGGAAATCTGGGACAGCTAGCTGAATCCAGTGTAAATCTCTTCTGCCTGTTGAAGTAACTCAGTGGTGTTGTTAGCAAGTCCTGTTTTCAGTTTCTGTTCCCCAATGCACTCTATACCTTGTTGACCCCATATTGGTCTTCCTTTCAAGCACATTGAAAACATTAAGACACAGTGAGGTGATCTACATGAAATATAACTGGTTTTTTTTTAAATATTAATCCTCAAAAAACTCCCAAGTTGACCTCAATAGCTAGTGATTTGTTAGACATGGCCACATAATTATCTTGACAACTGTCTGAAACTGGATCTTCAGGAATGTTTTTTGATTTCTCAAACTAGTCTATACCGAGGGATTTCCTAGTGGTCTCCCATCCCACCAATAACCACATTCAACTCATATGGCATTTTGAGTTCAGCTCAGATTGGCTAGTGCTGCTGTCTAAGCAAGGCTCATAGGTTTAAGCAAAAGAAAGTTTGTATATCCCCTGGTATTTATCCAAAATATTTAGAAAACACTATTTTTGGATGGAAGAGCATAACTATTCCAATCTTTTCACACTCATGGAAGTGTTTGCAGCACTGGGATTCTAGGCGTTGTGGTACAATGCAATTTATTTGGAATGTGTCATTTAGAGAAAGCTGCTATATAGTAAGACAGACAGCCCTGCCTTCAACATTGTTTGGTTTAGTGGGAAGTAATCACAACCAAGTTATTACTAAAATGTGTGTGTGCGTGTGTGTGTGTGTGTATGTAAATTATGTATATATACATATATATGTATGGTATTCAGCTTTGTTCTGGTATTTTCCCTCGTCATTATAGTTGTGCTTTTAAAGTTGTAGTAGCAATGTCTCGGCAGAAACTCATCTGCCATCATCAGGCTTCTGTATTGTGTTCGTCTGTGCTGGTTGGTATTTATTTTTGATGATATCAAGAGTTTCTTTTATTAGGACTTGAGTGAATAGTGAAACCACGTTGAAACTTACAAGCAGATCTTCTTGTTCCACGTGTAGATCTTTGATCATTTCCAAGAAGTGGTATGAGTTTTGTACCTGTGAAGCTGCTGTTTCAGCATGGGGCTGTAGCTGTTTTGCTAAGTGTTTAGCTAGGTTTTGTAGTGGAGCTCCTCTGGAGCTGCCTATGGGTCTGAGAGGTATGGCTTCTTTGGGTATTTTTGGGAGGTCGTATAGTTTGGGGCATCTGGAAGATTTTTCTCTTTGGATGATCGTCTGTTGGATCTCTTTGCTCATGTGGCTGATTATAATTTTCTTCTTGGTTATTTTTTCCAGACATGTGATTGGGTCCATGTTTATGGGTTTGTATGTGGAATCTTGGAGTAGGTCTGTCAATTTTGTTTCGTAGTCTTTTCTATCCATTACTACTGTGGCATTCCCTTTGTCTGCTGGAAGTATGATTATGCTGCTATCCTTTTTTAGGGCTTGCAGGGCTTTTAGTTCTTCTTTGTGCAAGTTGCTTTTGGGTGGTTTGCTTGTGCATAGGATGTTAGTAACTTGGTGTCTTATTCTAACAGCTTCATCTGTATTTAATTTAGTTAGGCTGGATCCTACTGCACATATGATGGATTCTGTGGGGATTTTTTTGGGTGCTATAGCATAATTGAATCCTTTTGTTAGGACATCCATTTCTGTTTTGGAGAGTTCTCTGTTGGAAACGTTATATACTAATTGTTTCAGACGTTGTTGTGAGTTGTTGGGGGCTTTCTTGTCATGTTCTAATTTCTTTAGTTTCTTCAAGAGTTTGTCATTTTTGGAAGTGGTTTCAGTTTCAGCTCTCCAAGTTGTAAGTTGTTTTATCTTGTCCCAAAGTAGAGGGTGGATTTTGCTGCTCAATTCCAGGTGTAGTGCTAGCAAATCTTTGTTTAACTGATCCAATTGGAATCTCTTTCTGTGGAGCTCATTCCTGAGTAGAGCCATTTCAGTTCTTTTCAGGATACGTTTAGTAGCTGCTGTGCTGTGATGAAATGTTAATTAGAAGCAGGTTGGTGTTGATTGTTGTCTCTGCAGCTGCGTAGGAATTTGAGGTCACATAGTATTCCTGCTCTTTTAACTTCCAGCTTCTCATAGGTTTTGGTCTGGCTGTTTATTTCCTCCCAGACGAACATAATACAGAAGCCTGATGATGGCAGAAGAGATTCTGCCAAAACGTTGCTACAACTTTAAAAGCACAACTATAATGATGTGGGAAAATACCCAAACAAAGCTGAATACCATACATGTAAGTACCCACGAAAATTTAAGAAAACAAACAAACACACACACACACACACACACATATATATGGATCTACTTCCAATCTTATGTGGGAGAAAACCCGAATAACCAAAGATCCACATACAAATACACGCAAGAACCTCAGAAAACATACATGCATGCATACATACATACATACATACATACATACATATATGCATACATATATATACATATATCTATGTATGGTATTCAGCTTTGTTCGGGTATTTCCCCACGTCATTATAGTTGTGCTTTTAAAGTTGTAGCAACGTTTCAGCAGAATCTCACCTGCCATCATCAGGCTTCTGTATAGTATTCATCTTTGTGTCAGGCTTTGCAGCCGTTTCAGTTTTAAATTTGATGCTAGAAAACAAATATATATATATATATACATGTATATATACACACATATATATGTTTTATTAAGTTTTTGCAGGTATTTATATGTATGGTATTCAGCTTTGTTCGGATATTTTCCCACGTCATTATAGTTGTGCTTTTAAAGTTCTAGCAATGTTTCGGCAGAATCTCATCTGCCGTCATCAGGCTTATGTATTGGATTCGTCTGTATGTCAGGCTTTGCAGCCGTTTCGGTTTTAAATTTGGTGCTAGCCTACTGCTGTGCCAAAATGATTTTTTCTTCATCCTGATTGGTTGGGAGTCTTGGTTTGTGTTTATTGGTCTTGGAGTTTGCTGTGTTCTGCTTGATTGGTGTTTCTAATATCTTCTGTCTGTTTTGTAGCATTTTTTTTGTCTTGATTGGCTGGCAACATTGTGTTTCTTGTATTGGAGGCTTTTAGTGCGGCTTGGCTTCAGGTGAGTGGCCGGCATATATATATATATGAACCAGAAGCCTGATGATGGCAGATGAGATTCTGCCAAAACGTTGCTACAACTTTAAAAGCACAACTACAATGACGTGGGAAAATACCTGAACAAGGCTGAATGCCATACATGTAAGTACCCGTGAAAACTTAAGGAAACATATACATATACATATACATATACATACATACATACATACATACATACATACATACATAAATACATAAATACATATATATATATATATGGTATTTAGCTTTGTTCGGGTATTTTCCCATGTCTTTATAGTTGTGCTTTTAAAGTTATAGCGACGTTTCGGCAGAATCTCGTATATGTGTATTTATATATGTATAAAACCACTTAGAATGTTTTATATATACTTAGAAGGCCAGTGAGGTGAGAAGGGCTCAGAACACCTACTGAGAGTTTCTATCAGAGGTAGAAGTTTAGGAGAATTGGCATCTTAAATTTTGTTCGTAGCAGGGGTGTAAGAGCAGATATCTTTCTGCTACAATTCTGCTTGTCTGCATTGGTTGCAAGCAGCAGAAACTTTTCTCTGTGGGAATGCACAATTCCATCTCCTGCTTCTCTACAGAATATAAATGGGTGTTTCAACCTCTTCCCCAATTTTAGAGCTAGTCATTATGGTCTTAAATCATAATGGACTATCCATTTGACTAACCTGATTTTTCCTTTCTTTTTTAGTGGTGGATTAATTGCCCAGTCGTGACATGAACATCAGAGTTGTAAAGTGAACCCATTGCTCGTTATGGACCGGTTTTGCCAAAACCCCAAAGTGCCTCTTTTCAGTAAAAATGTCAAAACCAGAAAGATTAAAAAATAAAAAATTACAGGTAGAGCTAGTCCTCAGCTTATGGCCAAAATTGGGACCAGAATTTCTGTTGCTAAGCAAAGGGGTGGGTTAAGTGATTCATGCTTGATTTCGCGGCCTTTTCTTCACTTGTGCTTGTCAGAAGCTGATTGGGAAGGTCACAAATGATGACCATGGGATGCTTCATGTAAATACTGGCCGGTTGCCAAGCACCCAAATTTTGAGAAGATGCCACGCCAGTTGTAAGTTACTTTTTCGATGTCGTCGTAGCTTTCCATAGCCGCTAAGCCAAGGGCTGCCTATATGTGACCCGCTACTACTAAAATGGGGTGGCAGGATTAGAACCTGCCTCTGAACGTGCCTGGCAAGAGCACAAGTCGGGCACTTATTTCGTCACCGTGGCAGATACAGAAAGGCCTGCGCCATCCCTAGTGAGAAAAGAAACCCATTCGAAGGAGGCCTTTGACTTTCCATCACTTTATTTTGTAAAAATAGAAAAGTGCCCCACCCCATCCCCTTCTGCGGCACAGCTGGGAGTGTAGGGGCAGGGGAAGAATCCTGTAAAATACCATGGAAAGCTGGTTATGTAAACATCCAAGAAGGGCCTCACCCCCCTTTTTTAAAAAAAAAAAAAACTTTTTTATCCCACCCCCACCACAAACAGACCCCCATTTTAAGGCCCCGGGGTATTTATTTTGACAGCTTATTTTAGGAGGGGTGGGGGAGAAACCCAAGACCGTTCAGCGGGCGGCTCTGTTCCTTGGTGCGCTGCAATCTGTCAACACTTGCTCTTGCAGGGGGAAGGGCCAAGCTCTCACTCACTTTACTGCCCATTCCCTGGTGAAAACATAAGCCAATAAATAAAACCTCCCGGGGGGGTGGGGCTGCCCTGCTCATGGCCGGAGAGGGAAAGAAAGCAGCATCTTGAGCTGCGGAGGGAGCGAAAGAAGGCTGCGGAGTTTAATCCGCCCTGCAGCCTCTCCCAGAGGCAAAGCTCGCCCCCCCACTTTCCTTTTCTCTACCCACCCCCTCTGATGAAGGCTTCCCAGAGGAAGAGAAGAAAGGGAGGCCGAGACAGAAGAGTAGCTGATAAGAGCGAAGGACTAAGCTGAGGGCCAAAACTTGATAGAACAACTCCTCCCCGCCCGCCCAAGCTTTGTAGTGTTCGGGTTTTTTATTCCTATTGCTGAAGGCGGCAGGAGAGGCTTTGCGGAGGAGACGTCTGCCCTCTAGCGATAAGGAAGAAAGCTTCGTCCCTGGAGTTGTGAGAGAGGAGCAAAAATGGCTCCTCCTCTCAGCCTTTGGGAGGGAAATCAAGCTTCCTGGAGCAGAAGTGGTCTTTCTTGCTCCATCAAAGTGCTGCAGAAAGGCAAGTTAAGGCAAGCCGTGACCACCCACCCGGCTTGCTTTCATCATCCTAGAGACCGACTGACTTCTCCTTGACAGGGGCAGAAGTGGGGAAGGGGGGGGCACGGAGAGACAGCAAACAGGGTCAAATCTGTAACTCTGCACCGCCACTCCCACTGCCCCTTATCAGCGCGATATCTTTGGTTATCTAGTGTCCTTTGGGGTCCATTTCCCAGAATTCTTAGCACTGGGGTCATAAGCATCCCAAGCAACAGATACAACCCCCGACCCTGCTATACCTCTACGCCTTGGGATGGGGAGACAGCGGGAAGGACCACGATGAGATCCTCTCTCTGCCCTGCGATAATAACACAATAGCATTTTATAAAGCTAATCAAAAGGAGCCCCCACCCCACCACCCCCAGGAATTCACATAGCTTGCCGGAATCCATCAGAGATGGATTGTTAATACAAGCACACCCTAAAGGCGACACGTAGAGGGATGCGTACATAGTCCTGCCTTTGTCTTCTCCATTCCCCAACATCATTGGTCCAAGGTCTCTTGTGTGCAATGGGGAGAGGAAGGGCTGTTACGTTCCTCCGTTGGTCTTCAGATTCTTGAATAAATAGCATCCCATGTGCCAGGGGTTCCTGGCTCGCAAGGCAGAAGGACGAAGTGGATTTTAGACTGAGTTGAACCAAGAAACCACTCCTGACAGAGTCCCTGTCGGCTCTTGGGGTGCCCCCTTTTCTCTCAGAGGCTCTGAGTTTATGGGGGGGGGAAATTGCACGTGCGGAGCTCACCCCGTTTTGAAAAGGGGGAAATCTCCAAGTTGTAGCCCCTTTGGGGCTTCCCAGGTTCTGAACATTTGGCTTGAAGCTGCTTGAGTCAGCTGGGTAGGCAACCTGGGGGCTTTGGCAAAGCTCTGGGGTTGGGAGAAAAGGCTTCTGAAGAGACATCCAAGGCCCCAAAGAAAAAGATTAAGGCAAGAGGCATCCAGCCCACGTCACCAAACACAGAGGAGGAGAGAGGAACAGGCTGCCGCTGCCTCCTAGCTCATCTTGACTGCTGCTGTCCTGATGCCTGACTCCGGCAGATGAGCCAAGAGCAGGAAAGGCAAGCCTAAAATGGCGTCCAGGAGGAAATGGGCCGTGGGAAGGCAGAGATGAGACCCAGGAAAACCATCTTCTCCCAGCCTTTCTCAGCCTAGATCCTGCCTTTCTTGAGGTGCTAAGGGGTTTCCTCTTGGCTTTTGGCGTCAGCTGGGCTCTCCTCAGTGCTCGGGGCTTCTGCCGAAGTTGGAGGTTGTGACAGCTGATCTTCAAACATTTCAGGGTTTTCCAGCATTTCTCGGATGAGTGGTGGCATGGGACCAGGGATCTCCATCTTCAAGGTGATGGCCCGTTCAGCACCTGTGGAAGAGCAGAGGAGGGAAACGGGTAACATCGGTGGATGGGAATTTCCCCATGAAGCAGATCAGGTAATAAGAGAGACTGCATTATTTTTCACCAAGAAAAGTTGCCATAAGCTTTTCGTTGATTCTACGGGCAGCCCTCAACTTACCACAGTTCATTTGGTGACCGTCCGAAGTTACAACGGCATTGAAAAAAAACGACGTGACTATTTCCCCCACTTTCCCCCTGGGCTCGTGATCAAAATTCAGACGCTCGGCAACTGACTCACTTTTATGACGGTTGCAGAGACTTGGGGTCATGGGACCACCTTTTGTGAACTTCTGACAAGGAAAGTCAATGGGGAAGCCAGGTTCAATTAACATCCATGTTACTAACTTAATAACCACAGTGATTCACTTAACAAAACTGTGGCAAGGCAGGTCGTAAAATGGGGCTGAATTCACTGAACAAATGTCTCGCTTAGCAACGAAAATGTTGGGCTCAATTTTGGTTATAAGTCGAGGACGAGCTGTACTGAAAACCCAGAGCAGCTACCAACTTCAGTTCACACACACTGGCTGTCTGCACATATACCCAAGACTCTTCATAACCTCTGTGGGAGGAACCAAATTTTTTTTAATGAAGGGGTGGTGTTAAAAGCTCTGGAGGAAGTACTGCTGCAGGATAACTCCTCCTTTTTCCATAGCTCTTGGAAGAGTCCTTCCATCGACCACCAATTACAGGATATGCTATGAGCAAGAGGGGGAGTCAACCGGATCAGTAGGCTTCCTCCACACTGCAGCAAGCAAAATAGTGTAAGAGCAATTAAAAGTAGAAGCCGTTTCTTTCTCTTCAACCATAAGTCTGTGGTTCCTAGGGTGACATATTTTGAGACTGCTTCAGGAATGTTCCATGACAAAAACTCCGAATATTCGCACCCACCTCCAATGACCCTACGTTCCCAATTGAGAATAAACCGTTTTACCTTTGGTACTGATCCCTCTCAGATCAGTAATTTTCATTAGCATACGGGGAAACATGTGAGGCTTGTTGGGCCGACGTCGGCGCGCATAAATCTTCAGGGCTTCCAACAATGGTTCCTGCAGATTATCTACTTTTTCCGGCTCTTCCAGGTCCATTCGATCTATGGGGAAAAGAAAGACCGTGGTGTGTTTGTTCTGCTGCTTTTGAACAATCTAGATTGCTTGTGACTGTTTCACAGCATACACGGAATGCCAGTTTTCATCTCCAGATGAGCACTCTTAATCCTTGTGGATTGCGGGACAAAAATAATAATAATAGAAAAACAATTAGGCAGTAGGAAGCCTCTTAGATAGGGTTTTTGCTTGACCAGGCTTCACTTCAACCGTTCACTGTCGTTTACGTGCTATTTTTACATTACATGCTATTTTTTCCCCCTCCCCTTTCATAAGAGGGAATGGGATCTTAGTATCGCGTCAGGGAAATATTAAATAAATAAGAGCAGGCTTTTATGCTCCATTTAGTCCACGAGGAGAGAAACTGGGTGGATGATTTCTCCAGGGGACAGAAAAATTCTCCAACCCATTTTCAAAGGCAGACTTCTGCAGATGAATGGTAGCACTGCTGCTGTAAACATCTTATGGGAGGACTTCTTAGTAATGTCTTCCCCAGAGACTAGATTGAAGGTCATTGAAGGTAAGGTAGAAGTGACTGTATAATAAAACACAGCGTATTCACATGCGGGCCCGCACAACACTTCACCACTACATCTTTCAAAACGTATCTGTTCATGACCTTCACCCAAGAAATAATTTCTAAAGCAAATTCTCTGTCATTTAAGATAAATGAAACCTGAAAGAACACAACTCTGTTTATGCAATCATACATATAGATTGGTTTGTCTAGGGTACATAACTTACCTTCCTCCTACTTTTAATTTAGAAATTATTTCATTTTAATTGCTACTAATCTTTAGACTTTACAGTGGTCCACTCCTATGTCTGTGGAGATTCTCACTCATCCAGGTCATGGTTGTCCCAAAGGTGCTTTTTTTTCAAGAGGCAACTGGACTTTCTGGGTTTTTTTCTTTGAAGACGTTTCGCTTCTCATCCAAGAAGCTTCTTCAGCGCTGACTGGATGGTGGGGAGAGTCAAAGCGAAGTGTCTTCAAAGAAAAACCAGAAAGTCCAGTTGCCTCTTGAAAAAGCACCTTTGGATCCACTCCAATGTTTTTCCTACAGATCTATGGTGATTCTCCAGGATATACTTTGTGCCATGTGATTTAATTTTCTCCTCTGTAGAATTTGATACTGTGACTGGCTGATAGTTAGGAGAGATTAATTGAAAAGCAGTCTCCTCAGCAAATGCCCTTAAAAGTTATGGGGCGTGTCTGTGTGTAAACAGAAGGTTCCTGTTTTCCCCAATTGCAAGAGTAGGACATCATTCTCTCCACCTCGCACTTGTTGCATTGCCTTCCGGCTGCCTATGAAGAAAAGAAGCTGACCACAGCTGAAGTCTCTGTCCCTCTTCTGAAGTTCCCCGGGGGAAGTTCAGAGCACCCTTCTCCAAAGTGAAGTTTCCATTTGATCCAAGCCGGTAAGGAAAAGACGAGGGATGCGGGAGCTGCGCTTGAGGCATTACCTCCACAGATGAGGCAGATCGCGCTGAGCAGGCCTGTCTCGGTGTCATCCATTTCGAGGGGAAGCAATTGCCCGGCAAAGGCAAAAACCAAGTCAGTGAGGGGCCCAAAGCCAGCATTATGCATCTGGGTGCGGTTCAAGGTCAGCCCATCTGAAAAGGTCATGGTGTCTTGTTCTGGAGTGTAGCGGACACAAATACGGAGCATCTGCGGAGGGTGGAGAGGACAGAAATAAAGTCACCGGAGAAACATATTCTAGGGGAGACCAACCTTGTTTCCCTACTACCCTCTTTTGTTTATTTCTGGTACTCCTATAATATCCCATAAAGAAACTCTTTGGGTTCCATACATGTTTTGAAACATTTTCATCGTGCAAAATGCAGTTTCCTGAGAACATCAGCCTTTCCAATAAACGTTGGCCTTTCCTCCTACAATTATATGTTTGGAAAATGCCCAGCGAAACCTCAGTAACCAAAGCTGAGCAAATATTCTTGTCCTCAAAAAAAAGAAAACTGCAGAGGGAAAGAGCTTTTCGTGTTTCTGCCTGGCTCTTCCCAGCATTCACAGATGCATGAATTATTCAAGTACGGGTTTTAATGTGCATCACTTAGACACACTACTACTTTGGGGATCACCTTTGAACCTTGGTCTTCAAAAAAAGAAAAAAAATCCTGTTGCTCTGCTTAAGGATGAACGTATACCCACTCTATCTCTATGCAGGCCATTCCCTCCCTCAAGCTCTACAGGTCTCTGTCCCTCACCAGGATGTCCAAGCATGCTGCCTTCAGCAAAGTAATCTGGTCAGCAATGGTCAGGGTGGTGAAGCCGGGTAGGCGTTTGGCAAACTCTACTATCTTGATGATGCATTTGGTGGCCAGTTCGCTGAATTTGTCCCATAGCCCAAGGTCCAGCTGTATTCGGTGATCAGCACTGGAATTCTGGAAGAAAAGAGAAGTCAGTCGTTACAGTTGCTTTGTCGTTCTCCACACCTCACATCCTTCTCTGGGGACAAACACAAGACAATGTTACTCCAGAAGTCAGCATTCCTGTTCTGCCCCTCCAAGTGGTCTCCTCCAGCTTAGCGGCTACAAGTAGCTTGGGAATGCAATTCCCCGGATTTCCATTATGGATAAGAATTATGGGAGTTGCAGTCCCAAGATGCAGCCAACAGGCTGTGTCCTGTGTTGGAAAATGCTGTTGAGATCATGAACACTGCAGAAGCTGGTTTTAGTCTTCAAAGAGAACAAAGATATATATTTTTCCCCCTTAACTCTATGGGTATTTTTCTCTGTTGTCTTCCCCATCCTTTTCTCCCCTTCCATTTACCTTTCTTCTTAAAAATAATAACTCTAAACCATCCATAGCAACAAGAGTGTTGAAGAAAAGTGATCGTATTACCTTTGCTACTAACTGAGCAAATTGACAAAGCAAATGACAAGGCGTGCATTTAAGTCTAACTCATGAGAAGATTTAAGAATACGGGATGGGAATACGGCGATCCTCTAGTTATTGGACTACAATCCTAGTGCTGCTTTTCACTGCTGGCTGGACTGACGGGAGTTCACATCTTAGCCATCCAGAGGGTCGCAGCGGCCCCATCGCTGGATCAGTATATTCTCGCTTAATTGTAATATCTACCATTAATAGCCTGAGAGAATTGGACTACTATGTTCTGTTGCAGAATTCCTCCTCCAGTCATGTTAGCTCAGGAATTCTGGGAGTTGAAGTCCACAAGTCTTAAAGCTGTCAAGTTTGAAGACCCTTGTTCTGTTGTGTCCTGTATTCTCTTAACCAGGTTGCTTGAAGTAAAAGTGTTATGTGTTGAAGGGAAGAAGCTTTAATTATAGATGGTTTTGCATGGAGTGGAATGTTGGTTACTGAAAAAGCTATGAAGAAAACAAAGAATTCATGAAAATAAGTGGCATTTTTAGCATTTGGTTCAACACTGAGCAGGGACAAAGACAAGGCTCTGTAATGTTTCCTCTGTTGTTTAATGGATTTATGGATAAATGTATAAGGAATTGTGATGGACAAATAAGAACTGAATGGGGATATAATTGTATTTTTTAATGCAGATGATGCCATATTTTGGTGTGAACTATAATGATTGAACTTTGGACAGTTTGTATGATGTTATGAGAAGTATAGCTCTGAAAATCAATCCGTCAGAGATGAAGGTAATTTATGTGTGAAGGAAAAAATGCAACGAATGATAGCAAGTTACGTATATGGTATATATGGCAAAAACCTAGAACAAGCAGATGAATTCATGTACCTTAGTGAAGTTTTTGGTAAAGACAGAAAAATCGATGTAGAACTTTTAAGTGTAAATATAGAGGAAAGGTGATAGCATGTCATCTGTTGTGAGAAATAAATGTTCTGTGACAATGAGAATGGCTATGTATAGTAATTTAACAGAACTTTATTTAATGAATTTGAACCAAAGGACCAATTTTACATTTGAATTTCACTATGAAAATAATGCATAAGTACATTATTTCTGTGATTTGTTTGATATTTTTTGTCATTTGCATGTATAATTACACAAATTATTTTATGCAAATGGAATGCAACATTACTTGTGTAAATTATGCATTATACACACATCAATCACATAAATTTGGATTTAACAGACACTCAGATTTAGCAGACATTATTTCCCTTTAAAAGGTTTATTCAACTGAGGCTTTATTATTACCAGTATATACGGCTATATTTTGCCTACTTTTATTATATGGGAGACTAGGCCCTGTCAGGAGAAAATAAAAAGGAAGTGAGGACTCTAAGAAGTGTGTGTTGAAACAAGAAACAATAAGGTTAATAATAAATTAATATTAAATGAATGTAATTTGAATACAAAAGCGAGAGACCAGTATGAAAGAAGTACCTTGAGGTAGCTTGTAACAAAAAGGGAGCAATATAGACGAAATTGCAAAAATAAGATTATGAAGGGAGCAAAACAGCTTGAGAGGAAAAGAAAGTGAAAAAGTTGTCTGAATGGACTGAGGATTCTTTAAAAGAGAACCTGAGAATTTATGGTCATACATACGCATCCCATCATGCTTTTAATTTATTTGACTTGTTATTTCTTAATCTTTTTGTATGTTCTGCATAACATTGCTTATCCTGAAAGGGATCAGCATGATGGGATGGGTATATATGTATAGATTATTGATTAATCTTGGACAAATAAGAAATAGTGCTTTATCTTTGGATGTGGTTTCCCTTTTTCCTCTTGCCTTGCTACTCTGACCATTGTCCTATATCCATAGCTGCCTTTTATCAAGTTTTAAACTAACTAGAGTTAAAATTAACAGGTTTGTTCAGATTTTTGATGACAAAGCATGTTGTGGTGGTGTAAGACAGAGCTTCCAAATTCCAAATTTGGAAGATTCCAAATTCCTCCTTGTGGCTTAGCAGAGGATGGGGAAGAAAACACACAACCCAGGAGGTTTTAATTTTGTGGTTTAGCTCACCAGCATAATGTGCTGTGAAACAAAACATTAAGTCCCACAACTCAGACGTGACTCTGTGGGTTCAGCCGAGGCTAGAAGTACCCAGGGGCTTCTAATGCGCCCTGCACTTTAGAGCGATTACATTCTCAGAAGGGTAGGTTACAGTCATTACCGTGGTATATTTGCCCAACTGGCAAAGAGATGGGAAGGTTTCCTGATGAGCTTTGCTGACCTTCTGGATGAGCTCTTCCATTTCAGGAGTCATTTCATAGCTATCTACCACCACTTCCTCTTTCACATCTTTTTTCTTCTTATTGCGGTCATTTCTCACAGCTGAAAGAGGAGAGAGAGAGAGCAAAAGTGATGGAAAAGGATATTTTTAATTGACCATAATATCAATTTCCTTCAAGGGAAGCCTTTCATTTATATCTTGAGAAAAAGACCATGGAGGATCACGGCTGAAATGTTACCATTGACTTAGGCAATACAATAGAAATGGAAATAATATAGGATAGACTCTAAGACAGGGGTCTCCAATCCCTGGGCTGTGGACCAGTACCGATCCCTGACCCATTGGGAAACCGGGCCGTGCAAACAGCGGACGAGGGCACGAAGCTTCATTTGTGCATGCGCAGGAGCTAGGTTGCACATGCAAAACCATTCCCTCTCTGCCACCGCTGCTGCTGTCAGTTCGTGAAGATTAGGGGGCCACCGCTCTAAGATCTCTCTTCCCCGGGAGACAGAGTACAATCCTACAATCCAGATCCTCCACCTCTTTTAAGGAGATGTAAAAAGCAGAAGAAAGGCAACCCAGAGTACTCTGTGGCTGCTTTGAACTTCAATTCCCATCAGATCCAGCCAGCAGAGTCATATTGGCAAAGATTTGTGGGAGCCATAATCCAAAACATCTGGAGGGCACAAAGTGGCCTGTTCCTTCTGCAAAATATCTTCAGACGGTTTGCCAACTCTTTGTTTTTTCCTCCTACAGACGGACCTTCTCTCTTAAGCCTCAACTGCTGTATTGCTTTGTTTAGAATTATCATATCAGGGCTGTAAAAAAAATAAAAATAAAAACCCGGGGAACTGCTAAATGGCAAGAAAGGGTGAGAGACAATGAAGACAGCTGATAGGTTGAACCTCTAAAGGAACAGGCAGACAGCTGCACTTAAATGTACTCGGCTTGTCTTTCTGATGACAGAAAAGAATAACAGCATCAAATTGGTTCCTCTGACTGCTGAGCCTGAATCTGCTGTGGTTACAAGGGTGGCAACTGTTGCTTCCCTTATGGTATTAATAAAACAACTTTCCTTTCGAGGAGCAGGAAAACAACCCTTAATCACTTTTCCTAATATGGGACAGAGTGGATGTGGGCAAGTATGGGTGCATGGTCTGGAATGGTATGCTCAGCCACCTGTCAAGATTGCCCGGCAGGTACAGGGTGCGGGGAGGGGTGTCTGCCTGGCTATTTCTGGAAAAACAAATTCCTAGACAGTGTTGAGAAACTGGCCCAGAAAAGATTACAGGAGGGAGCAGGAGGGAACGACTGACAAGCTAACTCCATCCTCAACTTATAGAAATGGTGGTGTTGGCGATGAGTCCAGTTCTGCCTTTCTGGAAAAGAAAACCTGGATATAGCCTGTGGATGCACTTAGATCAGTGGTTCTCAACCTGTGGGTCACAACCCCTTTGGGGGTCGAACGACCCTTTCACGGGGGTCTCCTGAGATTTATCGGAAAACACATATTTTCGATGGTCTTAGGAACCGAGCCATAATTTTATGGTTGGGGGTCACCATAACACGAGGGGGGGGGGGGGGGGGGGGGGGGGGGGGGGGGGGGGGTGGGGGGGGGGGGGGGGGGGGGGGGGGGGGGGGGGGGGGGGGGGGGGGGGGCCAACTTGTCAAGCCAATTCACTGTGGGACAATGTAACAATTCTATTTAATTATTTAAAATGATTTTTTTAAAAATCAATTTTTGCCATTCACATTTTATTCTGTTTCTCCTTTTGCGTCTTTTCTTTAATGATTTCTGTTCTGCCATTTCTTTGAAGTTAGTGTAACTCTCGTCCCGCAGTGAGTTATCATGTGGCAGAGATGGCCGTAACGAGTTGTTCTGTAATAAGTTGGCCGTGGCGAGTTGGCCGTGGTGAATTGTCATAGACCCTAAAGTGATGTCCGTCTCCACATCCCCAATAATAAAAACAGCATGAAGCCCAACCACCAAAACCCAAAGTCCTTTCTTCGCGCTATCACGGGAGAACCTATAATGTGCCTGGTTGTGATGGAATCAGCAACATCAAGAGCCCCGGTGGTGCAGTGGTAAGAACGCAGCATTGCAGGCTAATTCTGCTGACTGCCAAGCCTTTGATCCTGACCAGCTCAAGGTTGACTCCGTCTTCCATCCTTCTAAGGTTGGTAAAATAAGGACCCAGATTGTTGTTGGGGGCAATATGCTGACTCTGAAACCACTTAGAGTGGGCTGTAAAAGCACTCTGAAGCAGTATATATAAGTCTAAGTGCTATTGCTATCAAGTGGCAGAATATGGTTCCTTCTTTCTAGTTTAAAGAAACCTTCTGGGGAGCACAGAATTAATGAAAAGTATCGACCCTGTTTTTGTTTTTTTAAACCCAAGTCTAAGTGTCTTTCAAAAGAGCATCAAGTTCCTGTTTGATAGGAGCCACAAATAAGATCTGATAGACACTTTGAAACATGCCAATCAAGCACTCTGTGGGCAAATGCCCCTCCCAACGTCAAACTTCTTGATTCTTTTTCAGGCCTGGCCAAAATGGCCATGGAGGTCAGCCTCCATCAACTGGATGAGGAAGAGCCTGCAAAGGGAGGCTGTGGGAGGGTTGCCATTCTTGGCACTGCCAACAAACATAGCAGCCTACACAGGTGAATAGAAGCTGGGCCCATCCCTCCCCATCAGCAACTCTTTCATGGAGGAAGCAGGCCAGAGCACATCCATCTCAAAAACTGTGTCAGGAGAAGAGGAAAAACACTTCTTTAAAACTGGAACGGCTAGGCTGGAAATGAGACAAAAACAACTCGATGAGGGAATGCCACTAAAAAAAAAAAAGACCCAGTTACCAGCAGATGTTCATGCCTTGGGTAGGGTGGTATGAGAGTAAACAAACTGAGGTATGCTCTCTATTCTCCACCCAAAAGTATTATTGTACTCTATACCACCTCAGACTATTTGTCCATCAAGCAGCAGTTCTCCAGGATTTCGACCAGATAATCTTTCCCATGACCTCTCTGAGCCTTTTTTTTGAAACTGGAGAGCTCAGGAATTTAAACTGGGATTGTCCGCATCCAAACAGCTCTGCCCAAAAGCAGCAGTCCTTCATGTCAAGACTTCTAGTCGCTTTACCACCCTCCCAGTTTTGCTTTGACCCTTGGTCAGAGTGCCTATCAATTACCCCATGCCATGTTCTTTTCTTTCTCTTTTTCAGCCTAATCATGGGTTTGAGATTCCAAATTCCACACCTCTGTCATCTCCCTAACCTCAGTCTAAGCCATGCAGTAAATTCTGCAATCCCCCCAAAAACATGATCACAGAATTGTTCTCAGAATGGTGCTCAGTCAGAAGTAAACCAGAAGGACCAACTAAAGGGCTGGATAGAGAGCCATGGGGATGTTGAAGAGGTTGGGAAAGGAGGATGGGTAGGATTTCTGTACCTCACTTCATCCAAGAAATAGAGCTGTTGCTTTCTCCAGTGTGGAGCAATATAGCCAAGGTCAGAGTTTCTCCAATGGCAAGACAAAACTCATCTTTGATCATGTGAATCCACCGACTGAACAACATTCATTAAAAATAACCTGCAAAGTTCTTGATTTCTCCTTACCTTACACATAGCATATTCCACGTCTGCAGACTCAAGCAAGAAAAATCCAACCTTAAGTAGCATCCTACAAGTAGGAGTTTCAGGGCATTCTGTGCTTTGTGGCAAGAGGTTCCACTGGGTAATGGCAAATACTGAGTAATGTTGTCAAGCTCAAATGGGTTGGGGACCCTCAACAAGCCCTCCCTAGAAGAATATGTGGGACGTGCCAAATGAAATAGCTGAGATGATCCTGCAGGTACATGTAACCCAAACTATGTGGGCATTAAAGATAACCAGCACTTTGAATGAGGCCCAGGAACAAATCAATAACCTATACTGTAACTATAGCGCCAGTCTTACCTGACTCTATCTTCTATCAATGCCTAGTAGAAGAGCCACTGCACTTAGAGTCAATTAAAGTACATGATTTGTCTTCAGAGGTAGTCCAGAAAAAATAACTTTGAGGAACAGGCGGAAGAGCCACAACCAAAACAACAATCTGATAAAAGAAATCTGATTCCGGCACAGAAAAATTGAAAAAAAAATGTCTCTGAGAAGATCCTCTCCAGTTCTCACAAAGAGAAAGGGAGGGTGGAGATCAGTATATTTAGTCTTGCAACATTTTGTTAACCTTTTACTGTAATAAAGATAATATTAGCATTCATAATTTTGGTCCTAGTTGACATCCTATTACTCAAATATGTTGGAGGGAGAAAAGTGTACTACATACACTGTTTTGAACTTCCATACAAAAGTCGGGATATAAAATCACACCAATAAATCCAATTAGTAATCAAATCACCAGCCTACGATGGGCAAAGCCTACTCAGACATTTCTCTAACAGGAATCATAAGTCTAGGAGGAACCCAAATTGTGGGTGTACTCCTTTGCGAGGAGTGGGGCGTGTGATCCCATTTATTCTTGGCAAATAACAAGGAGTAGTATCCATCTTACAGTATTTCATCTGAGCTTGCTTTGACCGCTCCACGCACTGAGTCAGATTTTTTTTTTTTAACCTAGCCATAATACTCAAGAATTGGAATTTGATTGAAGCAGAATCAGGTAGAACTGTTCTCATGATTTAAAAAAAAAACATTGCTTTTGCTGATTAAGCATAGTTACTTTAACGATCATTGAAGCCACTTACATCTGAATGGCCGAGTTAACGCAATTTACAATTTGCTTAATTAGATTAACCATTTTGGGGGATTTGCACACTACAAAAAAAATCACTAACTATAAAAGCTGGGTTCACACATCACAAAATCTAATCAGGATAAGATTAACCATGCTGAGGATGCTTTAGAAATACAGCGTTTAGATATGTAAGAGCTCTGGTTAAGCATACCATGTGAACACAATGGTATGATGAGTGTTTGCTTAGAAATTGCCTCAGGTTCCATCATGCAAAAATAGTGAGGGATACCTAAAATAAACACTCTCTGGTGATCATTTTAAACTTACCTCTCCCACACTGCTGGAGAGGAAAGAGAAAGAGAACAACAAACACAAATTAAGTGAAACCTGTAATTGGGAAACTGATAGTAATTACTAATTGTCCAGAAGGCATAGCAAATATCCCAAATGGCATAAGAGCCTTGCGACGTCTGGGTTTAGACTCTACCTGCATTTTACCAAAACTGTTCAGAATTATTTGAAATACTTCCAAGTTATTAACTACTTGGAAATATTTCACCTCTTCTATTATATTTGAATCAGATATTGGTTTTTTTTATAGAAAGAGTTGATAATGGGGGAAGGTTTATGTTGCAACCTCAATGCCACTGACGGAGCAAGAGGCAAAGAGACTTAACTAATCTACTCTTTGTGCTACTTTTAAAAATACGAATCAAATTATTAAACAGCATTGTAGAGGACAGTCCCATTGCCCCCACAGCGCACGATGCCCTAGGAATAAGTCTTATAAGTCTTAAAGTCCCTAGGAATAAGTCTCATAAATGAAACAGGGCTTGCATTTGAATAAAAACAGATAGGAATATATTCTTTGCCACTCTTTTGGTTTGTTTCCGTGCACAGTTTTGGGAAGGGCAGGGATTTTAATCCAATTTCTGCAGGGATACAAGCTGTTTTAAAAGGGCATTTAAAGGCACGGTGGTCATGGGAATACTTTCCTTGTCCAGGAAGGCAATAAAAGCAGCCATTTGTCCAGTATCTACGGCTCCCCCAATAAACTGGGTTTCGGGGTGTTAAAAGGGGGGCAGTTTCTGTGTCGCTCTCCCTGCTAGCTGCAAAATCTCAAAAGGAAGCCTGGATTTGGCGCCCTCTGGAAAAGGCATCCAAGAGAGGGCCCCAAGAGGGCTTCTCCTGCGTTGGCACGTAGGGCTGTTTGGCCCTCTCCTCCCTGCCTCTTCTCAGCCGGGGCACCCTCCTTCCCCGCCTTCTGAATCCTGCCAGCGCTCCTTCCTCACTGAGAGCCCTGGGTTGCATGTGCACTCTCGTCGGCCTGAGCCTTCTCAGGCTGTCCTTCCTGTTCACCCCTGGATAAAGCGCCAGGGATCTGGGAACAGGATACGCCAATCGGCAGGATATACACTTATAGCCGCAGTCAGCACAATGCTGCGGGGGGGAGGCTGCCAGCTCAGGCAAACTGGAGGGGTTTTTTTTGCATGCAGACAACACTACTCCACAGCTCTCCCCCCAATCTCTCCCCCCAGCTAGTCTTCTCTCTCTCTCTCTCCCCCCTCCCTCCCCCTCTTTTTAACAAAAGGTGTGGCGGCCACACGTTTTCAGAGAATGCAGTCTAGCTTAGCAGGGAGCTGTGTCCCATCCCGTGGTCCCAAGCCCCATTTGAGCCCTAGATGGGATACAGAGGGAAAGGGGGAAAGGCCTGAGCTGGCTCAGATCCCTTCGGGCATCCGTTTCCTGTCTCTGCAGTGACAACCCATCGGGATAACATTCTTCTTCATAGTTTCCCCACCCTTGACACCACGCTCCCCTGGCCCCATCCTCTCTCTCTCTCTCTCTCTCCCCCCTTTTTAAAGTGACAGGCCCTCGGAAATAAATCACCAGGTTTTGAGACCTAGACGTTCCTAATTAGGGGCTCTTAAAGAGGCAGTGATTAATGTGAGTCCTGACTAAGGCCAGGGCAAAGACGTGCCTAAGCAGTTGGGAGTAAAAGCAACAGCCGCTGAGAGGCACTCTGTCTCTGAAAAGGCTGGTCACCCGGGTGTTTGACAGCCCTCTTAAAGGGGCAGCAAAGCACTCCAATTCAGCCTCCAAGGTTTGTTGCTCGTTTGTTTGTGGCTCTTCCATGATTTTTTTTTGGGGTGGTGGTGGTGGTGGGAGGTCATTATTTCCCCCACATCCAATCCCTGCTCCCTAACCATTACAGAATATCAATAGGGGTTGTTGCTTTCTTAGCTCCTCCCACCCTATCCAGAGGGGGGAAATTATCATCATCAACTATTGTTTCTGAAAATCCACATGTGTCTTTTCAGTTTGCAGCATTTCTGTTCAAGGGAAAATCCATTTGAAAGCAATGCCATAGAAGAAAAACGTTATGGAGAAACCAGATACAAAAAGCAGATGGCTTGATCGGGAGGAACCAAAGATCCCTGGGAAAGATTTGTGGGAATTCTCTTAGGTGCGTCTGGATGGCTGGATCGCGCCAACATGGCTTTGCTCATAAGCATAAAAAAATTGGGTGCCCTATGCATTGTGAGTAAAGCAATGCCGGCCAGCAGCGCAACTTGCAGGAGAATGAGATGCAGGAGAAATTCTTTAAAATAATGTGATTTTAGACCTCAGAATATATGGAATAAATGTGCACCTCTGATCACATCTGTATATGTGTGCACTTAGATATGGTTTGCTGTTTGGACACGCTTGTGTCTGTCATATTGTGTTAAATAGTTTATGTCCATGTCCTGAAGGAACGTAAAAAATCTGCTTAGGTACTATCAATAAACATTTAAATGAATATTCATGAAACATCTACAACAGGGACATATGAAGCAATTAAGTAGTATGTTCCCTGTTCAGATAGTCTTCAAATGATAACAGTATATTTAGTGACTGTTCAAAGTTCAAGCATTACTGGGGGAAAAATGGACTTATGACCATTTTTCACACTTATGACCTTGCAGCTTCTGCATGGTCCCATGATCAAAATTCACATGCTTGGCTAACTGACTCACATTTATGACAGTTGCAGGGTCCCAGATGCACTTAACAACCATGCGACTGACTTAACAAGTGTGGTGATTCGCTTAACAACTATGGCAAGAATAGTCATATAATGGGGCAAAAATCACTTAACAATTCTTTCGCTTAGCAACAGAAATTTGGGGCTCAACTGTGATCCCAGGTCAAGGACTAACCTATCCTAACCTTTAGGTTTACAAAACAGATGTGTGGCCAGGTCAAGTAATGCATAGCGATTGCTCTAAGGCAGCTGTTTCTCAACCTTTAAGACGTGTGGACTTCAACTCCCAGAATTCTCCAGCCAACTGGAGAATTCTGGGAGTTGAAGTCCACAGGTCTTAAAGTCACCAAGATTGAGAAACTCTGCTCTAAAAATCCACATTCGCTCTGCTTTTCTTTTCCTTTGTTGATCAGTCCCAGTCTGCTTTGCTATTATTTATGGTCTCCCAATCTGCAAGTTTCCAACTGGCATCTGATAGTCATGGTAGCAATAGCAATTAGACTTATATACTGCTTCACAATGCTTTACAGCCCTCTCTAAGTGGTTTACAGAGTCTACATCTTGCCCCCAACAATCTGGGTCTTCATTTTTCCCATTTCAGAAGGATGGAAAGCTGAGTCAACCTCCAGCCGATGAGACTTGAACTGCTGAACTGCTGGCAGCCAACAATCAGCAAAAGTAACCTGCAGTCCTGTATTCTAACTACTGCGCCGCCACAGCTCTATAGTTAGGAAAATGAACGATGGATTGGAGAAACCACTGGTCTGAGGAACAGCAGCAGTTTAACTTTCTATCATTCTATCTATAGAGCCGTAATGGTGCAGTGGTTAGAATGCAGTATTGCAGGCTACTTCTGTCGATTGCTGGCTGCCAGCAGTTCAGCAGTTTGATTCTGACTGCCTCAAGGTTGACTCAGTCTTCCACCTTTCCGAGGTTGGTAAAATGAGGACCCAGATTGTTGGGGGCAATAGGCTGACTCTATAAAATGCTTAGAGAGGGCTGTAAAGCACTGCAAAGGGGTATAAAGGTCTAAACGTTATTGCTATTGCTATCTTCATTTCTTCTATGTCCTATTTAAGTACCGACATGTTCCTGTTGCTTCCCTTTTAAGCTTTTAGATCCCCCTTTAAAAAACCATTTCTTTCGCAACTAGAAACATGCAGTAGCTTTATAATGAAGGAAGGTGAATATATATGTCCCAGGATAATGTTGCAGGATCCAATCTGGGTTGGTCACTGGGACCAAAGGTTTTTTTCTTCAAGATTTTTGACTCATGCTAGAGCCCATCTTCAGCTTTATATTTCCAGGGTTGTTGCTTGCATTTAGCCTTGCTATATCTCACTTTCAGGATTTTTCCAGCTCACACCTACATTGTGTACACCACAGTGATATTTAACAGGGGTAATCCCCTTGGCATTAGCTTTGTACCAACCCCAAGAAGTTATAAAGCAGCCTTTCCCAAACTGGCTGGTTCTTGGTAGTTTTGCAAATACTGAGATTTGATGTTTTACAGATAGGGAGGTTACAAGATCCTATAAAAGGGATCTGCCATTCAAACTCTGACAGAAAGACTCACCTTCTTTGGACATGCCAACCTCAAAGCACTTCTGTAGGCGACAATACTGGCAGCGATTGCGAGTAACCTTGCTAATCTGACAGTTCTTGTCTCGGTGGCAGGTATAGACCATGTTTTTCTGAATACTTCGACGAAAGAAGCCCTAAAAATCATAGAGAGAAGAGTTACAAGTGAGCAGGAGGATTTAAATGGAAGGCTGGCATGGACGCAGTTTCCAGCAATGTTCTCAAGGAAGACTCTTTCCTAATTCACAGAGTCCTAAATCACGGCTTGCTTTAAGCACGTTCGGATGAACGAACTGAATGCAGTTCCTTACAATCTATTAAAATGTAAACATGATTTATCTACCATAATGACTGCATTCATTATGCTCTCTCCCCAAATCAAGCCACATTCAGGTTTAGCCCAACAGGAGCAACCAATCACTGTTCTGCTTGGGGACACCCATTTACAGAAGTTTATTTTGTGCAAGATAAAGGCATCCTCTGGATATTCTGAACTACAATGCGCACAAGGCCTTTTATTTGGCCTGGCTCATTGGAACTTTGGAATGTTGTAATTCAGTAACTCTTGAAAGGACATCTTGTTTCTTACCAACAAAGTCTTATGGTCCGCGAGTTGATTAAATCTTGGGATGCATTATGATCTACAACAATGCAACCAGCTGTCTCCTGGTAGGCCAGATTATTAGCCATTCTTGCTTAGTGCTGTCTTCTCCCACATGCATCACCTCCACAACACGCTCAGGCAGGAGAAACCTCTGCTAGGGTGTGGTGCTACATGGCCCTTTTTATAAGACAGCAATTTCATTGATTCAGGTCCTTCCATATACTTCATAATGCAACTCCCTTGGCCCCAATTAGAATTAATAAATACTGGCGTTCATGAGCAATTGTAGACCAAAGTTTTTGAACAGCACTGGGTTCCTGAGCACTGATGTAGGAGCTAAAAAGCATGAATCCAGGAAGTTCAGAATCCAAATATTTCTTTAACTATGGCACATAATTGGATGAGTTTAGGCAAGCTACATTCCCTTGGATCTATCTGCAGTACTGGGATGATCATACTACATGGCCTGTTTTAGAGAAGCACTACCAAATGTTACTGAAATAATATTACAGAATATTAGAGATGCTAATTATTATGATCCTAGCCATACTTGGAAACTGATCAGTGCAAACTTTTCCAACAATAACAAGGCAAATATAATTATCCTGTTCCAGTGTCAGTACTAGACCACCACTGTAATGTAGTAGTTAAAGCATTAGACTGGAAACATGGAGATGGTGGATTCTAGTTCTACCTTAGGCACAAAGCCAGCTGAGTAACTTTGGGCCAGTCACTCTCTCTCATCTCTGGAATGAGGCATGGGGCAAACCACCTCTGAAATATTGCCAAGAAAATTGAGGACTAATCCAGGCAATTGCCAGGAGTCAGCACTAATTTGAAGGTATTAAAAAAAAAGCAAAAATAGTGCCAATACTCCAAAGTGAAATCCAACACATCTGGGAGGACATCCAGTTTCTGCCTGGAATTATGCAGATATGTTAAGTGCACCCTTACAATCCATCTATTGACCTCAGAAACCCTTGGCTGGTCAGAAAATCTGGGTGGCCTTCAACAGCTCTGCTCTCTGATATTATTCGAAGGCCTTGTAGATTTCTGTGCTGAAAATGTAGGTGGAATTTTCTGCAGCAAACAACCTTCGGATTCCACCCGTGGACTGAAGGATGCAAATCAGCATACCCTTGCTTGTTTTTCACATTTCGTCTTGCATGTGTAATCTGCTTTGGGTGTTGGCATGCGGCAACTTGGAATTCCCTGCTGTAACATTCTTTGCCAGAGGAAGGAGGTCTGGGTGAAGTAGCCAACCACACCCTCCTAGCTGAACAGAGGCAGGAGTCGTAATGCCTGCCTGAACTCAGGATGTGTACTGTGGAGGCCAAGGGGGTGGGCACTTGGGAAATGCAACCCTCCACCTCAGAAATTGGAAAGAAAATGGCGGTCCAGGACCTTCCCTTCACTTACCTTGCAGCCCTCGCAGGAGCTGACCCCGTAGTGGTAGCCAGAGGACTTGTCATTGCAGACAAAACAAGGCTTGTACACTCGTGGGGGAGGGGGTGGAGAAGGGGAGCTGGGCACCATCTCCTCAGAACTTGTACTCTGGGTCTCCACTGCTGTAGAAGGGAAACAAGAAGACATGAGAGATAGATTTAGATTTTCTATAGGTGTGTGTGTGTGTGTGTCAGAAAGAGAGCACAAGTGACAAACTTTTTTCTTTTTTAAAAAAAAAAGAAATTTCCTAATTAGATAAATAGATAAAAATCAAAACTCCTAGTCCAACACTTAAGAAAAACATAAAAGGACAAGGAAAGAGAACAGAATAATTAAACTTGGAAAACATTGTGTTACAGACATGGTTCTGTCTTTTCTCTTTCTTTCAGCACGCAGCATGGAGTCGCATCTGTCTGTGTTTGGTCAGATGGAGGAAAAGATGACTGCAGGAAGTACAGCAGTTCATTTAGTGACCGTTCAAAGTTACAGTGGCACTGAAAAAAGGGGACTTACATTCATTTTTCACACCTACAACCATTGTAGCATCCCCCCTTGGTCATGTGATCAAAGTTTGGATGCTTGGCAACTAGTTCACATTTATGACCATTGCTGTGTTCCCTAGGTCACCTTTTGCAACCTTCTGACAAGCAAAGTCAATGAGGAAGCCGGATTCACTTAACAACCGGGTTATTGATTTATAACCTGCAGTGAACCGCTTAACAACCGAGGTAGGAAAGTTCTTAAAAATGGGGCAAAACTCACTTAACAAATGTCTCACTTAACAACCTAAACTTTGGTCTCAACTGTGATCATAACTCGAGGACTACCTGCATGAATAGGACCCTATGACAAAAGGGATGCTCTTCTCAAATCTATCTGGATGTATTGAATAATGGATGTTGGCACAAAAGTCCAACATTTACCTATAAATGTTATCAGACTCCTTCTGACTAAATGTTAGTGGCATCCGAGCTGGCAAGTGTTCTGAAGCCATGGTGGATTCCTCCATGAAAATGTCAACCCAAGGCTCACCTACCAACTTTGATGCTTGAAATAATTATTTCAATTACGAAGTGAATTGAAAATAGAACTATTGATAATAATGATGATGATGATGATGATGCACCTATATAAATCCATGGAGACACCATATTTTTGAGTATTGTATAACTTTAATCTCTGTATCTTAAGGAGGGTTTTACAGAATTAAGAAGGTACAAAACGGGGCAACCAAAATGATGAGAGAACTGTGTTAGTTCCCCTTCAAGAAAAAAATGGCAGTAGGTGGGACTCTTCAATTTGGAATATAGGGAGTCTGGGAGACATGTATATAATAGAGTGGTATCAAATAAAGTAAGATACAAATAACATGAATGGAGAGAATTTTTTCTGATAAAGTTAAAATTCAGTGCCAGCACTGAAACATAATGCCGGAGAATTCAGGATCAGCAGGAAAAAAATGTACGTTTTAATATATCATCTAGATAAATTATAGAATCTGCTGCCAGCAGCTGTAGTAATAGTAGCCAATTTGGGCCATTTTAAGTGGGAATTGGATAAGATCATGGAAGATTAAGATAAATGGCTAGAAAGACTGTTAATTGCTCCTGAATAAAAGGCAGGTTCATTGGTTGTTGTGAAGCAAGGGTGGAGTCTAAACTTGTAATCTTCCCAAATGTATCATTTGGCTGTTGCATAACTAATTATAGGCAGTCCTCAACTCACAACAGTTCATTTAGTGACCATTCAAAGTTGCAAATTTTTCAGACTTACGAACTGACTCATATCTATGGATGGTGAAGCCAAACTCATCTAACAACCAGGTTACTAACTTAACAACTGCACGGATTAATTTAACAACTGTGGCAAAAAAAAAAAAAAACACCTCAGAAAATGGGACAAAATTAACAAGTGTCTCATTTAGCAATAAAAATGTTGGGCTCAATTGTAGCTGTAAGTTGAAGACGACCTGTAATATCCCACAATTATATAGGAAGTTTAATCTCTGCCATTCTATCTTCAAGAACTCAAGGCAATATGTAAGTGCTCGTTCTCTGCGCCACAAACTCATCTTTTAGCCTAATTTGTTATATGATACCTGACTGCTTGGGTCATTTACACTTCAGCAAATGTAAATAGTGTGAACATACAGTCAGTTATAGAATCTGAGTCTGCAAATGGCCATAGGAATTGTATTAGTTGATTTGTAACTCAAAGTAGGCTGTTCAGCCCTCTAGTTAGCTTAATATAGCTATTTTACTAAAAGCAAATTAAAAAAAAAACACCCAATCTGAATAACCCACAAAACAAATCTCCCCACATTTCAGGTCTATCCCATTTGGTTTCCTCTAATCATCCCCAGGAAAAAGTATTGAAAAGAGTTTGCTCCCAACTACTAAATCATAAGATTTCAAACTCAATGGTTGAGTTCATACATTACACTAAGCTGACATTGACCCAATCGTGTGTTTGGTTTTTTTTGCTTCACACAGAAACCCACCCCAGTGGAGTCAAATGTTATTTTGGAGTTCAGTCTGTTCTCATTCCCAATGTGCAGATGGGGAAAGTGAAGATGAATTAACATCACTTGCTAAAGGCCACATCAAGGTTGAAGACAGTCTGGAATTGCAATATTTCTGGACCACATTCAGCATTTTAGGACAGGCGAGCATAAATACATTTCAGGAAGAAATAACCGGGGGTTAAATGATTTGTCCAGACTTAGGAGTTGGGATAGGAGAAGCAAAATGCTGGTTTGAGTTTGGGTCATCTTTATTAGAATGAAAAGCCTAACTCACATGATGAAGTTCCCTGGGATAAAACAGATGTTCAGAGATTTTTATCCCTAAAAGTCCATGCCTCTTGCCCTTCTCATGACCCACGAGGCCTGGACAGAGCTTTTTCAGCCCAAATGGCATTTTTTCCACCTGCGTATTCCTCCCCCGCCACCGCCCCCAAACCCAGGCAAAGCATAAAACTGTTTGCAATTCTAGCTTTCAACAGACACTGAATTTCCTGTGTCAAGGCCCTAAATGCCACATTCCAGGACAAACAGGTTGGAATTGTTACCAGAGCCTTGTAACATAATCCCTTTCCATGGGGGAGGGAAGAAAAGTGTAAGCCTGTCCCAAAAGAGACAGGGAAAGAACAGCCTTTCTCAGCCTGGAACCCTCCAAATCGGGATGGATGGAAGCTGAAGCTCCGTTCATTGGAAGGGTATCTGATTTGGCTGGTGTTTTTTTTTTTTTTGTAATCTCAACTAATCTATTTCCTTCCAAAGTCCTGCAAAAAAAAAAAAAATGGTTTCCTGCCTCCAGGATGGTGATGCCCTTTCCCCTTGCCAAATATGAATTAAGGGTAATATAGGACTACTGTATTTATAAAAACAAAACATACTTCCCCGATTACAAGCCTTTGATTAATCGGGTTCTCCATTAAATATTAACTGCATTCCTCCTCCTTTTCTATGCAACTTTGCATAACTCTGCAATCCATTGGTTTTTTTAAGCTTCTTGACGATAGGTAGTCCTTGACTTACGACCCTAATTGAGGCCAAAATTTCTGTTGACATTTGTTCTGCCCCATTGTGTGACCTTTCTTGCCACAGTTGTTAAGTGAACCTGGATTGACTTGGCTTGTCGGAAGGTCACAAAATGACCCCAGGATATTGCAACCGTCGTAAATGTGAGTCCATGGCCAAGCATCTGAATTTTGATCACATGACCCATGAGGATGCTGCAGCAGTCCTAAGGGTGAAAAATGGTCATAAGTCACTTTGTTTGGGGTCGTTGTAAATCTGAAAAGTCACTAAATGACCTGTTGCAAGTTGAGGACTACCTGTATTACAGTGCTTCGGTTGAAATAGACCAGTCTTCCCCAATCCCATAGGCCCAAGATATGTCAGGATTCTGAATTTACAAATGAGAACTCTGTGAACTGTAGTCACAGTGTAACCTGGTTGGGGAAAGTTGGACTGGTATTCGTTTATCTGGACAACCAAGCAAGGCACCTTATTACAGACTATTCAGTTCTGTTCAGTTTTGGAAAAAGAGTATAGGTAGTCCTGGATTTACAACAGTTCATTTAGTGACCATTTAAAGTTAGAATCGCACTGAAAATGTGACTTATGACCGCTTTTCGCACTTACGACCACAGCAGCATACTCATTGTCATGTGATTGAAATTCTCTTGCTTGGCAACCAGTTCATATTTATGATGGTTGCAGTGTTTTGGAGTCATGTGATCACCTTCTGATAAGCCTAGTCAATGGGGAAGCCAGATTCACTTAACAACTGGACTACTAATTTAATACCTTCCACTGTTCACTTAACAACTGTTGCAAGAAAGGTCGTAAAATGGGGCAAACCCAGCTAACAAATGTCTCACTTAACAACATGAATGTTGGGCTCAACTGTAAGTCAAAGATTACCTGCACTGAATTACAGAGGGTGTGTTTGAAAACCAGAGGCCAATCCTGATCATTCATGTTAGGAAATACAAAACCAAAGCATTTTCATTATTAAAAAAATAGAATTAGATGCTGCCAGGTGATCTGAGGAGGACAGGATTTTGTGGGAAATACCTGGTTACAAAATGAAGAGACTGTTAAAAACAGGTCAGGAATGAATGGAAACCCAAATCTTCCTTATCCACAGTTTTACCTTCCTGCTATCAGCAATCTCCCCCAATCCTGTCTCCAGCCCAAACAATATTTGCAAAAGGAAAATAACCCTTCACAGACACTCCACTACAACAGATAACAAGCATATACAAAGTCCAAGCAACAACTATATCTCTTGGGCTTACAGTGATCCTACAATAAACAAACCCAGGTTTTGCCAAACAACGATTTCTTGAATATTCAGCATTGAAAATCCATTTAGTATATGTATTTTCTCTTTCAAATTCATCAATGCACAGTCAACCATCCAAGTCTTACAACCTATGGTCAGGTAATTGCTCTGCCAGGATTCTTCTACTTGACCTGATTTGCTGAGATTTCTTTGGAAAGATTTCTGCAGAAAACAAAGCATGCAGCCCTGATATGGAGCACGGCATTCCTGTAAAGAAAACCAAATTCTAGCTGTGCTGAAGATGCTAGATAATACCCAGTGCAATCTCAGAAACTTAATTATCTGATTAACATCCTGAACAAACAATCAGAGCGTCAATGCTATTTACTACCATAAAATAAAAGGAATATTTTTTTTTAAACAAATTTTATTGATTTTTTAAAGACGGACAAAACATAAGATGAAATAAACAAAATATAATTAAGAGAGTGAAAAGAAGGGAGAAGTTATATAGAAAATATAGAATGGTAAAAGGAATATATTTTCATAGAAGTACAAATTATTTTTTAAAAAAGCTTTTCACATACCTGTGTTTTCCCAAAAATAAGACCTGGTCTTACTTTCTTTTGGCCCCCCCACAATAAGCACTAGGGCTTATTTTTGGAGGGGTGTCTTAATTTTTTCCCCCATGTATGGGAGGCCCACTTCTGCTTGCTCACAGCAGGGCAGGAGGCCGTGTGATGCCCCACTGCCACTGCGAGACAAGGGGGTGGAGCTGCCCCATGCACCCCACACTGGTTTACCTCAGGGCCCCCACAGCCAGGCCACCCATGCTCCAACACCTCCCTTACGGCAGCCCCATCCAGAATGCCACCAATCCACTTCTTCTGCTTGCTCACAGCCACAACGGAACGATACCGGGGCCAGGAGGTGAGGTGGGGGGGTTGAAGCTGCCCCATGTGCCCTGCACCAGCTTACTTCAGGGCCTCCTCAGCCAGGCTATCCATGCCCCAACACTTACTTTGCTTCACGGCTACAGCACCAACACACCATTCAGCCGGTGGCCATGTGGTCTCCTGCTGCACATGACTGCTAATGCTGCTGCCACGAGGCAGCTGTCAGGGCATGGGTGGCCCACTGCAGGGTCCCTGTGTAAGCCAGTGCAGGGTGAGTAGGGCAGCTCCACTCCACCTCACCTTGTGGCCAGAACTTGCAAGCAACCATATAGAATGAGTGACCGGCTGGCTGTGCAGGCTCTTAAGTAGGGCTTATTTTGGGGGGGGGGGTAGGGCTTATATTAGGCACATGTGCAAACCTGCCAGGTCTGGGATAGGTCTTATTTTCAGGGAAATTGAATTATTCTTACTCAATTTGTCCCTTTCATTTCTATTAAACCTTACAGTATCGATTCCAACCAACAACCATCCCCACAGTTCTCATCGAGGGCTTTCTATCACACTTCATTTTGTTGTGATTCTTTGAGCCAGAGTTGCTGAGAAATGGATTTTCTTGAGGTGCAATTTACACATTTGTGCAAGCAAAGGGCAGAAAGACATACTTTTTTTTTTTTTTACCTCAGGCCTACTCTGACATAAAATGTGATGTAATTTTCTTTCCCCGATGTTAATCCTGGAAAAGAATAATAGCAACGGCATTTAGACTTATAATGGTATATTTTACAAGTAGCGAACTCTGCAATTCTCGTATCTCCCAACTGCTCTATAAAATTTGAAACAGCTTTCTTTTTTCATACAAAGTGACTGGGCATAAGGGTGGCATATTAAATTAATATTTAATATAATATTAAATTATAACTTATTGAATAAGCCACAATTGGCTACAAACCATAGTGTCTGGATTGATGCAACAAGCAGTGCTAAACTCAAAGCAACCGCATCATGATTTAGCATGAACATAAACCGTGTTTTCTTCTTCCCTATAGTGCCAAAACAGCCCAATGAAAAAAGAGAAAGTACACAATTATATGCTCCTGATATCTATTTCTACACAGAGTACATGCAGATCCACTGATATACTTTTTTGCAGAACTTGCCACCAGTAGTACAGAATCAGATTAAGTGCATGACTCCATTGATAAAACTGTGAGTGTATTCCTTGCTGAAAATTTACCACAGATTACATTTTGTTGATCATGGAAGTGTGGTGTTCTCTAGCCCCAGGGACATCTAAAATGTCAGCATAAGGCTGACTTTATACAACACTTTAAGCCAGAGTTCTCCAAACTTGGCAACTTTAAGACTTGTGGACTTCAACTCCCAGAATTCACCAGCCAGCATAGGGGTTTGGGGACCCCTGCTTTAAGCCATAAACCAGGGTTAACAATTCATAATTGCTATCTTCACTTAAAATGCTAGTTCAAAACAAGGAGCACATTATAACCTATTAATTATTAATCACACTTTAATATTTTAATGTAATATATTTTAATTAATCACATAAATCACAATTACAATCGATCAGTGGAACAACTTGCCTCCAGAGGTTGTGCGAACTCCAACACTGGAAGTTTTTAAGAAGAGACTGGGCAGTCATTTGTCTGAAATGCTACCTGTACAGGGTTTCCTGCCTGAGCAGGGGTTGGACTAGAAGACCTCCAAGGTCCCTTCCAGCTCTGTTATTCTATTATCCTGTTAATTCCCATAGGTTGACAAGACTACGGTTTCTTTAGTTTGTCCTTCACCAAAGCAGTCTGTAAACCAGGATTCCTGATTCAACATGTTTTGTGAAAATCGCCTGTGTGTTAAGAGTTTGACACATTCTCCTCCTATCTTGCATAACCATGTTGATATTTCAGGACTGTTATTTTCCGAGGATGTTTTAGTACTTGTCAGCACTTGCCCTGATCAGCTTTTTGGTGATGATGGGGGACTGCACCAACCAGCTGCTTGCTGTGAACTCCTAACAGCTGATCGAGAGTGGCAGTAGCTCCTGATTAAACAACTCTTCCTTCAACCAATAAGTTTTATCTAGTCACTTAGATAAACAAGTTCTTTCTACTGCATATTGCAATGCAAGTAACAATTAAATCACAGTATGGAATTAAACATGTGCTTATATTAGATATATTTTAGGTGCCTAAAGCTGACCCACCATGACCAAATACATTACAGGTAGTTCTTGCATACCGATTGCCTCATTTAGCAATCATTTGACATTAGGTGATTTACAATCAATCCTTGCATTTGTGTCCACCATCGCATCCTGTGTCCTTTAGCCATGTGATCACCATTTGCTAGCTAACCAGCTTGAAACAAGCAGTATTAATGGAGAATGTGGAAGTAAAATTGCAACTTGCAGTTGTGTGATGTTTCACTTAATGACAGTGATGTCTCACTTAAGGAACAAATGGGAAGTGACATTGTAAGTCCACTGTAGTCATATTTTTTCCCTTAGAGACTACGGACAGCACTTAGCAAATTGCTGATCACAACTGTGGTTGTTAAGTGAGGACTAGTGTTAACAGATACTTTCTCTCCAAAACTGGAAGCAGAGCAAAGTCCACATTCAATAACGGAATATATGGAATGCATGTTGTAGGCTCCAGGTTAAATGTATGCACTCTTAACCTAATAATCTTATTAATAATAAGGCTGAAAAAGAACTGCTACAAAACAAGACTGGAGGGAACTGGACCCATAGTCAGGTATGTAGCATTAATTATACAGACTTATTTCATGCATATGCTAGACTGATATAAGACACAGATGGCGACTCTGGATATGATTGTATAAAGGCACTGACTTGTATGGGACTCCTTGCACATCTGTGATACTGATGTGTCAATTTTCCTTTCACAAAATTTTCCAGTCCAATGGATATAGCCAAATCAAAGCAGACTTTCACTGTATGCCATTGATCTGCTATTATCACCCCAGCTTTCTACAGCAAACAAAAGCCATGTTCAGAACATATACTAAGCCACAAACCAACCAGCCTGTTTATTGAGTTTATGTTTGAATGACTTGTACAGAACTGAGTTAATTGAACAAACCATTGTTATGTTAATAATCTTCATAATCAACGGCAGCCACAGCCCTAAATTATGAAAACTTTGTGTACATCTTCAAGAGCCGCAACAGAGCTACATCAGTGTTTGCGAATGCACAGCTGTTGATAACATGAATGCGTTTGCTACAGGAAAATCTCAAATAAAACCACTGCAAATAAGATAGCAAGATAAAGTATAAGTTAGTATTCAATGCCTGATCATATTTGTGGTGATAGTGGTGATGGTATTAAGAGAGTACTTGAAAGGAGCTTAATGAAATCTTCTATCTCCATATAGAATATCCATTTAAAAATTGCACTATAGGGGCAACCTCACATAAACCTAATTCAGTCCCTAATGCAGCTACAGGCTGGGGAGAATTCCAGGAACAACTGTCTTAATCCTGGTAGCCCAAAACAAAGGATAGTCATCTTGCACAGAAGGAAGGAAAGGAACAAACTGCACCTTAACCCCAGAGCTTCCTTGCTTCTTCCAAAAAGGCCTTTTCTTTATTATATGTCTGCTTTTCCCCATAAGAGACTCTCTTGCAATGACTCAGATTGTGAATGATGTTAGAAGCCTTAGCAAAGTACGTTCTCTAAGTAACTGTTTCTAAGTGATGCCTCTTCAGGGAACTCTTTGGATTCAAACAGCTGGGGAAATGTCCACTCTCCTAGATCTGACAATACTGAATCCCAGTGTTATCCTTGGCTCCGGTGCCAGAGCAAATTGTGGTGGATCTTCAGAAACAATTCTCTGGATCTGGAGAATTGACTAAAATGTTGCCAAACTTGCTTGAAGAACACCGGGAAACTGCTATCTCTGTAGAAAATTCTACACTCTAGTTCCCATCGTGCCTAACCATTGTGGATGCTAGCTAGAGCTAAGGAAAGATAGAGGCCAACTTCTGAAAGGCCAAAGATTGCCTAGGACAAGCTTGAAGGTGGGTTATAGAACCCAAAAAGTTCAAATGCCCTCAGACTTTGATGAGGGCATTCAGTTAGGATTTGTAAGGATTGTTAACTTATCTTTAAAAGAGATTGACTTCAAGCCACTAAGTATACAAATCTCTGGCTTTCATCTAGTTCATAGGCAGTAATGCAGTAAGAGTGGGAAGTGATAAGAATGAAGGGGGATACCTACATTTATTATATACTGGTTTCCCTGCCCCCTTCCAGACTCAGGAGTAATTTTCTATAGACGCAAGGGGTTTTCTCAATCACCGCCTGCATGTGAGGTTTTGGGACTATGCCAAGGGCTTCCGCACAAAATGGCTCCCTATTCCCAATAATGGTATGATGGGCATGGCAACTCACACAACACCAGAAGGCAAACTAGTAGGATGTTTTTTGCTACTCATTACAACCTTCCAGGAATCTGTCAATCCCAATTTAACTTTTTGTTTCTGAACAGATTGGTATTTTTGCAAACAAACAACTAAGTGGCAGTTACCCACCATTTTCATTTTTTAAGAATGTATCTAGTGCCTTCTTGTAAATTTTTAAAAAAGGTACAAACTAGCCCTTTTCTTTCCAAATGCTCATTTTTAGTTCATTAAAAGAATTGATTTAAATATGGGACAGAAAGGCAGAGAGAGACCAAGAGAGGAGACCTCCTAAGAAACATTTGCATTCATAGCTGCCACTATGTTAGTATGCAACAAACAAAAAGAGGTGGAGATTTGAACAATTACCAGCAAAAAAATAGCCTGGACACAATCAAAATTTCAAAAGAGAAAGAAGGGGGTAGGAGATGCCTCGATCAAGTAGCCTGTGAAGTCACTGCATTAACAATATCTTTCTCGAGCTGAAAAGCAAACACTTGCTTCCGCTATGAAGATTAGCTTTAAGAGATCAGTTAACTTGGAAATTTAGGTGGTTTTGAAGTCTGGAAGGTACTCTAAGTACCTGGAACTCAGTCTACTAAACATAAAAAAAAAAGGCTGGTATCATAAAAAGGTATCGAAGCCTGACCTCTGGGAGCCCCATTAAATTCAAGTATGCTTTCAGGTGCTTTCAGAAATGGCACTGCTTGATCATTTAGAAGTCAGTCAGGATTCTCTCTCTAGTAACTTCTCCCAGTTTTGATTTATATCCCAACATTATCCCTCTTCTTTCCAAAACCCCTTCTGGCAGAAGAGAAGTGGGTGTTAAGTTTTCCCTCTGCTGAATTCCTGCTTAGTCCTTCTGCCTTCTACTCTCTCCCAACTGGAAACCCCAGCCTCCCCATGGAGGTCTCTCATCAGCATCACAGAAGAAAGGACAATTAAAAACTGGTGGATTTTAACCCTCTGCATTATCATCTTCTTTGAGATAAGACAACAGAGTAAAGGAGGTTTTTCCCTTGGCTCCAGCAGTGCATGACTGACTCCCCAGGGCCAGAGAAGATATAGGCAGACAAAAGGGGGCCCAGCCAGGTGATTAGATCTCAGTGGAAGCCTTTATTTACCTGTAAGCAGCCCAAGAAGACAGGGATGTATGTGGAAAAGTGGCTGAGAATTTTTTAAAAAGATGAATAAGAGAGAAGGAATGCAAGATCACACACATACCCGGTAGGCTTTCCCTGTCATCACTCAGGATAATCTGCAATCCTAACTCCTCAAGTTCTTTAAACTAGACATCAAAGGTTCTTTTCATAATATCACTAAGAGATATCAAATAGGTAAAATAGGTGTACCAGTATGCAAACATGTATGGTACAAAGGAATAATGCAGGATGGATAGATCTACAGTAGAGGAATAAAATAATGCTATTAGATTAGATAAAAAAGGTAATACTTGTCTGTGGTCTTTGTGCTCACAATGTCAATAAAACACTTAAGAGATATGGGGTTGATACCCTGCTTTGTTGTTCCCCATTCTGCTTTTAGCAGAAAATGAAGATCTCTGCTTCAAGAAGATAAAGGACACCACTAGGTGGATTTTCCCTTAGGGATCAGATGAATTGTTAAATATTGGGGCAACCTGAAAATGAAGTTATTCTGTATTGTCAAAGTGAGATTTATTTATTTTTTTTTTGCACTGCTGATATCTCCTTATGTGAGCAAAGCAGATCTTTAAAATAATAAAAAGTCTATATGGAAGAAATATTGGTCAGGGTTATTGAGTTCTATTCACAACGAAGAACCCCCATTAAGTTGAGATTCCATCTTTTTCATTCTTTTTTAATGAAGACAAATGGCTGGGGGAAATGTCAAAACTGACTTCTATGTATATTTTCATTAAAATGGCAATCTCTGTAGACAGGTAGTCCTGCCTGTATACAGGTAGTTTAGTGACCATTTGAAGTGACAACAGCAGTGAAAAAAGTGACTTACGACTGGTTTTCACACTTATGACCATTGCAGCATCTCCAATTGCAGCACCTGATCCAAATTCGGGTGCTTGGCAATTGGCATGCATTTGTGACAGTTGCACTGTCCCAGGGTCATGTGGTCACCACTGATGACCTTCCCAGGGAGCTTCCAAAAAACAATTGCCAAACAAGGACCACATGATTCATTTACAGCAGTTCACATGGGGACCGTCCGAAATTACAACGGTACTGAAAAAATGACTTATGACCATTTTTCACACTTACGACCATGGTCAGGGGATTTACATTCGGATGCTTGACAATTTGTGACAGCTGCTGTGTCCCAGGATTACGGGATCCCCTTTTGCAACCCTCTGACAAGCAAAGTCAATGGGGGGGAAAACCAGATTCACTTAATAACCGGGTTACTAATTTAACTGCAGTGATTCACTTAACAGCTGTGGCAAGAAAGTTGTTACATTTGTTACTCGACAAATTTCCAGTCTTGCAAACGATGCCTATGAGGCAAGTGAGGAAGGTATCCAGCACAATGTATTCATTCCTCTGCTGTCAGACTTTCTACACTTGTAAATTAACATTTGTAGCCCTGGAACCCATAATTAAAAATTACTCAGAAATAAGAACTGCAGGCAAGAGTCCTGTAAGACAAACTGAAGGACTTATTTGTGAATAGATCTGATTATGGTGAGGCATACCACCCTATCATTTCCTGTCAACATACTCGCTGGAACTATGTTCTTTGAAGTATTGGTCCCAGCCATTCAGAAAACATTAGCATTTTTTAATTACGGGCTAGTGCCCCCAGCACAAAATCCCACTTCATAGAACTTTTTTTTAAAAAGCACATTAGCTACCTGCAGGAAAAAGCAGCTGACATGAGCCGACCCAAATATTTTCACACATACACAATCAGATAAACTATATACTATTGGATCCTTTGCCTGCACTTAAGATCATCTAGTATACCACAATTATTTAAATGCACACCTATAACAATACTTCTATGCTTTGATTCGTGACCTATGTTTTCTTCATAAGCTCATTTACATCCTGCCCCCCTGCAAAATGTCCTCAGCAGGCCTTTATCCAATATGGGCCTGCCAGTTTCAGTGAGGCTGCTCCTTCACGTTCCTTCAGACAATAGAAGTGGAAGAGTTCTCGCTTGTGTTATGAAAGATTGGCTAAGAAAGAAACAGAATATTGGCCTGCAAACACAGAAATGAAGTCCAGATGAGGACACAGATGGGAAATCACAAGGAGCTCCATGTTAGCAGCTTTGTGTTTTCTAAAGAAAGAGGATAAAGTGTAACAATGAAATAAAATAATCAAGGATGTGGGACTTTACAAAGTACCAGAAATAATTCCGCAGACATAACAATTTCCCTGGTGGAGTTCAATTGCTATGTTGGGTGTGTGTGAGAGTTCCTAACCCTTTGCTGTTTGGCAATAAACTATAACATGGAAGGCATGAGGAGGAGCAATGGCATATATCATGTTTTATTTGCATCTGGCCCTTTCGTATGTGGCGAAAAGAGCACCCATGTCCCATCTCTGTCCCTTTGTCTGCACAAACTTCCCACAGGCTGGGAAAATCAAGCTGGAGAGCACACACACCCTTCATTGGGATGGAGACCCCCCCGTCAGTTTGGGACAGACTACTGATTTTTTTGAGTCTGGCACGCTCTTGTTTTCCTGACCTCCTCTTTCTCATTAGACAACTCTCAGCTTGCTGCCCAGAGCCACACACCATGAAGCGATCACTCTGTAGCCAAAGGACAAATGCCAAGGCCACCCAACGTTCCTCCTATGGCTGCTGGAAGAAGGCAGGCCGTCAGGCTTCTGAGGCATCATTAAATGAGATCAAGAGCATGTTCTGCAACAGGTGGAAGCAGAGGGCAGGAAATAAATTCCCAGAAGGACAGCCAAAGGGGAGGGGGCTCTCCCGCTTCCTTGGGTAGAGGGGAAGAGCCAGCCAGGCCATAAATCCCCTTGCGCTGACAGTGATCTGATGCTCCAACAGAAGGAACAAACCCAGGCACGTTCCCAAGGGGCAGGAGGCCACCGCACCTTCACTGAAACAGGACAGGCAGCATGAAATATGGCTGGCAGCCCCACAGGATTTTTCTCTCCTGCTGGCCCTTAGTAACCGCTACAGGCAGCAAATGCCATGAAGGAGCCTACTTTTTTGTGGTTGGGTTATCAGACGCGATAAGATTTTTTTAATATTTCAGTAGCCAACAGAAGGTATGGTGTGTGTCAGAACATTGAGGAGTTGTTGAATTATTTTTATTTTTCGCTTTTATTCTCTGAAGGAAGGTGGCCAAATTTCACCTCATGTCAGACTGCATGGGACAGCCATCTTTTTGAAATCCTCCCTGTGGAGATTGACAAATTACCTCACTTCAGGCAGTTATAGAGCATCCATCAGACAAAAAAGTTTAGCATAGCTTTTCAACTGCTTTCGTTTCACAGGTTTGTTTGCTTTTTTAATAGGAATGTGTACATCCATAAACATTATCCTCCTCTACAACCACAGCCAGAAGTGGAATAGTCAGGAGTTTTTTCACCTCATATTGTACAGTTTGAGTACTCTTGATTGACAGATAAGGAATTCAGATTGTTTTTAAATGTATAGGTGCACACAACACTTGCATATGTGGGTATGTGTGATATGGGAATTAATAGATATTTCAGTAGCTTATTTCCATTCACCACACACACTTCAGCTTTTTCCAGGTGTGTATTATTGCATATTGACCCAGCTTGACGTAGTGGTTAAGGGATCTGGGTAGAAACTGGGAGACTGTGAGTTCTGATCTTGCCTTAGGCACAAAGCCAGTTGGGTGACTTTGGGTCAGTCACTCTCTCTCAACCCTGGGAAGCAGTCAAGTGGACAACCATTTCTGAAATCTTGCCAAAAAAACTGAAGGACCAGGCAACTGTCAGGATTCAAGACTGACTCAATGACTCATATAAACACACACACATATATATACACACAACATCAGATATTAAAAACCTAAAACATAAGCATTCTACAGTATAAGATACAGTATATAGATGGAACATGAACTGGAAAATGTCAACTGGATCATCTGCTTTGAGATTGACAGATTTCAAAATATAAGAAATTGCCATATGAAAATCTGATTTACTTATCTTCATGGATTTTGTTCTTATTACACCAGAGTCTGCTGTTTCATTGAAAGTATCAGAAAACAACCATGAACTGATATACCATGCAATATGTGTGCTATAACACTGAACAGGAAAGACTGGGTTTTATTATTTATCTACAATTTGCCAGTGCAAAATTTATTCCAAATAAGCTGCCCAGATTTTTGTAGGAAGCCAGCAAGAGAACAGGACCACAAAGGAACATCTCATTATTGTGTCCTCCAGATATGAGACTCAGATATACAGTCATTGAACATAGCAGTTTCATTCAATACTATGTAGATTGAGAATACATGTTAAGTTACTATGTTTTGGGCTGAAAGACGTTAAAGAGGGATTCTGTACCACTGCATTTTTTTTTTTCAAACCGCAAATGTTTTTCTGCACAATGTACTCATTCAGTCCAAGTCAGAGAGAAACAAACAAAAAAAAATCTCTTTACCCCAAAATAGTTTTCACTGGATAGAAGCTACAGTTGAGTCACTCCTTCTGGGATTCATTAAACCATGCAAACTCCCTTGCTCTGCACAGAGTTACTCTTGTGTTTCCTTGCAAACCGGGTTTGGATTCTTAAACCATCTTATTTGATGCACTGTTTGCAAAGGGAGGGCCCTGATAGATAGACTAATGATATTCTCATGCAAGTCTAGGATCTGGACACCAGTTTAACAAGATTTACTAGTTCAAAAATCCCCCAAAGTAGGCATTCTGGTCTGATGGTTTATTTAAAGCATTGGTAAATGGACTTCTCACATAGGGTAGGTACACAATAATAAACACGGGCATCCAATTAAAACTAATGTTAACACATGTAAAGCACATTAAAATAGTTTAAAAATAGCAAGAAGGCAGCTGTAATCTATAGCGGTAAAACCTGAAAAAGGAGTTAGGGCAGAAATAAAAGCACAGCTGTATGTATTTTACCTTTGCACATGGATATCCCTGGCTGAAATCACTGGAAATTAAAGCCTTCTTTTACACATTATCTTTGCACCCCTAAGTCACAGCATTTCCAGATAGGATTGGGAAAAATACCTGTTTTGAAATCCTGGACAGCAGTCATTGGTCAGAACCCTCCCTACCGAGGTAGATGGGCAAAGATCTGGATTGGACAGCATCTTATTTACATACTGCCAGGTTGCAACAACAACTGGTAAGTGAATTTTCTTTAATCTGGTGCCCTCCAGATGTCTGGAACCACAAGAAATGGCAATGCTATTTGGGAAGGATGAAAACTGTAATTCACCACATCTGACGAATACTGGGTGGTGGAAGACCATGGTAAAATCAACTTTCATGCTCATGTATGACATTTCTAATGGATGTGTTAGTTTTATTTCTGTTTAACCATCACAACAATTCATACCTTTTTTAAAAATTTACTTCTGGTCTTATTACATTTGGTCTGTATATCAATCTACTTCAGTCCCTCTGCTAAAATACCTACCAAGCTCATAATATTTTTACCCACTACCTGTAAGCATGCATGCTGCTGCAATTTAAGTTGCCACAAATAATCTACCAAACCTTGTACTGTGGATGCTATCTTGCCCTGACGAAGCGCTCTCAATATTAGGAGGCAATTGGTTTGGGGACGGGGGGATTATCTAACTTCCTCTGGTATATACTCATAGCATCCTCTCTTCTTCTGTCTTGAGGAGGGCTGGCAAGGGTAGTTACATATTGAATAATGAATGTAATGCACAGCTCAATACTTACAAATCAAAAGCACTGTAATGGGCATCAATGTAAAACTCTTCACTTCGAGCTTTTAAATATCATGATTTCCTTGACTTTGTAATCAACATTGATTAAACATTTTTAATCAACGTTTAAAAAATGCTTTTAACATATCATGTAAGCACATCATTGTTATACTGCTATGCTACTTGAACCTCAAAACTAAATAAGGAAAAATAAAGCTTTTTCTGGTGAGTGTTACTTTTAACATTACAGATCTGTATTTTCTTTACATTTTATGGGTCATAGTAGCCAATCATGTTCAAGCTGATGAACAGCTTAAAACTAGCTAAATACATGTGGTTTTAAAAAAAATATTTTTTTTCAAATGACGACTGCTTAGCAGACTGTTGGCTCTTCTCACCCCCAGTGCAAATGTTTTCACCCTGGTCTGGATGAAACACAACAGAATGAAAGTAATAAGAGATGAACTTTCTAAGACAAAATAGAAAATCAATGGCAATTCTACTTGTAGTTGACTGGTAGTAAAAAAAAATACTGTAGATGGCATCCCACTGGAAACAGACTGAAACAGGGATTGCTAAATTGCTCCCAATTGAAAAGATTGCAGCATTATCATCCAAAAGGCCATGTTCTTGTTATGTTCTTAACAGAGTCTGGCTGTTTTGGTCAAGAAGTGGTAGAAATATATCAGGAGAGTTATAAATATGGAATATTGCGTGAATTTCTGGTAAGGTCCATGAATGAAGACTTGCATGGCTGCAGTCATGGAGCCTGAATTTGGGGAACCGGTTTCTAAATAATTTGTGTTATCCACTGAAAATGCAAACTAGGTGCCAAGATAATATAGTAAAAGACTGCTAGAAAGAACAGAAAAGGTATTGTAAGATTCTTCTAGAATCCATGAAAACAATATTTTCACTTTTACTGTCCATTCCAGATAGGATTCATACATGACTGGTTCCACAAATCACACTAAGCCATGTATTAATGATTGTTTATTGTATAACTTACACTACATGCAATGCCATAATTCATGGTTTACAAGCTGTGATGATGGTTGTAGTTACTTTTGCTGCCGCTATTGCAACAATCATAAAGATAATGTCAATTCACATTCCACTTTTCTGCCTCATAAGTAAACTCTACTGGCTTGGTTCACATAATACATTAATCCAAAACTAAAAAAAAGTAGTGTGTGGTTTAATGTGATGTATGAACACAGTCAATCTCTGTTCCCTAGCAAAATGATCTTCAACCAGTCATGTCATTGGCACTCAGCTGATATGACTGATGAGCAGGGGTAACTGGATTTGAAGTGCAAAACATTTGGAGAAGAATTGGAAAAGGTGCTTTAATACCTGTTGAGGCCAGGGATCTTACTAATATCAACTAATCTGTCTTTCAGTTCAGGAATTGATTCTTAAACCTATCTGAACAAAATGGCAGAGAAATTCAGAAAACAGGTGAATTATAGACAGATAGCTGCTTGGCAGAAAGTCTAAATGAAAGCACATAATCATGTGAGAAAGGCTTCAGCCGAAAATGTATGTTACATCTAAGCATTAATCACAATTCTTTTGTTGAGCTGGGTACTCATATCCTTCATTGTCTATGGTTTATATGTCATATATATATACAGTATAATGTGATTTTTTTTATTTTTATGCTTGTTGTTCTATCTGCTTGCTATACATTACACATTTGGTGAGATAGGCAACTATGCAATTTTTTAAAAAATAAATAAACTCATCTAAGCTGAAAACTACACAGCCCACAAAATTAGCTTGTCTATGGCTGCCACAAAAAAGGATAGCAGAGTTAGGACAAAAGCTCAAGAAATGTCAACATCTCTCTTCAAGGACTATAAAAACTGTCTTAAGACTACAGAGTTGTATTCTTACTTAAGGTCTTCACCAGCTGCAGACTCCAAAATCAATGAATGCTCTATACTCCTGTGTGCTGGCAGTAGGCCTTGGGGCCCATAAGTAAAGGAAGAAAGAGAAATACATATTGAAAATCCACACAGAAAAAAATCAGAGAGAAAAAAAATCTCCCCAACCACGTTGGTAACCAGTGTTAGGCTGACTGTCCAGCTCACTTGCCCTTAGTAATCTGGCCCAGTAAAACAACTGAAATAGGAGGAATGTAGGCCTCTCCACCAAATGTATTACTTGAAGAAAATTCACTTAAAGAACACCATCCCTGACTCTTACTACCTCAGTGGTAATAAGAGTTACCAAGCAAAGAGTTTTAGTTAACTCTCGTAGCAAGGCAGGCAAAGGGCAACTCTTCACACACACACACACACACACACCTGCCAGTACTTTCTTGCTCTCCCCCCCATGGTATATTTAACTCCCTAAATTTCTCTCTGAGATCTCAGAGTGCTGAACTGCTAGATTGCACCATGAATTCCTTTCCCTCCACCCTCCTTCATGCTCGACCAGAATTCCTCAACTATAACACTGTCACTCAAACTCCCAATTCTAGCCCGCCCAGCTGAATGGGGAAGAGAGAAGGCCTTGTTTATCAGAAGTATCAAAAACCACACTCAAGCTTACATGAGCCTCCCTCAAGCTGTTGTCAGGCCAAGCTCTTATCAGGCCTGTTATTTCCTGGACAGCACCACATTTTAGCCCGAACTTAATCCTCTCCAAATAGCTTCTGTACACACCATCAGCAGCCTGCAGGAACCAGGCAGGAACAGCAAAGAAAAGAAGAGTTTATCTATCTCTGTGTGTTTATAAACTATTCAGCATCCCCCATGGGATGTAGGGATCAACAGATGCCTTAATGGACTAGGAAGGAAATACGCCTGGAGATAGACACTGACCAATAGGCTCCAGAGAATGTAGGCCTCTGGAAGATTTGGCATCTCCTGAGGCAGTATCATTTCAGAAAAAGTTGCAACAATTTCAGTTGTGACTTTGAGCTCTCCAACCATGATTAGTCCCTTCTTTGAAGAGAGTCTACTTCAGATCAACAAAATGATACACAGAGCCCTCAAACCCGATGTTAAAATTCTCTGGTTTGAGTGTAATCTTGCTATGCTGGTTAGAACTTCTCCAAGCTGTCGATTTAAGTGTTTTGATATAGGCAAATCTTGGTTTGATTTTGAATTGTCTGGATAGCCTATTGTAGGCTGTAGCATTCAAACCAATTTAGACTTACTTTGTTTTGGTCTTCCACTACTGACTTTTAATTGTTTTCTCTGTTCATAGTTTTTGAATATCTGTTTTGCTATTACTATAATTGTGTGGGTATCATTAATTTGATATGTCTGTAAAAATAATTTTACAGATGGGTAGTAGGACAACATTGCCAAAAAAACTATAGCTTAGAATTTATTTTTAAAAATACAGCCCTGCCTGGTATGGTGTTTTATCCCTCCTATCCTATACCAACTAATTACAGAGGAACAAAACAGTATGAAAGCCAATCATGCAAGCTATTTGTTGTCCTCAAAATATAAGTATCCCTCAGAAGGAGGAGCAGAAGATTTCAGCAATTCCCAGAAGAAACAAGGATGAGAAACTCACTGGATTGTTCCACTTATGGAGGCCAAATTTCCCCAACTCTACACAAAGGAGATTCTAGGATAAGTTCATAGAATATATTATCCAAAGTGAACAACTCCATACGTTAAAAAAATATGATTTTCATTTCTCCATTCAGTTCTCCAACTCTGTACAAAGAAACATAATTGCAGGAAAGTTGATTAAAAAAAAATAAGTCAAAGGTTCTCAAATAGTAGGATTGGATGGCCTGGGGATCATAAGCAACTTAGGGATTTGTCTAAGAAACCTGATCAGCCTTGCCTAAACAGAGGAGGAAACTCTTGCCTTTGCTCCTTATTTTACCTGCACAAATCTCGGTGTGAGGCTGCAATGCTACAAAATCTGAGGTGTATGATCACAGATTCAAATTTAATTTTTGAAAGTAAATGGTGAAATCATTAATTCTGTTCATAGAGGAAGAGTTGCATAAATTTATGCATCATGGCATCACAAAGTTTGTGAAACACAGATTAAAGAGTTTACCGTCCCAAGTGAACTCAATTCTGGTGTCCAGGCAGTATGTCCATGCGAGAGGGTTTTTTTTTTTTTCCAAACAATAATAGAGATGCATTTTACCATCATCTCATTCCAGAATTTAAAAAAACAGCAACAACCTTAGTTGTCTAAGTGTTTTCCCAAGTTACCTTTTTAAGAAAGTCAAGTCAGCTCGGTGCTGCCACATAACTGGCAAAAAAAAGATCTGGAACATTTTTTTTAAATCTAATTAGTCAGAAAAGGTAAATGGTAGCATATGTTTAAAGGCCTTGTAAAATAGATCTGAAGAGAAATGTTTATCTGTGGGATAACTAGATGTTTGATGAGATGGGCTTACATCATCAGTGAAAAACCTGTATTCTTTGGCTTAGCAGTTAAGATGCTGGGCTTGTCGATCAGAAGGTTAGCAATTTGAGACCCAAGTATTGTGGGACGGGGTGAGCTCCCATTACCTGCCCCAGCTCCTGCCCACCTAGTAGTTTAAAAGCATGCAAATGTGAGTAGATAAATAGATACCATTTTGATGGGAAGATAACAGCATTTGGTGCATCTCATTTGGTGCATCTTGGTGTATCATGCTGGCCACATGATGACAGAAAGGTCTTTGGTGCTGACTCCCTCAGCTAAGAAACAGAAATGAGCCCCAGCCTCTAGAGCAGTGGTTCCCAACCCATTTTTTGCCCCGCACCCCTAAAGAAATTTCACTCAAACCTCGCATCCCCTGAAATTTAGACTTTAGGAACTACTGAACGTGTTAAATATATGGTAGGATTGAATCTTTTCAGCTATGTTTGTGATGGCCACTAAATAACGATACTTAACTCTAAAATGAAAACAAAGTTAATCCATTGCATAATAAATAAAAATGCCAACATATAGCCAATATTCTATTATTTACTTGGACTTTTCTCGCACCCTCTGGAATATCGTCTCGCACCCCAGGTTGGGAACCCCTGCTCTAGAGCTTGGACCTTCCCAATGACCTGTAGTTTCCTTTAGTACATTGTGGTTTTAAAATGTTCAATTTTTTAATGTTCATTTTTTTTTCATTTATGAAAACTAGATTGCTGAGGATTGGATCTATTGCTAAAAATACTTTTTTAATTAGAAAAATAAGAAATTTATTCTTATTTTCAAAATTTCTCTCAATACAGAGTATACAATATACAAACAACTCTTGAGATGTTGCAACAAGGCCCTCTGGTATGGTAACGAAGGAAATCATGATTCTCCATTCGCCTTGCTCCTTCGAAGTGATCCCATCTTATCTACTATTTGCTATCTTATTTGCAGATGTTTGTGTCTTCAGTTCTACTATAATATTCCTACTTATGAAATCTTGAAAAGGGACCTAAACTGATTTCAGTTGCTAAAGTTAAGATTTTAGATCTCTATTCTTTTACCTTTAAGCTGATAGGTTTCCTTTTCAACATGTGTTTCAGACTACCATATGATATGTAGCTATGAGTATATACCATATTATAGGCAAGACATCATTAGGTATGATTTTAAAACCCTCCAAGCTATTATTCAAAAAATATCTTCACGTGTATAGCCAATGTTAAAAATGCAACTGGTGCTGCTTTCAGAGTGCTAGCTTATATAAGTGAGGCTTATACATTGAGAAGAAGAGCAACAAACACATGTTTGATTCTGAATTAAGAAATTATATCACATTAAGAAATGGTTACTCATTTCTTACTGATATGAGACTGCAGGGCAGAGCCCAGGCAAAGGATAGGAGGGGAGGATCCCTCTCCAAAGTTATTTGTGCAGGCACTTGTACTCTTTAACGGATGCTGGATATGCTTGCAGAGAGATAAAGTAATTTAGACCTCTTCTGGACTAAAACAAGCCAAAGATTAAGAATAGCCAGTGCAAGAGCAGTGCCCTCTATTCACATGGCATCTCTGCAGTCTTGAATATGCAGCTTTGGGTAATTATCTGGTGCCACCATCTTATCTTGCCACTGATCCGCCAATAAGGAGGCAAGGAATTGAAGAAAAAAAAATCAAGATTACTCAATCGTCTCCGCGGGCATGAATGGCAGCTGCTCAGCACTTTTAGCTCCAGACTGTGTTCAGCATCAACCCAGGCAGGGGCCATCTGCTCTCTCCAACTCAGGGTCCCTACTTCTGCTCCTCCACAAATGCCAGCTAGCTCAGTCTGAGGAGGAGTCGTCATTGGAGGGCTTTAAAAGACTAAATTACTGAAATTGAGGAAATTCCTACCCTCTTCTCCGTGGAGCTTCAAACAAGCCATTTATAACCAGCCGTAAAATGTTTGCAGCTGGGGTGCTATATAAGCCATTTGTTTTAGCAATGGCATTCCTGATGCTACAGAGTATGTCCCACACTTGGAAATATACGTTCCCTCAAAATAGCCACACCCGCACAAAGGACTGGCTCTCTTGTTAGGGAGAGAACAAGAAGGAAAACTTCCTGAATTGGATAAAGATGCCTTCAAAGCAACTCACCACCTGCCGAATTGATAGGGGCTCAAGATTCCCTCGGGTAGACAACATGGGCACATCCTTGTAAAGCCTTTGTAGTTTTATTTAAATGAATATGAATTCATTTGCTGTGACTTTCTTCAGAAACATTTTTTTTTTCATTCTAGTCTGCAGCCCGCAGATTTCCTGGCGGTCTCCCCTCCAAGTATTATCTAGATCCAACTCTGCTTAGTTTTTCAGGATCACCCAGGATTGGCTGGGTCTCCCAGCTCCTGAGGCCTTGTGTTAAAGTTTCCCTCAAGTCAAACTAACCCCTGGTGATTATGTAGAACATCTATATGGTTTTCTTAGTGAGAATGTGGAAATGTTTTGTCACTGTCACTTTACAGGACTTTTTGATTTACATTTCCTTAGTTGACAGCTCTGCGGTTCCTGGATGGCCCATCCAATTCTTTACACAATCACACCCATGATACTTACATACTATTGTCACAGATTAGCCACTATCCCTCCAGTTCCTCTGAAGCAGAGGTGGTATTCAGCAGGTTCTGAACAGTTCTGGAGAACTGGCAAATACCACCTCTGGCTGGAGATTTCACAGTATCCTTCCCCTACGATGCCCACCAAGCCGCGCCCACGGAACCGCTGGTAAATTTTTTTGAATCCCACCACTGCTCTGAAGCCATTTATTTGACCTGATGTTCTGCAATCAAGTTCTAATGTTTCAAGCAAAATGACCCTATAATGTTCAGTGAAGTTACTAGCCCTCCTTGTATATTTGATTTTATTCAGTTGCTTTACCATTCATACTTAAATTGTAGGACATCATCAATCCAGAAGGAACATATGTAATCAACCCTCTTCAATATATAATAGATACTCTGCCCAAGGGCATATGCTTATTTGCAAGCATATATACTGCCTGTATGTGATTGCTGACCTTCACTAAAGCAGCTACAACTTTCCCGATGGCCGCCACTTCATTGCAAAACAGGGATATTGCAAATGCCAACATTTTGTAAACCTGATAAATAAAAATAAATAAAAGGCGGACAAAACATTGTGCTAGAAATGTGTTCACAAAAATATAAGACCTGAGGCAGAGGTGCACTGCTTTCAGTCTGCAGCTACTTCTAGAAAAAAAAAAAAGGTCCAGGTCACAATGCTGGTTAGCAAAGACAATGTCGGTGACATCAGGATCCTCTGATGCATACATATGTATTTATAGCTTCTATGGGGAGGCATCATCGGTGGCAGTATTGTGTCATACAGTTCCAGCTAACCTGAAATTATTAGGAAACCTTTTTTCTACATCGTATTTGCATCACCATGTTACCGCTATTGTTGGTTCTTCTGATCATGTGCACTCTTTCACTCTAAAGAGGAATTATGGGTCCTTAGGGAAAGAAACCCACTCAGTTTTATGTTCTGAAAAGTGGTATGAATTGTAGGCAGGTGCCAAATCTATCAGCTTTCCTCAACTTATTGTCCTCTTGACATATTGAGACAAAGGGACAATCCATGGCTGAAGGCTAAGGATTAGAGGAGTTGTAGTTTACCAGGAGGGCAACAGCTTGAAGTGATGGTATCTAAATACTATATATAGTTCATACAAGCCACCAAAAGTAAAGCATTTTAACTGGCTCTCGTTTATAAGGAGGCACCCCAATTAAAGTTTACCCCAAAACTATGCCCAGCTATAAAAAAAAAAATACACCTACCCTGCTCATGCCCAGGCACTCCCTATTACTTAAGTCTGGTTAGTAGAAAAAGAAAGAGGAAAAGAAGAATTTTTATTAGTATGCCTTTGCAAGTGATCTCAGATAGGCCTTCTCTCCCACTCAGACCTTTCTACACGGTCCCCCTGCCTTGTCAGTAACAGCAACAGTGGTAACAGAGTTTGAAGGGACCTTCGAGGTCATCTAGTCCAACCCCTTGCTCCCGTAGGAGACCTATTCAATTTCTGATAGGCGGCTGTCCAGTCTCTTCTGAAAAGCCTGCAGCGCTGGGGGAAGCGGACACCCCCCCTATTTTCGAAGGCAATTTGTCCCACTCCTATTTCCCCTCTTTTCTTGTTCCTCCAACGCTCCGGGCTAAAGCCGAGATTCTCCCAAGAAGCGTTTTGATTTTGCAGCGAGCCAGCGAAAGAGTTAAAGCGCCACATTTCCCAGCCAGCGCTCGAGCAGCCCGGGCGGGGTGGGGCCGCTCCAAAGGAAAAAACGCTTTGAATGCGAGCGAGGAGGGAACGAGCGCGAACTCCCATCGGGCGCGGGGGAGGGAGGGAGGGAGGGAAGGAAAGAAGGAACTCAACACTCAAAAACTCCATCCCCAGGTATTCCCCCTGCGACGCGGCTGCGAGCCTGCACCCGCTGGGCGTGTGTGTGTGTATAAATATGCATCGAAGGCTTTTGCTTTTCCAAGTTGTAAACACCCGCGATGAGTGCCAAGGGGGGAAAAAAAAAAGAGCGAGAGAGAGAGAGAGAGAGAGGAGAGCGGGCAAGGAGGAAAGCGATTTGGCAGCTGCTCAAAGAGGAAAAAAAGGGAGCGCAAGGAGGATCCGCTGGGGACACCCTTTGGTGTTTGACAGATCTCTCCGACACCGCCGCCTCCACTTCCAGATTTTCCGGAGCGTCTGAAAATAAAGGTATCGCTTCTTCTAATCCGCCCACCCCACCCCCACGCCAGACTGACTGGTCTGCCCCGCTTTGGGATCTGGTTGCATCTGATGGTGGAATGGAAGGCGAATTTCAAGATCGCGGCATTGGCGCGCGCGCATTTTAGCACAACTCCTCCCCCCACGAAAAAGAAAAAGGAGGAGGGAACGAAAGTTAAAATCGGTCCACAGCTGTCTGGCTTATAAAGGATGAATGAACATCATCCCCTCCTGTTCCTCTCCCAACTTTCAAGTTAAACACAGTCTCCCTCAGATAGCCATTCTCCTCTATGATTTCTGGTCCGTTCCCTTGTACACACGCGCGCGTACTCAGGCCCTTTATGTAAAAAGAGAGAGAGAATGAAAAGAAACTTCAAAGTTTCCTCCTCATCTGGCGTTCATAAGGAGCTTCCAAGTCAAGACAAAGAGCCACAAAACTGAAGGTTCCCGAGAAAGTGAAAACTCTCCCGAGATCAGAAGCCGAAGAAAGGCGGCGGCTACAAATGTTCCCGAGAGACAACCACGCATGTCCTCCTCCCGTCAAAAGACCGAGGGGTGGGGTTTGGGCAGCGAGGGAATGGCTTGGTTCCTCGTATCCCTCTTCCCCAAGCTCGTATCCCCCCTCTTTTGCAACTCTGGACTTCCAAAGCAGGAAATCAAAAGTTGGAAAATTAGGTTCGAATCCACCACGCAATTCCGCCTACGCGGCAAACAGCGCCCCCTAGCAGGATGCCCCCTCAGCTCCACTCGTGCTCAAGGCCCACGAGAGATTTTTGTTCGAATCCACTGCTCTACATTTACAACACCACCCGCGTCGACGCTCGTCGGAAAACGACCCATCGCCTCAATTCATGCCTCCCCTTCCGCCGCGCGCGCCCCCCACTCCCCCCCCATGTATCTACCGGCATTAGTGCCGATCGGCGACAATCCACCTACATTGCAGGCTGGCCGGTTGGGGCCACCCGAAGGGATCCAATCCCAAGGAAAACGGACTGATGCTCGATTTCCGCAGCATGCAAGCGCTCCGGTTAGTAACATCGTAGAGCTTTCGCGGCGCGACGGCGAATGCCTCCATGCAGTCGTACATCTTTCCCCTCCGGAATCCGCTTCCAGTGGAAATAGGCGAGGGAGAAGGAAGATACGGTGGCGAAAATATGGATGATGGTGGTGGTGGTGGTGGTGGTGATGATGATGATGCTACTAAGAGTGAGTTTGTGCTGGTGATCCAGGAAGAAAAGGAAATGTTCGCCTCCCTCCCGGAGAGGCAGCGGGAGGGGGGAAGAGGAGGAATAACTCGGGCCTCTGTCAAACGAGCCCGCTCCCGCTCACACGCCACCTTCTCTGCGTCCCGCGTGTAATACACATCCCGCATGAAGTTGGGAGCTGAGAAGTCCAGCCTTTCCGATCGCTCCAGCTTGCTCGCTGAAGAAGCTATTACCTTGCCGCGAAAGCGGCTAAGGACTCCCCAATTGGTGGGTGTGGCTTGGGAGCGAAAGGGGCTGGACCCTGTGGGACGGATGCACAAAATCTGACTACACACAACAGTCACATGCGGGGGCACAACACGCCGAGCAGGACCTAGGAAACGCGCCCAAACAGTGATTTGGCAAGCGCGCAACAAGGAACAATAGGCAAACGCGCGCGCACACGTAGGCAGGGCTGTTGTTGGCTGCCGTGTGCGGGGGTTTGGTTGGGTTTATTTTGTTTTTCCTCCTTTCGGCTGCTGCTTCTCTTTCCCAAGCCGCACCCACGATGGCACTCAGAATGCAGCAAGCAGAAGAAGATTGCGAAGTTTTAGCAAACGTACCACAGCTGATTACGCGTGTTTACTCGGAAGAGAGTGCGGCGAAATTGAAGGCTGGGTAAACACGCGTGCATTTGAGAGGGAAGGTTGACAAGAGTGCCCACCGCGGAACACCACATTTTATGATCCGAGAGGAGACGGCCCTATCATTAGTCTGAGTTTAGTAAACCTATAAAACAAACCGATTTAGGGATAAGGTAGAGAGGTGGTGGAAGTGGTGGATTAAGTGCGGCATGATACAGCCTGGCCTGACCTCCCAAATTAGCTCCCTATTTCCATTGTGCTGGAAGGTGCTGCCCGCTCCCATGATGAAGGTTGAGTAACTTTGAAAGTTGATCCCAGGGAAGTTATCGCCCTGCTACAAATAGCTGCTTCTTGTAAGCCTGCTTCTGCCAGCAAAATGCATCGACTGTAAAAGGGCTCACAATTCTGTATTCACTGTGAGGGAATGGCTTGAATAGAAGACCTAAGCCTGCCCTGAAAGGCGAGAGGGAAAATAGGTACTTTTCCTTTGTAATCCCCTAAGAAGCTTGGCAAAAGTTATGAGAATTAATACAGGAAACTGCACTAAAGTCCACATAGAATAAATACAAGGTAACCCATCAGCAACCCAAAATTGGGAATAGGTGGTACAAGTACTCTGTTGGTGGCCATTTGAAGTTACAAAGGCACTGAAAAAAGTGTCTTATGAACACTTTTCACACTGCAGCATCCCCATGGTCACATGATCAAAATTCAGAGGCTTGGTAACTGGTTCGTATTATGTGGATTTTGTATACATAATCAGAATAGTTAAAAAGATAAATAATTCCACATTGCAAATGCATGGGGGTGCAGTGTCCCAGTGATCACCTGTTGTGGGCTCCTGACAAGCAAAGTCAAAGGTGAAGCCAGATTCACTTAACAACTGCAGTGAGTGACTTAACTGTGCAAAAAAGGGTGTAAAATGGGGCGAATTTTACTTAATAACTGTATCATTCAGCACTGTAAATGATGGGCTCCATTGTCATAAGCCAAGGACTACCTATAATAGTCGTGGAATATATTTGTAGGAAGGGGCTTTGGATCTATCCCATGCATTGCTGTAATCAACTTTTAAATGGGATTACTGCAAGTAATACGGAGCATTCAGCAGAGTGCTTGAAATGATGTTAATTCTGCTCATTGTGCCTTCATTACTGTCATGGAGAACTTCAGCAGATACAGTAAATTCCTCATGGCCAAATCACAGCATAGAAAACAGTTTCTTCTCTTCCCATGTCCACGTAGTTATGTAGAACAGGAATTTAGCTGTGAAATCCAACACTTAATTCCAAAATCAAGGGATGGGATTTTGGAAAGCTACCCAAATAATTTGTCTTCTGTGCATATAAAAATAAAACAAACCAACTCTGAATTCAAAACATATCTTGCTGCTTTTGTACGCATAATCAGAATAGTTAAAAAGATAAATAATTCCACATTGCAAATGCATATTTTATTCACTTAAAATAACTTTAGTGTGTACAATATCTGGGCAAGCATAGGAATCTGAATTTAATTAATAGAACTATAAACAGTGTGATATTGATTTATAATAGAACTATAACAGTGTGATATTGATACATTCCCATGTCACTGAACAAAGCAGATTCATTCTTTACCACATTCAGATGTACAGTCTCCCCCATCCCCCCCTTTTTTCTCTCCTCTCTCCTTTAAATCTCTTTAAGAAATTTTGTAGTGGAGCAGTATATATTCACAGAGCTATAAGCTGGCCATGTGGCAAGTGAACTAACTGGAGTAATCACTTTTTCACATGCAAAATCCCTTCTGGATTTAATTTGTCCCTACAAATGGGACCAGGGCTTGATATGCAGAAATCAACAAATGAAACATTTCAAAATGAGTGACTCTAGCATCCACCTATTGATACATAACTCCTGTTGCCCCCAATAAAGCATTTCCACCCTGATTCATGCATTATGCACAATTGGTTATAGGGAGAGTGGTGCAATGGATAAAATTATGGACTAGGAGGCTCGGGTTCAACTCCATCCTCAGCAGTGGAAAGTTATCAAGTCAATTAATCTCTCAGCCCAAGGCACCACACAGGATTCCTATGAAGAAAATGAAATGCTATGTACACTGCTTCAGGCTGCTGGAAGAAAGGTGGGGTAATGAGGTAAAAAAACGTTTTTGATAATGTCCCTCATTCAAGACTTCTCTGTAAGCCTAACAGTCATGGAAAAGAGGGAGAGGGGGTGTCTCATGTGGATAAGCTACTGGCTAAAGGATACAAAACAAGGGGTAGGGGTGAATGGACCTTGCTCACGAAGGATGGAATTAATGGAGCCTTCCTAGGATTGGTGCTTCTTAAGACACTTGTAGATGATTTGGATTTCGGTGAGACAAGTGGAATAGTCACATTGGCTGGTGACATTCAATTGTTCAGAGTGGCAAAAATAATAAAGAGACTGCAAAAAGCCCACCAGAGAAATGGGCATCAAAATGTGAAATGTCATTTGACATGAGCACGTGGAAAGTAGTGAATGTCAGTGCCAAAAATCTTTATAGCAACTACTGTGATCAGAGCTAGCAGTGATTGATGAGAAAAGAGACCTTGGAGGAATGGTAAACAATTGATTGAAGATATGGACACTGTATATGTCCAGTTCCATGGAAAAGGCCAACAGCATATTAGGGATGATAAGGATTGAAAAAGGGATGCCAATATTATAATGCTCTTACATAAATCAATGATGCAAGTGCATCAGGAACATTATATGCACTTCTGCCACTGTACCTCAAAAAGGATATAGCGGAGCTAGAAAAGGAAAAGGAAAGGAAAAGGAGGACAACTAAGATGATTGCGGGGCTGAAGCAACTTTGCTATGAGGAAATCTTGCCACATATTTGGTTTTTAAAGTTTTGTAGTCTAGAAAGGGGGCAATCAAGAGGGGATATGATAGAGGCCTATAAAAATATGTGTGGTGTTGATAAAGGAGAATAAGCTGTTTTCCCTTTCCCAAAATATAGTACCAGAGATTATCCAATGAAACAGAAGGAAAAAAGAAACAGGACAGCCAAAAGAAAATATTTTTGTAGCCAAAATTTGGAATTTGCTACCACAAGATGTGCTACTGATTACCAGCTTAGCTGGCTTCAAAAAAGAATTGGACCAATTCATGGAAGTCATGGGAAGTGTGACAGCCTCTGAAGGCCATCTATGGGAGATAGTGGGCTTCCTTGTACAGTTGGTTGGCCGCTGTGAGAACAGATATCTAATCCAGCAGAGCACTACAAACAAGCAATAAGCAAATACATGGCTTAGTTAGCTATGACACAATTGGCTAGGTTCATAGAACATATTGAACCATAAACCATGAATTACAAACTACAACAACCAGTTTACACAAGCAAAAAACAAATACCCACATCATGGTTTAGGGCATAATCTCTGTCTCTTTCTCCCCAGCACCTGCAAAAATGGTAATAAATATTGTTGAGACAAATATTATTATATTTAACATGCAGACTATTGAAAGGTCTTTCATCACATAAAAGGAAGTAAATTTAATTAAGTAAACTCGTGTTAGTCACATATATTAATCATTAATAATGTATCCTCTCAAGCTTTTTTCAGCCCCGAGTCTACAAATATGACCCTCAATGGACAAACATTTTGTTTTGACCCTTATTTTTTTCTGCAAATATCATTCAAAATTTCATGCCAGTCTTGATCAAGTAAATGATGTGACAAACAGAACCATATGGAATAAGAACTTCGAAACTATCTGAGCAGCTAAACGGGATGCATGGGTTCTCAATGGATCTGGGAACTTTCTTCAGCAACAATCTTGAACAAAACTCAGTTTCATTGTATCAAAATATAAGTTTGCAAAGATAGAAATATGCAGCCCTAAGTTATTTGGCAGCCAGGTTATCTTCATTGAGAAGAGAGTGGGAAATATTCTTAGGTTATTGACTGGCTGATAAATAACCATGGGCACGTACTTCTTACCTTTCCTTATAAAACACTGGCACATTCCCTAGAATATCTTATCATGAAGGATGAAGTTTACCCACAGTGGCTTTGTGGCCATTTTAACAGAAAAAAATAGAAATTGTTTTAGAATGTGAAAGATTGATTTAAGATTCTTTAAATTTTTGATGAGATGAATCCCACTGAAGGATGCAAACTGCAAATGCGCAGTGGGGATGGGTCAAATTGTCCATAAGATCAACCTGAGCCAGCTGTCAATTATTTGACTTTAGATACATTCTATAGAGACTTAGTTCTCTGGAGAAGGCTCTGATGCTGAAAAAGATGGAAGGAAAGAGAAGAAGAGGACGACCAGCAGCAAGTCCACAGTCAGTTGCAGTGTTGATGGATGCATCCTTGGGAGACCCAAAGGATTAGCCCAGGGACAGATCCTCCTGGAGAAAATCAGCCTATGCGGCTGGCACATAATCAGTCAGTCAGCGATCACGCCTCCCTCTCTGGAATTTATTAGTTGTGCAATGAAATAACCCAACCACTAAATCTGAGCATAGCAAGGCAGCTCAATTCTCAATCTGGTGCAGTTGTGGGGCACTTGTGTTCTCCTGCTTTAAGACACACGTCTACAGCCACTTTAGTTAATCCCCATGGTCAATGCAGCACTTGCTCTTACAGCTCCCAGTTGCTATGGCATTCCTAGACTATACCCCACCATAGTTCCCAAAGGTTCTTTTTCCAAAAGGCAACTGGACTTTGCTAGTTTTTTTCTTTGAAAATATTTCACTTCTCATCCAAGAAGCTTCTACCAGAACTGAAGAAGCTTGTTGGATGAGAAGTGAAATTTAAAAATAAAATAAAATCAAGAAAGCCCAGTTGCCTTTTGGAAAAAAAAACACGTTTGGGACAACAACGACCTGGGTGACTGAGCATATCCGTATACCTGTCCCACAATACTCTCTCACCCCATCCGGTTAATTGGCTATCTGCTTTTTGATGGAGTAAATCTCTGCGATTATTCAGAAAAATGTGCCAGTGTTTATTTCTCCTCTCAAATGGCTGAATAGCCCCACCAGTGGAGCCTGCCCCCTCCTCAGAGGCTAGAATAAATTGGCTCATTTATGTGTGTGTGAGTGCACACACACATACGCACACGACTGCTCAGATCTTTTCGCCCTCCTCTCTCTTTCTGTCCTGTTTCCACTAAATGGGCCAATACATACACACTTGCTAGTTGTGCTGGAGAAGGCCTACATTTGTACCTCCCTCTGTTTTGGCTGAGTTAGGCCTTTTCCTTGCCTCCCCCAGCCCCTATGCCAAACTTAAAATCCTTTGTCCCTTGCCAAGTTTGGGTAAACCAACATCAGCTTTCCCCGCAAACTAAACTGGCTATCCCCCACCCCCCCACCTCCCAGGTAATCTCGACTCTGTGTTGGTTGGGCTAGGCTCTGTGCCAGTGGTTAGCTAGACCAGGCCAGGCTGTTCCACCTCCCTCTCCGGCAGCCTCTCCCTTTCCTTCCAGCTCAAAGGCCAAGCGAGCGAGCGAGCAGAGCGTCAGCCGAGCCAGCGGTATGAACTCCGCAAGAACCCCCTTTGGGTGCAGTAACCTCTACATGACCCAGCTCCATGGCTCCCTTCCCTTCTCTTCTCTGCAGGACCTTGCTTTTTTCCCTTTGGCTCAGCTTTTCCACAGACTCCTTCTGCCCTGCAGCCTTCGGAAACGGCTTCACCGTTCTCCCACACGGATGCCCGTCTTCTGCCACCCGTCCCCTCGCCATCGCTTTGGCAACAAGTCAGTTTTTAACCCTTCTTTTCAAACTGAACTTAAAAGCAGCCGACGACGTTGCAGCAAAAGGCTTCGGATTTGCATGCAAGGTATTCGCATACACAGTGGAGCAGTAACCTCAAGTATTTCTCCTCTCCCTCAGCTTTCATTCCATCTATGCTCTGTACACTGAATGTCGTCCATGAACGGAAAGCGGGGGGGTGGGGGAGTTAAAGATCTACCAAAAAACCCAGCACAAACTTAAAGCATACTACGCTATCAAAGCCAGAAGGATAATCCTCTGGATTTGCCACAAAACAGATCGAGACCCTTACTATCTGTGAACAAGATGAATTGGTGGTCTTTTTGACAGAGGCGGCGGGAGGGAAAGAAGGAACCCCGACCCTATGGGCTTTGCCCCGTACAACTCCCACGTCTGTCTTTTCCCTACCGTGAGGAATGCATCCCACTGAATCACAGTCTCCTTTCGCATACAATCAAACCCTGATCTGCACCCCGTTTAGGCTTTCCCCCAAAACTAATACCACATGCCAGCATTCACCATGGATAGTTTTAAACTGCAGATTCAATCATCTCCTCCTCCCAATATTTAAAGAGGGGGATTAAAAAAAAAAAAATCTCCCTCCGTGCAAGAGTCAGTCCTGGACCTTTAATAACCAAGGAAATGTAGATATGAGGGGGAGCTTAGTTTTAAAGGACATGAGTCAGTTCAATCGACTTAGTAAATAATAAACTCGGGGAACTTCTCCTGAACACACAGGAGCATTCCCCCCCCCATCACCACCACCACCCCAAAATGATCTCCCGCCTGTACTGACACAAGACTCTGCCCTGTGGCTGCTCCCCCTTTCTCTGCCTTGTGGCTTTTCGTTGCTCAGCAAGGGTTTCTTCCTTGAATCCTTCTGGCTGCATTGGCAGAGATCAGAAAGGTTCCAATTAGCCTGACCCGCCTGCCACTAATTCAAACCAGACGTTGCTTCGCACGGGCTCTGCTCTGTGGTTGAGCTGTGCTGGAGTCCCTGCATAAAGGCATTCCCTCCCGTGCTCCTCTTCCCTTCCTCATTGCCCCCATATTGAAACGTGTCTCCAGAGGAGGAGAAGGGAGAAGGAGGGCAGGAGGGCAAGTATCTTCCACCGAGGTCTGAAATATCTCCTTTAACTTTGCAATGCCTTTTGTTTTGTTTTCTTAGTTTTATACTCCTGTGAGGTGTTTTTTTTTCCCCCCTCCTTACCTGCAACTTTCAGTTTAAAAAAAACAAAACAGTTTTCCCAGATTAGGGTTATCTTTTAGATCAGTCCCATATGTCATTTCCCCCTACCTCACTATCTACATAAATTAATGATGGGAGTGGAATTATATATCCAACCCTCAACCGCAAATTAGATAGAGTAGTACCTTTTCAAGTATAAGAAACATAAAGTCTGATTGCATTAGAACCATACATAGGCCAAAATTAAACACGTATTATTATTATCTGATAAAGAAAGGAAGGAGAATTATATCGAATGATACTAAATATAAGTCTTTCTATTTTGGACCGTCTTATTGTGAACTACAATTCTTCAGATGCCTGGAATTCTGTCTTGATATGCATATGGACATAAAGACATGCCCATGAAAAATATTAGAAGAACAAAATGGTCAGAGTAAAAAAAATAAACGTAACTTAATTCCATTAGAAGACTGCAACTCATCTTGAAACATTCAGATATTGGATGAACCAGGAAGAAACATAATTATAAACCTGAAACAACCCAGAATCAAAAGGTCCAGGGGAAAAAAAAGTCTTTTAGAGCAAAAGATGTTAAGGTTTTTAGAAGTCTGCCACTATTCAATACCCCAGGAGTGAAGACTGTACAAATGTTGCTGTAATATAGTTTCAAAAAGCTCGAGTCAGCTTGACTCCACCTGAAGAACCTTGGGAATTGTAGTTCAGCAACCCAAGGTCCAGATTTTTTTTTTTCTTGAAAGGGATCATTTGAAGACATCAATCTTCCAGTAAACGAGTACTGAATACATTAGTGAAAGGATGAGCAGTCTACTTCGTTAGATCCACAAACTGAAAACATAAAGCTGACTTATCCCAGTAGAGTCCAACTTCCATCTAATTCAGTGCAGCCCGCTATGAATTAGTTATGGATATCCATATTATTAGGCAGGAGTGCTTCTTGGCCTGGGTGACTCCTTTTAAACCAGCCTCCCCAATCCAACAATCCAACACCTTCCAGATGTTTTGGATTACAATCCCTGTAGGTCTAGCCAGAATTCTGATGGCTGTTTTCCAATAAATGTGGAAGGTGTCAGTTTGAAGAAGAGGGACACTCAGTAGAGATATATCAGACCAAACCAATGTCTAGATACATTTACTGCACATACAAGAGCTTTATGCTGTAGACTGGCACTGGCTCTCATTATGATGGTGGGCATGCATACATTGAAATAAAGGAGAGACTAAACCAAAACACTAATGCAAAAATAATGAGTAATCCTTTCCCAAAACAACAAAAACGAAAACTATAGTTTTAAAGGTGGGACCTCTGTGGAAATATTCATTAGCCACTTAGTACAATAAGGAGATCTTACAGTGTATATCTGGTCTTCTAGTAGTTCATGGTCAGTTGACTGGCTGGCTATGTTTCCACAAGTACAATACAATGTTTGGATATCATGATAAATCCTCAACACCCCTCCCAGCAGATGCAATAAATGCTTGAAGTTGAATCCATGCTGTGTATGAACACAACTGAGTGACCCTGGGCTGGAAGCCAGATACTTCTAATGTAACAGTTACACATCCAATGGCTATATGAATGGAAAGTCAATCAGTGTAGCTTAGATACCACATTCTTGTGAGATTGTTGGCTACCTGGCAATCTACTGCAGAAGAGGGGTGTGTGTGAATCCTCTTCTTACTTTGGGAATAAAGTGGAATTGGAGCAGGAATTCTTGCACTAGATAGAATTAGAAACCATATCTGTGATTTGGCTGAGCAGAAAGGGAAGTAGGGATGGAAAACATCTACTTTCTTCCATGAAGAAATGGGAAAGAAAAAGAAGAATGTGACTTTTTAAAAAAAAAAAAATGCATAATTTCTATAATTCTGAACCAGAAATTTGGGAGGCGACCTGAGGAAAAGGGTATAAAAATATAAGAACTTTCTTCTTCTACTCTAACTAGAGAAGCGGGATTTGCTGGTGCTAGGATTTCAAGTTCAATAGGAATTTTGTTTAACACAGTGCTAGTGATAGCCCTGGATCTCTGCAAGATAGTGTGGCTGCCTGGTTCCTTGCCACTTTCTGCCTTTGTTCTAGCTGGGCCCATGGTCTTCTCAAATCAGCAGCTCCACAGTCTGGAGGTTCTCACAACTTCTGCTGGGACAACAACAGATGAAAGCCATGGCCAGGAGACAATCGGCTCCAACTAGGGTCCCAAATAGGACATGTTTGAAATGAGATATGCTGGGCTGTAGTCACATAATGCTTTCATCACTAAGGTTTTGACCATTATTGTAAGATGCACTCAGTGGTGGGATTCAAATTTTTTTACTACTGGTTCTGTGGGCGTGGCTTGGTAGGCGTGGCATGGCTTGGTGGGCGTGGCAGGGGAAGGATTCCATTCCGTCCCCAGCCCACTAACCCGCTTTCCAGCTCCATTCTCCAATACAGAGCAACCAAAGAAGACCCAGCCAATCAGCTGGGACTCAGGAGGCAGAGAATAGATGGGGGTGGGGCCAGTCAGAGGTGGTATTTGCCAGTTCTCTGAACTACTCAAAATTTCTGCTACCATTTCTCCAGAACTGGTCAGAAATTGCTGAATACCACCTCTGGGTGCACTGCTTGGACTTGCCTTTAACTTGATGCAGGATGCAATATAGGTAGGTAATCCTTGACTTACGATCACCATTGAGCCCAAAATTTCGGTTGATCAGTGAGACATTTGTTAAGGGAGTTTTGCCCCATTTTCTGACATTTCTTGCCACAGCTGCTAAGGGAACCACTCCAGTTGATAAGTTAGTAACAAGGTCGTTAAGTGAATCTGACCATTGACTTTGCTTGTCAAAAGGTGGCCAAAGGGGAGGATCACGCATCCTTAGGACACAGCAACGGTCATAAGTATGGGTCAGTTGCCAAGCATTTGAATTTTGATCACATGATCATGGTGATGCTTCAAAGGTGTGAAAACCATGAGGGTGAAAAAACGGTCGTAGGTCACTTTTTTCGGTGCCCTTGTAACTTTGAATGGTCACTAAATGAACTGTTGTAAGTCGTGGCCTACCTGTATTCATTATGCTGATTGGTAAAAACTAGTTCAGCAGGTCAACCCTCCTCATCTGGGCCTTGCACTGCTTTTCTATAACTTTCTGAGTACAATTCAAAGTGCTGGTTATCCCCTGTAAACCTCATCTTGGCCCAGGTCCCAGTTACTTAGGACCGTCTAAGAAGGAAACAAGCCCAGGGCTTGTAGAATAGTCTCCCTCAAGCCTGCTTGGGATAACAATGGGTTCTCTTTCATTGATCTTTAGGACACACTTAAAATTATTCTCTTTTGCCAAACATTTGAATCTTAATTTCTCGGGGTTCCTATTGTCTTTTACCAGTTGGATGTATTGATTTAGTTTTATTTTTTACTATGATTGTTTTATGGTTTTAGCAGTGTTTAATGATCACAAGCCAACCTAGTCTCACATTATTGAGTTGGCACAGAAATAGGATAAATTAAATAAGAAGTAAATATAGCTATATTTCCTTTCACAAATGAGTTGTTATTTAGTCGCATCCAACTGTAATGCACTAAGTCTTTCTTAGCTTCCTTTTTTTTATTCCTATTTATGTCTGCCATCTGCTCTGAAGAACCAACTCTGACAATTCAGAAAAGCTTATCTTTGAATCATTTCAACCCAACGCATACAGTACTTCCAAATATATTTAACCACTTGATACTGTGTTTTTAATGGGTCTGCACATAATATGTGTGTTGTTAGTGGCTTATTAAAACATCCCAAACCCAGGCAGGGTGATCCGTAAAGGTGCTTATATGTTAAAAATGAGGATTTAGCATGATCTATGAACCAAGTCATGTAATTTGTACACCACCTTTGATGGTTTGAGTAATCTATAGTCTGTTGCTTTTTCAACAATCATCGTTAAGCAAATGCTGGATTAAGCACAACGGTGAGCTGCCCAGTGTGTAACAGTAACAGAATGGACCTTGGAGGTCATCTAGTCCAACCCTCTGCTCATACAGGAGATCTATACTATACTACAAATGGCTGTCCAGTCTCCTCTTAAAAGTCTCCATTGGTGGAGCACTCACAACTTTGGAAGGCGTTTTTTCCCCCACTGGTTGATTATTCTCAGGACCCCACACATTTAGTCAAAACCAGCAGAGGCAGTATTATTGCAAGGTCCCTCCAAATTTGACATACAAATAAATACCCGGTCGAGAAACGCAGTCTCAGAAGTCCTGCAAAACTGACAGCTCAGTTTCTGGAATACAAAAACCAGTTCTGTGCGATACAGAACTCCAAAAGCTATCAGTTTGTCCCACTTCAGAACGTTCCCACCTATTCGCAAACATTCTCATTGTGGTTACAGCATTGGACATTAGAAGGGCTGTCAAGAAACCACAACGGACTGCTGTGCAGCAGACGAAAGCATGGCTGTTCGCAAAAACAGCTGCTTTCCATGGAGTCAGTCTTTATCAGTTCAACAATTGAAGGAAACATTGGCAGTCTTGGGATTACTAGCTTTTTCAAGAGGTCATTCTCCCTTCTTCAGCTGGAAGTTTACTGTCTGTATGAGTAACTTTTACTATCTGCAGCAAATTGTTTCTTACATCCTATAATACCCTTTGCAGCTTGATATGTTTGACAACCTGCAAACATTAATACGATGAGGCAAAAGCATAATCAGCAGAGTATATACTTTGGGCTTGAAATAACAGTATATGTGTATTTCTTTTGAAGCTAGTATTTCAACATTTTGGTGCTGACTCATTCCATTTAACTACATGGAAGTAGATGCCTCTGCGTCATGCCACAAAATTTTTGCTTTTTTTTGTAGCCCGGGTCCATGCACAATTAGGTGCACCTAATTCCCTTGAAATTAACACACTAAGTGCACCTGACCTGGCTTAGATTCAGGTTGATACTATACAGTTAGTCCTCAATTTGTAACAGTTTGTGTAATGACCGTTCGAAGTTACAAACAGCACTGTTTCAAAAATGACTGGTGACCATTTTTCACACTTAAGACTGTGGCAGCAAATTCAGACCCTTGGCAATTGACTCAGACAGTATTTATAATAATTGAAGTGTCCCAGGATCATGAGATCACTTTTTGCAGCCTTCTGACAAACACAGTCAATGGGGAAGCCAGATTCCTTTAACAACTGTGTTACTAACTTAACAACTACAGCGATTCACTTAACCAGTCGGGGCAAGAAAGGTCATAAAATGAGGCAAAATCCACTTAACAACTGTCTCACTTAGCAACAGAAATTTTGGGCTCAGTTGTGGTCGTAAGTCGAGGATAAATCAATATGCCAACGTAGAATTCAGGCTGTGGAATACATTTCAAAGACTGATCTTGGGGGGCTATTTTAGGAACCTAGATTCCAAGCAATTTTTACTAAGATTAAGTAGTATTGTACGTTTTGCATAAAGCATCTTTTCTGTAGCGTATCTTATTTTAATCTTCCTGGTCCATTGCTTCTGGGACTTTCTGTTTGTATCTGATCCTCTTGCTCTTTGCCCTTCTCATGAAGCCAAGTCATTCACACTTGAGCAATATCATTTAGCTAGTTAAATGACTCCACTTTCTTTAGTAGCTCATTATGCCCCGAGTTTCCTGGAGTGGGAAGGACAAAAGGTTTGAGTCTTGCAGCCCCACCTCCAAATCTGACAGTTTTCTAACTAAAAGATTGCGTGCGCTTTGCTAAGGGAAGTCAGGAAGTTGCAGTGGTGGGAACTAGTCCCAGGCATAAACCTTCTTCAGTTCTCGTTAGAGAAGCTGATAATAGTTTCCTGTTGGAGCAATGTTGACAATTTCCTCTGCAGGTTCGGGTAGTGGGGTACTGGGTTGTCACATCTGGGCACTGCACAGTCCATGGTTTCATACTTCTGGTGGCAGCTGACGCACTTCTTGCTATAAGGAACTATTAATGTTTTCCTTTTTCCTTACTGAAAGAAACTGCAGAGACCAAGATTTGCTCAGGGCAGCCAGTCTCCCTCAAAATATCTTACACTGGTAGCCAAAGTCAAGCCATTGGCTTGTCCCAATGTTTCTCTCAAAAGATAATATCATTGCATCAGTCTCCAGATCTTCCACGTTCATTTTTTGGGGTCTTCCAAACAAGAACACAGTTCTTAGGAGCTTTCCTCTGAAGCTTTACCGACCGCATTTCTTTCTTCCAAGCTTCCTACATCCCTGAAGAAAAGACAAACAGGCAGGGATCCCTACCAAGAATCACACTTGAACAGCCTAACACATGCCCCATCCCACTCAGTCAGGCAAGGAAGGTATGTTATGGCTGCCGTTGGTGGATTTGGGCTGGAGGGGTCTAGAAAGAGTCTTCTCTGCCATTGCCCCCACCATATGGACTATCTCAGGGGTGTCAAACTGAAGGCCCAGGGCCCATGGGGTGTTTAGTTCTGGCCTGCAGGACCGCCCTGGAAATAGCGAAGGACTGGCCTCAGCCAAAACGCGGCTCTCCCAAGCTCCGTTTTTGCTGGCACAGGGTTTCAGGAGGCCATCCCAGCTGTAAACGGAGCTCTGGAGCCCGTTTTCTCTGGCAGAGCGCCCGGGCCACAGGCGCCCTTGACATGAGTGATGTCAAGCTGGCCACGCCCACCCCATCAAACCCAACCCTGATGTGGCCCTCAATGAAATTGAGTTTGACACCTCTGGACTACCTTGTCCCCTGAGGTGAGGCTGGCCCCCAGCTCTTGCGGCTTTCCAGAAGTGCATGAAGAACTTACATGGGGATTGAAGAGTGACATACAACCCTGGGGTTGGCTGGTGGCGTCAGGATGCTCCCTCTGCCTTTTAACTTGCCTTTTAAACTCTGCTCGTATTTTATTCTGCACTTTTTAAATTCTGTTTTTAATTTTCTTTTCTTTTTATGACCCTGTAGTCCCTTAATTTGGGATAGAGTCAGGGCAACTGGATGGAGCTGAGTGTTTACCAGCTACATGCCCTGCCTGGTGGTTACATGTTCTTAATTATGTCTCTTCTATATCATTTTACAGTTTGTATCAGTAAATTACCTAGAGTCTTTTGGACAGTGAGATGTGTCTACATTTGAAAATAAAAATAAAATAATAATCAGTACTAGTATAAGTCCGATTGATCACATAAGTTTTTGTTCATCCACCCATATTTATGACCAAACTAATACATTAAAAAATGAAAGGAATGGGTACGTTTTCATCAATCACAATTATTTTAACAAGCTCTGAAATCATAAACCTTTTGCTCAGCCCACCTCACACAGGAGTGTATTCATGATACTTCTGGACTATCTTGAGTGTATTCATGATACTTCTGGACTTCATAAGTGAAGCCTGCCCTGAATTTTATTGGGGGAAAGATGAAATGCAAGTCACAAACAGCTTATTGATCCTTTCTTTTTATAACAGCCATACACTATATAAAAAAGCCTATAGATAGTCCTTCAACTTATGACCATAATGGAGCCCAAAATTTCTATTGATAAGTGAGACATTTGTTAAGTGAGTTTTGCCCTGTTTCACCACCTTTCTTGCCTCAATTGTTAAGTGAATCACTGTAGTTGCTAAGTTAGTAATCTGGTTTTTAAGTGAATCTGGTTTTCCCATTGGGTTTCCTTGTCAGAAGGAAGGTGATCACATCACCTTGAGACACAGCAATAGTCATAAATATAAGTCAGTTGCTGAGCATCTGAATTTTGATCACATGATCATGGGTATGAATCAGAGGTGGGATTCAAATTTTTTTACTACCGGTTCTGTGGGTGTGGCTTGGTGGGCGTGGCTTGGTGGGCATGGCAGGGGAAAGATACTATAAAATCTCCAGTCAGCGGTTCTCCGAACTACTCAAAATTTCCACTACCGATTCTCCAGAACTGGTCAGAACCTGCTGAACACCACCTCCGGTATGAATGTGAAAAATGTGAAAAATTGTCATAAGTCACTTTTTACAATACCGTCACTTTGAGTGGCCAATAAATGACCTGTTGTAAGTCAAGGACTACCTGTATTAGGAGGTGTTTGTATGGGATATACCAAAAGCCTCTTTTTAAGTTTAAGGGAAGGGGGAAATTACCTCAGGTCTTACAAATGGAAGGTGATGGTCACAGTGAATTACAAAAGAGTAATGAACTTTCAACTAATGAACAGGCTTTTCTTGCATTTTTTTTAAAAAAACGGCTGTGATCACTAGCTTCAATTCTCACAAACTGAGATGCACCCAACCCAGGACAGTGTGCATAGCTAATAAAGACACTAGACCCAAAGCTGTATGAAGGAGTGATAAGCCTATGCAGACAAGTTTGGTTTATGAAAGAAACCCAGGCGAGCTTCCCATTCAGATTGCCTGGATGGGAAGTTTACCTTGGCCACTTCACCTCCCTCCCTCCCTCCAAGGTCATAGTGCAAAAAACACTGTTGGGATGTAAGGAAGTCAAATAGCATTATGAAAAAGATCACCCTCCACTGGGACTAAACAGCTTGGAGGAAAAAGGAGGGACTATTTGTACCTGTAAAATATGCCCTCGGGCTTTTTACCCAAGAGAAGCCAAAGACTTACAAATCCTAGAATAACAAGTCTGAAACTGAGTACCACAAGAGAATTGCCAGGGTACTACAAGAGGTAAATAAATTAAGCAACTGAAAGTTCACGTAAGTATCTATTCCGCTGATGAATCTGCATGTTGCCTATGATTTGGTGCTCTTATATTTATTTCCTTTGAGTTGGAATCCATTGGGGACAATTTTATGCACCTTTACATGGATGTGAATAGAGCATTCAACCACTCCCTACTCAAGGAGCTGGAAAAGAATTAGCCTCTCATGGCAAGGTGCTTAGAATGGCCAAAGTAGCATGCCATTGCATGGAAGATATATTAAATATAACTACGACAGGCCCTGACCCAGAAGGAAGGCATTCACACAGCTTTGTCTCATGTACCACCAATTGTGCCTATTCCTGAACTGGGAGGCCTTTCTCACAGTCACCTCATGTGTGGAAACCTCAATACCCTATTCATGGGGCTGCCCTTGGAGACCATTCTAGATGGTCTAGATCAGGGGTCCCCAACCATCGGGCCGTGGACCAGTACCGGTCCATGGAACATTTCCTACCAGGCCGCCGGTTTGCTGGGTGCCGCCATCTTGTTTGACGAGAAAGTGCTTCCGGGTGAACTTTTCCGGTTGGAAAGCGGCATTTGGGTCCTGAAGGAATCCTCGCACCTTAGTTTCATCGAAGGAGGGGGCGGCTTCGAATGAAACTAAGGCGCGAGGATTCTTTCAGCACCCAAGGCAAGGCAAGCCGAGCGACCGTCCCGAAGCCGTCCCAAAGTGAAGCCTATCAACAAAGGTACAAAGGAGGAGTTGAAGGTGGCGGGGAGAAGCGGGGGACGGCTGGCTGGCTGGTCGCTCGGCTCGCCTTGCCTTGTCATGTGTGCTGATGCCGGTACTGGGCCGCGGATCATTTTGTGATGCCGGTACCGGGCCGTGGCACAAAAAAGGTTGGGGGCCACTGGTCTAGATTGTGATGCACAAGCAGTTATGGTCAGGCCACACTATGACCATGTAATTCCTCTATATTATGCTAGCCCCATTGTTTCCTGCAGGACTGTTGAGGAAAAGAGAATGGAAAGAAATATAGATTTGTTTTAGCTGTTCATATAGTAAGTCATTCAAGAAATAGGCACTATTTTGGGACTGATATTCTCTAATGTAAAAGGATGGCTACTTAATATGGAATATTTGCTCGGGGCCATGATCCCACTTACCTTTCATTATGGCAACCTCTTTCCATGACAACGGTTTTCAACTTGTCCACAATCTATTAGTAAGAGAGCCTTAATTGTCTTTAGAAGTACCAGTGCTATAGTAGACTTTCCCCCTTATTCCAAAATGCCCAGCAGCTGCCTCAGGGTATCAGTGATCTTTCAGTATCCCTGTCACAGAAGTAACAATCAAGAGGCCAGTAATCAAAATGTTTCAGGCTAATACATACATTACTTTTGAAGTCCCAAAGGTGCTTTTTTAACTGGACTTTCTGTTTTTTGGGGGGTTTTTTGAAGATGTTTCTCTTCTCATCCAAGAAGCTTCTTCAGCTCTTCTTCAGATTCTTGGATGAGAAGCGAAATGTCTTCAAAGGAAAACCAGAAAGTCCAGTTGCCTCTTGAAAAAGCACCTTTTCGGACAACCATGACCTGGATGACTGAGAATATCCATAGACATTTAGCTATGCATTTTGAGATTACTCTTGAAGGTATGCTTGGGGAAGCTATGGGGGCCACTGTTGTGTAGCTTTGTACCATAGTGCTAGGCTGCCCAGCGAATAATGTTATTAGTATTTATTGGACTTATGCAGCCACCAGAACCAAAGGACCCAGGTGGTAAACAGTTAAGAAATATATATATATATATATATAAAATAAGAAATATCCATCCATCCGTTTATTACAGTCCTGAGGCCAGGTACAATAACATATCTGAAAGAAGTGTTATGTATTTCTCTATATCTATATCTAAGACAGAAAGACAGTAAGCATAATAGGATATAAAATAATGAAGAGCAGATATAACAAAACAAAACAGAGTAAAAATAGTATCATAAGAAATACAGAAACAAAAACAAAAGCGAGCACTTTCTCTTGCCTAATTTGCAGATGATTGCAATATGGTAACTAAAAAAGACAGAAGCATTTCTCAGGAAATCTTGCAAAATTTGGTTTCCTTAGTAATGCCTTCAGAAAAAAAAGAAAAGAAATGCTTGATCAGATTTGGATTATGAGCACACGATGTAGGCAAGAGGTAGTCTGGAAGTGAGACTCATCTGTTCCTGATACGCAGCTGTGATGGATGGCTATTTTCTCAGGAGCCACTGATCCGCTGAAGAGAGGACAGCTAAACCAGATTAGCCAAACCAATCACTTTGCCTACCATATGCTGCACACACATAATCAGACCAATGCCATTTCTCAGTGACTGGAATGTATATAATATAATGTATATAGGCAGAATAGGGATTGGCACTTGGGTTGACAAATTTCAGGCCAGTGCAGTTATGAACTGACTCAAGGATAGAAAGATGGATATCCCTTCAACTGAACAGCAGGGAAAGGCTCTTAGCTTCCCAGTCTTACAAACAGACACTATGAAGTATTCTATCAGGCATTTTTCCCTGTCTTTTGCTAAAGGCTCTCCATCCTGGAGTAGGCCCTATTGTGTTAATGTTTAAGGCACTGTGTTTAAGCTCTGTCTGTCCGTACATCCATCCATCCATCCATCCATCCATCCATCCATCCATCCATCTATCTCAATAAATCAGAATAGAGCTGAAAGGGACCTTGGAGGTCATCTAGACCAACTCCCTGCTCAAGCAGGAGACCCTATACACTGACAAGTAGGGCTATCCAGTCTCTTCTTAAAAACCTCCGGTTAAACATATCCAACACCCACAACTTCTGAAGGCAAGTTGTTCCACTGGTTGATTGTTCTCACTATTAGGAAAATCTCTCTATCTCTCTATCTCTCTATCATCTATCTATCTATCTATCTATCTATCTATCTATCTATCTATCTATCTATCTATCATCTATCTATCTAATATAATTGCCCATCTTACAAAACATCGTAAACAGAAATGGTCATCAGCCCTTTTGTTTTTAATTATAGTTGGCTGGAGTATATGTTGCAAATATAAAAAGGCGAAATCTCAAACACTTTTCATGAGAAAGAACAGAGAACATGGCAAGTATCAGTAGTTAATCTCCCACACACACACCATGCAAAAGTACTCCTATGTTATATGAAACTTACATTGCAGGACTATCATCTTATTCTAGTCCTTCAGAGAAGTCCACAGGCAGAAAAGCCTGATCACACCAAATTAGGATTACATAGCCAATGTTCCTGGGCTGAACTCAAGACTGATTGTCTGGTAGACCAAGAAAACCTGCCCTCTAGACTAGGAAATAGATAGTGAACAATCGTGTTTACTTAGTAGTATTGGAAAATTACTCTTCCTAATTATTATTTCCTAAACTATTGCTTCAACGGAAGATGTATCTTTAAATATTACCAATTTATTTTAAAAAATCAACATGAACAAGGCCAAGTTTCTCAAAGTAGCACTTTCCAAATATATTAGATTAAAGCTCATATCATCCACAATGTACACTGTCCATACTTATTAAGAATAATGGAAAATGTACGCTATCTCTTCTAAAGGACCCTGAATTAAGAAATTCTGCTTTAGGCTCAACCTTCTCCTATCAGATAGAAGCAAACGCTAATGTTTCTGTCAGGCCTAAACCCAAAGACAACAGAGCAAAATCTAACTGAGTCCAAGCCTTTATTTGTTTACACCTAATGGATACTTTCTGCCCTCAAAACTCTTGAGAAAGTTATTGGCTATTTGAGGGACAGCCTCTTCCTGATCACATCTACCTGTCCCATTAGGTCCACCTGAAGAGAGATATAGTGGGCCCCATCTGTTAAAGAGTTCCATCTGCAGGGACCCAGACAGCATATGCAGTGATGGGATTCAAAAATTTGTTACTACCAGTTCTGTGGGTGTGGCTTGGTGGGTGTGGCAGGGGAAGGACATACTGCAAAATCCCCATTCCCTCCCCACCCCACTAACCTGCTTCCCAGCTCTGTTCTCCTGTGCAGGGCAATAAAAGAAGACCCGGCCGATCAGCTCAGGAGGCAATGAATAGATGGGGGCGGGGCCAGTCAGAGGTGGTATTTGCCGGTTCTCCGAACTACTCAAAATTTTCGCTACCAGTTCTCCAGAACTGGTCAGACCCTGCTGAATACCACTTCTGAGCATATGCCTTTTCTGCTGTGGCTTCTGTCCTATGAAACATCATTTCCTTTGAACTTTGAAGTTAGCCCCATCCCAATTAGCCTTTCAGGAGGCTTTGAAAACGTGGTTTTTCCAGCATGGGTCCCGTGGGAAGCCAGCCCAATTGTTCTACATGTACTGAGTTTAGATAGATGTCTTCTCCTGCAACCCTGCTTTTATTTATATTTTAAAGGTTTTTTTAAAAAACAATTGTGACATTAATTGTTGGTTTGTACACTGCCCAGAATCAAATTTGGTGAGATGGATGGCCCTATAAATGTACTATTGTCATGATGGCGAACCTATGGCAGGCGTTACACGGGTGGCATGCAGAGCCCTCTCTGTGGGCACACGAGCCATCGCCGCAGCTCAGCTTTGCCGCGCATGCGCACGCACCTCCTCCTTGAAGATGGCCAAAACAACTATTAACAATTTTTCCTAATGTAGCCTGGGACTTTCAAGTTAGCTTCAATATCACCCAATGGGTGCTACAGAAAAAAACAGGAAACAATGTGGGGGGAAGCTGTAAAAAAGGGCATAAGTGTCTTTCTGGGATATGCAGCTGGCTCCCAATTCTACTCTCTATACAATTAGAGGGTGTCAAAGAGAGGGAGGGAGGGAGAGGGAGAGAGAGAGGGAGATGGGGAGAGAGAGAGAGAGAGAGAGAGAGAGAGAGAGAGAGAGAGAGAGAGAGAGAGAAATATTTGGGGAGGAGGGCAGGAAGGGGGAAATGCATTGCTTGATTCTTTCTGGAGCCAGCAGAGGAGTCGGCCACAGCCTCAGGCGCTTTCCTGCATTCCAGCTAAATTGATCCCATAAACACACTGACATATTTGAAATCCAAGAATGAGAATGTAAGGGGAGGAGCAGAGCAGGTCCTGAAGGTCTTTTGGCTTTGTCCCTGGCCGTGTTTTATCTATCTATCTATCTATCTATCTATCTATCTATCTATCTATCTATCTATCTATCTATCTATCTATCTATCAGACTTGTATGCCACCCATCTAGCCAAAGGCGAGGAGTCTGGGGAGCTAACAGGCATTGAATCAAATGCAGTATATAACATTAAAAGAACAAATAAAGATCTTAAATCGAAAGGAAATAAAACCAAGCAGGATGGAGATGGAGGGAGCCAAGGGCATACAGGGAGGAAGTGAGCTATTCTCTACCCACCTTCAATGTTCCCCACCCCCAGTGGGGCCCCAGGCTACGTGACATAGTTGGCCAAAACGGTGAGAGCGAGTCTGACCCTGGGAAAAGGGGCACTATCTTCCAGAAGGCGGGAGCCACAGCACAAAAGGCTCTTCTTCTGGACCCCGCTAGCCAAAATTCTTTGGTTTATGGCTCTACACCATGCCCCTTCTGCTGGCATGGGGAGGGGAGAACAGACTATGGGATGAGCCAGTTTCTCAGCCAGCCTGGACCCATGCCAAGCAGGGGTTTGAAGGTGGTAACTGGATCCAGAAGCAAACTGGCAGTCAGTGCAGCTCACAGAAGAACGGTGCAACGTAAGCCAACCTGGGGGCCCAAATAGCTGCCCACGCAGCTGTGTTCTGCACCAGATGAAGCTTCCAGATCCTCCTCAAAGGTACCTAACTCCATGCAGAGCACATTGCAGTAGTTCAACGAGGAGGTGACTAGGGCTTGAATGACTGAGCGCATCTCCTGTTGTCAAGAGAATTAGAACCAAACTGTTCCGTGCAAGCAAATACAAGCGTAGCCCTCATAGTCCAGCTTTTTCCTGACAGAACAATTGATCAGTGGAACAATTTGCCTCCAGAAGCTGTGGAGGCTCCAACACTGGAGGTTTTAAAGAAGAGATTGGACATCCACTTGTTTGAAATGCTATAGAGTCTCCTCCCTTAGCAGGGGTTTGGTCTAGAAGCCTTCCAAGGTCCCTGTTATTCTGTTAAAAATGTAATTGCAGCGGATTCTTCAAACTGAAACAGTTTGCCCTTAGTTACCCGCACCCACCCCCGTAACTGGGACTCAAATGTGTGTTCTGCATTTTGGAAAAAAAGGAAACAGCTGTTGGGGGAACGGTTAAGCACCCACTTGTCATCTGCTGCTTCCTTACTCTACTCCTACCAGAGGTAGTAAATTTTGAAATGCTAACTATACTGAACACCACCAACTGTTTCTCCTAAGTTTTTTCTTCCCAGGTTCCTGATCTGGGTTGCTTCAGTGCTGTCCCTAAAATGCAGGTGCCCAGAACTGGATGCTACATTGTAAGTGTAACTTTGACTTAGTCCCCGAGTATTTTCACATTGGAGGCATAAAAACAAAATATAGTTTTAAAAATCCCAGAGATTTTTCCCATCATTAACAATGAATTGCTGTAGTAGGACTCTCTGAATGTTAACTTATTTTATGTTGATTATCAATGCATTTGTTCTGGTGGTGGTATTTGTTGTAGCTGAATTACACTGTTGGAACGTGTTCAGTGTTATCCATCGAGCCACCCAGATCCTTCCTGCAGATACTCCGCTTGGGCGGGTGGGGGGGGTTGGACTAGATGACCTACAAGGTCCCTTCCAACTCTGATTATCTGTTATCTGTTACTGCTATCTAATATGGTCTCCCATGATTTTCGATTTACGACTTTGATTTTTCTTATCCAAATGAAGGACTATATGTTCCTGTTGAAATTCCTCTTGTCGGTTCCTATCCCTTGTCCATTTTGTCAAGAACCCCTGAAACTTGATACTGCCTTCTGAGTGGAGTGTTGTTCCTCCTATCTTTGTGTTGTCTTGCACATCTGATAACCATATTTTCTAACCCCTCATCCAACCCATTTTTAAGTCTGTTAAGCAACACAGGCCCTCGAACAGAGCTCTGCAGAATGTCACTCAGCACTTCCATCGTGATGCTGAGCATTGCTGACATTTGAGAGGTTATCAACCAGCCCTGCGGCCATCCAAGGATGGCATAACCATGTCCATCTTCACTTGTAGAATCTCACAGAAGATTTTTTTTTTCAAATGCTTTGTTGTATTTAAGTCATTTTCACAGACAGTTGGTCACTCTATCCCCAAAAGAGATCTGGTTAACTAGTCATGAATTATTTTTAATAAATCTATGCTGGCTCCTACCACTATAACTTTCTTTTCAACATGCACATAAATTGACTGTTTAATAATCTCTTCCATTATTTCCATGAAGCTGACTAGTATGTAGTTATCCTCAGGGATGGGATTCAAATTTTTTAACAACCGGTTCTGTGGGCGTGGCTTAGGTGGTGGGCGTGACCAACTCAATATCACTCACATAGAGGCACGCATCTTCTCGCCTGGCCTCTCATGACTCGGGGATGCTGCAATAGTCATAAGTGTGAAAAATGGTCATAAGTCACTTTTTTCAGTGCCATTGTAACTTGGAATGGTCACTCCACACAGGCAAAGTCCCAGCAAAGGAAGGGAAAAAAACTCCAGAGAAGTTCCTGAGACAGGAAGTCTAGTCCTGCCAAGAATGTAATAAGGGTCAACGGAGAGGCAGCTTCTGTAAGCAACACCAGAATGTTTCCTTCCTTCCTTCCTTCCAGGATTAGGCCAGTCATTTCTTCTAACAGCCGGTTCTCCAAACTGCTAAGAATGTTAACAATTGGTTCTAGCAAATAGGTGCGAACCGGTAGAATCCCACCCCTGGTTATTCTGGTGTCCCACCTTCCCTCCCTCACTTTTTGAAGACATTGGCCCTAGAGCTTACATTAGAGCCCTACTTTTGGGGTGAGGAGGGAGAGAGGGTTTCCTCCCTACTATCCCATTCCCCACTGTGGGAAACCCTTTTCCTTCTTCAAAAAGGGCCACCAGACTAATCTTCACGCAGTTGTTTCTTCTGGCCTCAATTATGGTGGCACTGAGCGCTTGTCTAGAAATAATGCTTTGGAGATATTGACTATTGACAGACTGCACCGAGGAGTCCCTGGGCTGCCTTCCTTCTTTAGGATATTATTGGAAAGGAATGGAAGGCACAGGATCCATGTTATAGAGCGGTTGGAATTTGCCAAACAATAGCTTCATTTTCAAGGCAGCCTTCAATAAGCAGCCCACAGTTGAGGAACAATCTTCCTTCTTATATGCCACATTTTCCTAAGGGTAGAGACAAATGCAATAGTGAGGAAGAACTGATTTAAACAACTGATGCTTATTTCCAAGTTATGTCTGCAAGGGATCCTCACAGGGAAGTAACTGAAGAGAGTGAAATGTATTTCTACATCAACAGACAACAGGATTGCTCTCAGACTCAGACTGCAGTTCATTGATAATGATAGGAAATATCTCTGGGATTTTTTTAAAAAAACTATATTTTTATGCCTCCGATGTTAAAATGAATACCAGGGCAATAGTTATGTTGGTTTGCAAAAGCAGGCCTGAGCACAAAGACTGCTATTCTCATCAGGGAAGGAAAGATACAGGCAGTCCTCAATTTACAACAGTTAATTTAGTGACCATTCAAAGTTACAAGGGCACTGAAAAAAGTGACTTACGAATGTTTTTCGCACGTATGACTATAGCAGCATCCCCATGGTCAGATGCTTGGCAGCTGACTCAAATTTATGACCTTTGCTGTGTCCTGAGTACTTGTCATCACGTTTGCGCCCTCCTGGCAAGCAAAGTCAATGGGAAAGACAAATTCACTTAACAACAATGTTACTAATTTAACAACTGTGGTGATTCACTTAACAACCATGGCAAGAAATGAGGCAAAACTCCCTTAACAACCATTTTATTTAGCAACAGAAATTTTCGGCTCAATTGTGGTCATAAATCAAGGACTACCTGTATTGGGCTGGATCTTGGCTTGGCCTCTCTCTCTCTCTCTCTCTCTCTCTTTAACAGCAGCTAAATATGACTGTAGACTTATTCCAGACTGTAAACCAAAATACTAAGAATATATATTTTTTTTACAAAGGTAGTAAGAAGTCACATAAAATTACAGTCCGGCTCTACAGGACTCCCCGCTTGGAGAATTCTTCCTTTCTCATTTCCTGCTCATCTGCTGCAGGACGCAATCCTGTGGAGGAGTAGCCAGCTGGCTCCCTCATCTCTTCAACACCAGTAGCTGCCTGATGTGGAGGAACCGTGTTAAGCAGGGGATGGAGATAAGAGGCCTGCCGCACTCTCAGAGGCTGTTGGATCCTTGGCCTCCCCCACATGCGTATTCCAGCCAAGGAAACCAAGAGTAACTCCAGAGGACAGCTGTGAAAAGGCCTCCTTGCTTGCGCTAAAAGCCTGGGGACAATGAGCCAGAGAAGGGAATGCGAGGAAGTCTGGTGGATGGATATCTTGGGAACTGTCTACACCAGGGGTCTCCAACCTTGGCAACTTTAAGACTTGTGGACTTCAACTCCCAGAATTCTTCAGCCAGCTGGCTGAGGAATTCTGGGAGTTGAAGTCCACAAGTCTTAAAGTTGCCACGGTTGTGGACCCCTGGTCTACACTACTGGGAAAAAAAAATGCTTTTGCCCAGTTTATTTGCAATTTTCTACTCACACTGAGCTCTGTCAATGGCAAATTTAGCAAGAAAAACTATGAGCAACATTGAAACAAAAACAAAATCCTAGGCACCAATCAACAGATGCAATTTAGTAATAGATAACTCAGAACACATGCAATCAGGTTTTATATAGCCAAAACATGACACAGTGTTATGCCTAGCTAACAGATCAGACATTGCCCCAGATGAGAAAGTGTCACAGGTTTCACACACATGCACACACACACACACACACTGCTGAGGTGAAATGCCACCACCTGCTCTTAAGCTGGCAGAAACTTAAATCAGTATGAAATTTGCTCTCCATTTCATGACTCTATTCTGATTCTATGGTCCTTGGTGGTCCCATTCCCTATAAACCCCTGAGTTCCATCCAAGTTAATTGTGATTTGAGATTGTCTTTGGGTAACACAGGAAAAAAGACTGGGGAGAAAGTATGATAACACAGGTAAGACCTGTGTTATTTACAACTCTGATTGAGCCCAACATTTTATGACAATTGAAAAGGTAAATGGCAGGTACAAGTACAGGTGATCCTCAATTTATGACAACTGGGACCAGAATTTTTGTTGCTCAGTAATGCAGTTGCTAATTGATTGTGTTACCCTTCTAGACACAGTTGTTAAGTAAATCACTGCAATTGTTAAGTGAATCACTGCAGTTGTTAAGTGAATCACTGCAATTGTCAAGTGTATCACTGCAGTTGTTAAATAAACGACTGCAATTTTTAAATGAACCACTGCAGTTGTTAAATAAATCCAGGTTCCCCCATTGATTTTCCTCCAGCTGGGATTGTCGCAAATGTAAATTTCGTAACCCTGGGACACTGCAATCATCATAAACACAATGCTTATGGCCAAGTGTCTGAATTATTATTTTTTTTATAAATTTTATTGAATTTACAATTTAAAAAAAACATAACAACATTACATATGCAACAGAGAGAAAAAGAAGAAAGAAAGAAAGAAAGAAGGGAAAGAAAAAAAAAACGCTCGGTCTTGCGACCGAAAAAGGGAAAAAAAAAGTATAAAAGAAAGAAAAAAACAAAGAGACGGAAGAAAAAAGAAAATACGTTAAAACCAGACAGATATCGTTTTTGACAGTCTGCAAGATCCAATTCTCTTACTTTAAATATAGACATCTTATCACTATTTATGCTTACATTACCCATTATTCATTGAACAGTTTATCTCTGGAATTTTAACCCCATGATCATGAGCATGCTACGTTGGTCATAAGCATGAGGACCAGTCATAAGTCATTTTTTCAGGGCCATTGTAACAGTTGCTAAACAAATGGTTATAAGTCGAGAAATACCTGTACAGTACACTTCTGTGTTGTATTTTTTCCTTTTTTCTTGATCCCTACTCTCACCTCCCAACCCATTCCATATTTCTTTGTATCCCGTAGGATGAGCCTTAGGTCTTCTCACTGTTTTGTTTGCATTCTTAACTTTTGTCGCCTCCTGCCCTTCTTCCCTGCATCTCTAGTCAACCTTTCCTATGGTTCAGGCCAGGGCAAAATGTTTAAAGCCTGCAACCTAGCTCAGCTTGGCAGCTGGAGTTCACGATGCCCAATATGCCAACAGAGAAGGCAAAAATTTGTTCTCTCAGATTCACAATACTCTACCACACCACGGACTGCTTATAAATAGTTAAAAATATAGCAGAAAAATGTGGTCTCTGCAACCCTTAACTAAAACCCTGGGTGCAGCTCCAAAGACTCCCCAAATGTGCTATAGATTTTATTGCGAAAGAAGGGGGGGAATACTTAACACTCGGCTCAAGGTTAGTTTTATTCAATACATTTAAAAATCAAATGTAATCCTTATCCTGGTCCCATGTATTACTTTTAAAAATACAGCTTATTGCCAAATGCCATCTACCATTATACTACTCAAATTTAAGGACGTGCAAGGCCAGGCCAAGATTGTTTGACCAATGCTAATCTAATATTGCTTCCAGTAACTTTCCAGAATCTCAGAGAAAAGGCACGTGGGGTGGGGGAACCCTTGTTCTTCTCTTACTTCTTGATCTCACTCTTTGAAGCAAAGATTGAAGAACTGGAACAAGGCTCCTCTGGGTGTACAATAAGGTCTCAGTCACTGAGCAATATCAGATTATATTGGGTGGATATTTCAATTGCCTTTTTGGAACCTGGAGTCCAGTCCAAGGCAGACCGCATTTGGCTCCACAGAGTATTTAAAATGCCAGTGCAAACAGTGTACAGGGATTTGTGGAAACTGTTCTTTTTAAGAAAGGATGTCACATTAAGAATTGTTTTGCTGTAAGAGATAAGAAAGCCTCCTCCTCCCCACCCCAATCATGCTTCTGTTGTGGTGAAGTCTCATTTTTCCAGTGTTTTAGATGGCAATCTGGTTGCTGCAGATTAAATACAATACTTTTTGCCAGTGGCATTTCTCTGTGTCAAATTACGGTGACCGATACAAAAATACTTATTGGCTGGTGCCCATGCAGTCACTAATGTCAAAGCATACATGTTTTCAACCCAAGACATCTTGTGAAAGTTTATATTTCTTCAAATGCTTATTTTGGTTAGCTCTTTCCCAAAGTGAGCCCTTTCCCATTATTACCATGTGAGCTCATGTACTGACAAGAATTAATCTCAATAGTTATAAGAGTGTCAATCCCTTCTTCTCCATAATATTTTATCCTTTTCAGAACAATTCTTTCTTAGATTTATTGTTGAAATACTCTCTAATTCTCCAGGATTAAAGCAGGGCTATCTTTTCCCTCCTATTCATAGGAAAGTAAACAGACCTAGTTTTCATTTCTGCTCCATCTAGAAAGATTCCTACCCAGCCTCTAGTAGAAACACGAGAAGTGATACTAGCAATACATCAAAGAACTGGTACTCTAGAGCAGGGGTTGCCAAACTTTTGGACCTCAGGGACCACCAAACTCATAACTTTAAATCCCGCGGACCACTAATATGAATTTTGACTGATGGTGGTTTGCTGATGTTTTCCCAGGGTCTCTGCAGAAAGCAGCAGAAACCCTGGGAAAATCCCCCAAAAAGACTGCAGAAAAATTTCCCACCCCATTTTCCTACCAATCGATCGCAGGATACCGTCTCCAGCTCTGCTGTCAGGGGGAGAGAGAGAGAGAAAGAGACTTTTGGCTTCATGCAAGGAAAGCAGCAGATGCAGTAGCAGTCTTTCTTTCTCTCCCCCAAACTCTGCCAGAAATGAGTCTTTGTGAGACTTGTCACGCTGACGCAGCCTCTTGGAGCACAGGGTCCCAAAGTCTGGCAGAGTTTGGGGGAGAGAAAGAAAGACTTTTGCTGTTTCCTTGCGTGCTGCCAAAAGCAGAAGAAGAAAGAAGCAGAAAGAAGCAGCCTGACGGTCAGGCGAGGTGCGTGGGGTGAGTGGGGCAAGTTCCCCCTCCGCCCTTTCCCCCTTCCCATCACTACCTCATGTTTGCAATGTAAGCAATGCAAGCCTTGTGTTCCTGCGCAGCCTGGATTAATTGCTTTGGGTGTGTGTGTTGGGGGTGACATTTCTCTGCGGACCACCAAAATTTTCTCATGGACCACCAGTGGTCCCTGGCCCACTGGTTGGCAACCACTGCTCTAGAACATCTTTCCATCACAAAGCATCCAAGAGGAAGAAACTGCTGTGTAGGAGATATAGAGTCTTCTTCCATTCAACCTTTTAATTTAAACTCTTCTGCCAAATGTGTCTTACTCCCATTCACTACCACCCTTCACCTGGACGCTGCTTTTCAAAACATCTGGAATTAAGCTTACCGGTTTATAGAATGGGTGAAGTGTGAGAAGACAGGCCAAAGAAGAATTAAGAGGAGAAAAGGTGGAGGGAGCTTAAGAAAAATGTAGTTTTTATTCTGAATTTACTGTCATTTCCTTCCCGCAGCCCCCTGTGAAGATGCCAAAACATTTCACCAAACTCCATACAATCCTCATTTCACCCCATTCTTTTTGGAAGCTCCCAAAGTGTCATTCAACACAATGGCTGAAATCTGCCATAATTTTTTTTTTCTGAACTGCAGTTTTCAGCCACTTGTCTTCCATGCATAAACCAGCTGGAAATGAAACCAGCCTAAGAAACCCTTCTCTAAACCCCTTCCTTTGCTTTGGCCACAGTGATAGCCTCACCTTCTGCTTACCAAAGAGGCGGACTAGTGGATTATCCTGCTTCTTTGATCCTTCAGAGCGGGAAGACAAGGCAAGGCAAGAATTCAGCTTTACTGTTTTTTTCTGACACATGGCTACAAGGTGGCAGATTTTTTTTCTCAATTTCCACTAGTCAGAAAAAAATCAAGTGAGGGAGAAGTATCCATGATTGGCCACTGTTCCACCAATAAACTTCACAAAAAGAAAAGAAAAGAACGGAAAGGAAAGGAAAGGAAAGGAAAGGACAGAAAAGAAAAGAAAAGAAAAGAAAAGAAAAGAAAGGAAAGGAAAGGAAAGGAAAGAAAAGAAAAGAAAAGAAAAGAAAAGAAAAGAAAAGAAAAGAAAAGAAAAGAAGAAAAATGAAGGGGAAAGGGAAAGGAAAGGAAAGGAAAGGAAAGGAAAGGAAAGGAAAGGAAAGGAAAGGAAAGGAAAGGAGAGGAAAGGAAAAAAACAAAAAGGTCCAGCTAAACTTATAAAAAATAAAATGCCTCTGGAGAGCAGAGACCCAGCAACTGGAGAGGTTGAAGTACACAGGTGGGGTGGAGTGGGGTGTTGCTTACAAGGGATTGAAAAATAGTAGCATGGCTTGAACGGGCACAAGAGAAAAAAAACACTCTTATGACTCACTGCCAGAAAACATGGGTGGAAGTTGTGTTAGCTGTTGGGAGTTGAGATGATGTAGAAATAGTAGGTGATGCGTGAAGACGACACATGAAATAAGTAGAAATAGTAGGTGACACATGAAATAAGGGGGAAGCGTGGATCTGGCTTGCAGAGTTGCAGTTCATTATGAAGTAGGCAACACATGAAAACTATACCCCAACCTTAAAATGGGTTTAATAGTTTTCAAAGCCATTCCAATCTATACATCCCTCACAAAGAAAAATGGGGAAAATCTAGCCTCAACTTCTCTGTGCAATTGCTGAATCTACTGAGGTTCTTGAACTGCTCCCCAGTAAGGTCCATGGGTGATCCTTGGCCACCTAGAAGTCCACCCAAGTTCTAGAGCTATGTTGATCTTGCAAAACCAGCTCTGGGTGCTGTATCAGAGGAGCGCTTTGAGGGGAAAGTGTGAAGCATCTGTTCCTTCTCACTATTATAAGTGTTTTGTCATGGAAGGGCTAATGTAAATCTAAAGTTACATGCAGTATAACTCTACTCCCAAAGATTTCCCCATTGCTCCAGGAAAACTATATCTTAACCTTAAAAAATGGGTTAAAACTGATGTACTAACACTTTTAAGAATTGGCAAGTTGGAAACTACAGCTTGAAGATTTTAATTTTTGTGATGTGATAGGAATGTGATCTAGCGGGCAGATGGAACAGAGTTCTGCAGAAGTCAAACTGAAGTATTTAAGAAAGAAATGGAATACCCACCCTCCTTCCACCTCTGTATTCCCCAAGTTTTTTATTTTTTATTTTTTTTATTTTCAGGATCTGGAGCTCCTTCTGGCCGCAGCGTGGGAGGGAGGGGAAAATTAGTACTCCCCAGAACTTAGCCTGGCTTCCAGTGGAAACTTTCCAATGACCAAGGAAACCGAGATGTTGGAGTAAAAGCCGGAGGGGATGAGGAGAAAGAGGGAGGGAGGGAGGGAGGGAGGGAGAGAGAGAGGGAGGGAGGGAGAAAGTAAGTGCCAGTTCCACTTTTTTTCTGCCTGAGCCCTGTTTTCTCCTTCTAGATGAAATAATTATTTCCAGCTGCCCTGCCAACTCATTCAGCTGGCCAAGAGGGAGTCCCAACTCATTTCAACACTGCAGACCAAAGCAGGCCTCAACTCTTGCAGTTCCGTAGGGGAGCTGCCCCAAAACAGCTTTGCTGCTTCAGAAATGGGAAGGGGTTGCTGTGTTTACAAAAGCTGCGGCCCCCGTTCCAGATGTGCACATTGCACTTGCTCAGAAATACTTCCTTTACCGTCAGCACACTCTTATTCATGGAAGGAGCACCGACAACAAAAGGGGACCAACGGAAGTTCAAGCCAAACCACACACACACTGGGTAGGAGGGGAGTCCTTCTCAGCTCCATCTTATTGAAGCCCACCCTCTGCATCGGTTGGTTCTTTCTGTATTTACAATCCCCATCACTCTTAGCGATACAGAATGGATGGCAGCTGTAATTAAGCACATCTGGGAAATAGCAGGGTGGGGGAACTTGTAAGGAACTGGGCAGAATATTTGGCCCATCTACGCCCGGTGCTGCCGATCAAAGTGCTAGCAACAAAGTGTTTTTTGTTTCCTGTCTTGCTTTGCCTCTCACAATGGCAAAGTTGCCACTTCCTTCTTGCCACCTCCAGGCGACAGGGCCTTGAACAGAAAGAGGGTCTTGTTCTACAACACACGGAGGGGTGTACCGCAGTCCTTGACTTACAGCCATTTGTTTGAAGTTACCACGGCACCGGAAAAAGGGGTTCATAATCAGTTTTCATGCTTACATCCGTTGCAGCCTCCCATGGTCACGTGGTCAAAATTTGCTTGCTTGGCAACGGGCATTTATTTGCGCTATTCTGGGATCATTGCGCTATTTTGGGATCATGTGATCACCATTTGTGACCTTCTCAGCTGGCTTCTAACAAAGTCAATGGAGAAAGCCAAATTTGCTTAACAACCATACTATTTACTTAACAACGGCAGTGATTCATTTAATAAGTTAAGGACTACCAATAATAATAATAATAATAATAATAATAATAATAATAATAACTGCAACAGCAACAAAATAATGTGGGTAATATTATTAATAGTAATATATTACATTTAATATTAGCATATGAAACTGCATTATAATAGTTCCTAATAGGTGAGATGGTTTTGGAAAACTGCAATAGAAAGAAGACCAACTTGAATGTAACTTGGATTGGTTACAAAAACGCATCTGATTCCCTGCCACATGATTGGATAATCAAGTGCCTAGAAATAACAGGAGTCACCTGAAACATCATAAGCTTTGTGCAAAGATCAGTGGCACAATAGAAGACACAGTTGCTGGTTAGTGGCAATAGACTTGGAAAGGTTAATATTAAAAGAGGAATCTTTCAAGGACACTCACCGCCATCACTACTATTTGTCCTTGATTCCTCTATCAACAGTACAGAACAAGTCAGGCCATGGCTATCAAACATCAAAAACATCTGCCAGGCTATTCTACCTCCTTTACATGCATGATCTGAAACTATATGAACAACACTTTCTGAAACAGAATGGCTGCTCAACACTTTCTGAATATACAACCAAGATATAGCAATGGAGTTTAGACTGAACAACTATGTCGCCTTCACCATCATCATGGGAAAAATAACGTAAACTGAATGAATCAAGATGCCCCAGGGAAATAATATCAAGAATTTGGATGAAGATGATTGCTACAAACCCTGAGCATCCTTCAAGCTGAAAATGTCAATCAAGCACGCTGAAGTCAAGAAGAATATCAGAAGTGAATACATCATCAAAGTGAACAGTCTAAACAGTCTTAAAGCCTAAACTCAGTGAAAGAAATACCATCAAGGCAGGAAACACCTAGACAATTCCAGTCATTAGATGCACAGCTGGTACAGTGGATAGGAAGATGGGAAAAACAATGAAAATAAATCATGCCTTTCCTGACAGATTCTATTTAAAATAGGTGGGTATGGAATGCTGCAAATACACCAGATGGTTGAAGGACAAAAATGGACATTGGAAGAATGTCTGAAGGACAGTGAAGAAGATGCACTAGTACACAATGAAGGCTTATTGAATACCAAAGAAACCAAAGGGGACTACAAGAAAGACCAAGTGAAGACCAGAACAGAGACACTGAAAGGCAAAGATACCAATAATAAGAGGCATCTAGGGTCTAATCTCAAAACTTCTGGAGCACTACTTGAACACGATCAGCGCTGATAAAATTACCCCCTGTCAATTGCAAAAGACAGTTTCCTTGGAACAGCGTACCTCTTGCCACAATACTTTTAATACCATCAGACATCAGCATCTGCCTGTCCCTGGTTCTTGGGAACACGGGTGGATAAAAATGCCAAATCCAGTGTAAATATGTGACTGACGTTCTCCTTCCCCCACCCGCATCATACAAAAAAGAGAGATGGCTATTCAAATCTGGAACATAACTAGAAGTTGCAGCTACCCTGATTCCAGCTATACAAGGACTTCTAAAGCTATACCACGGATCACTGGGATGCAATCTGGAAACCAGCTTGCTCTAGCTCTCAGGGCAGTAAGGAAAAATGCAAATCCAGTTATCTGGCTGAGTTAATTGGCTTTGACTTCTAAGTTATAATCAGGCAAGGCTATAGAGCAGGGGAAAGCATCCTGAATTAAAAAAAAACATTCAAAGAGCAGGAAGAAGCTAATCAGAGGAATGCATTTGAGAAGATTGCAGCAGATACATAGACTTACACCAGTGCAAAGAGAGCACTGAACTTTTCAAAAGAACTATTCAAGACTACAGAAAAAAAAAATTTCTAGGCATACATAAATGACAAAAACTATTCGTGGTCTTTGTTACAGCCTGTTTATTTGTTTTAACCTAGAAGCTTTAGGCACAGATCTTCAGATAATACATGCATATGAAATGTATATGAATATATGTAGCTAGGGCTGGTAGTTGGACTGTTGGTCTGAGCTCCGAGCTTGGCAATTTGGTTGCATAGACAACATGCATATACAATGCCGGTTGTTCCATTAATGCCCACTAGAGGGAGAACTGCTATAACGCTAGGTGCCATCCAGATAAGCACCAAACATTGCATATCTAGACAGCAATAATACTTATTTTGATCTCTTAGTCAGCCAGAGAGCAATCTAAGTCGGCTTTCACCAACCTGTTGATAAGCTTTTGCCAAACTAGATATGCTCAGCCACAGCTACTAATCCCAAAAACTGTGTGCCATTTCATAACGCTTTCTAAGGATGGTTATCTCTGTCTTAAGACAAATTATCCTTGACCCAAAACATCCGCAAGGAATGCTAAAAAACAACAACAACCCTACACTGAAAGCAAATCTTTTTTCATTGGAACAAAACTTCTTGAATGTTTAGCTGGGGATTTTAAAACCTTTCTTTTTGTCCACTACCTATTAACGCACTGAGCCTCAGAGGATAGACACATGAGCTCCGCTGATTTAATGGACAATGATCTCTCAATGTTTTGGCCTCTTTCTAGCATACTTGTAATACATTTGCCAATTGCCAACATCACCCACTTCTTTTATCTTTTGTGATAACAGCTTCTCTTAAAGGCTCATTTATCTTCATAACACTACTCTGACTTGTTTGCAAACAAAGGCATTATTTAACTATACACCCACAGAGACAGGAGGAGGGAGAGCTAGAGATATGTGTTCAGACTCCCAACTACACTGCTAGCTCCTGCTTAATCATGTGCAAGAGAACAGAAACACAGTCATGGGATGACCAGCTTTTTACCTCTTTGGGGACAAATGCAGGTGTGCATGCATGTGTGTGCATGAGTGTGTAAAATACATATATTCTCTTGTGATGTACAAAAGTTCTCCTTATTGCTTCTACTCCTTCTACTTTGTAAATATGGACATTTCATTCATTCTGTAACCCAGAAATTTACTAAAAATCGTTCTGAGGAATATTCCTGTCATGTGAGAAACAGTCACTGAGCTCGAGGTCTTTGCAAAGTAGTATCCAATCAATGAAAGCACTGTGAAACAAAATCACCATCACTATATGCTTTCATCCACTGAAGCTTACACTACAGTAGAGGCAGACAAATTTCAGGCACGTAAGAATCGAAGCTGTATGTATAGTAAAACAGAAATTTTCTTTTTTCCCTTCTTGAGCTATATACATTTCAAATATAAATGCAGCTCTGATCTGCCTCGGCTCAGGAATCCAAATACAACATTCCAAAGCTGGCTAGTAAAGACTTGATCAAAATATACCTCTAATGATAGTACTAATATTTTACGGTTTAGAACCGTAAAACTAAATTACATGAGCAATTAGTAGAAGTTTAACAATGTCAGAGTTTGCTGCTTCTTTTTTTTTCAAACTACAACACTTCTTGCAGTTGTTAAAACTGTTTGAAAAAGGTAGCCCTTGAAATTCTACTGCAGGTTATCAAGAAATTTGGATCAAGAATGTCCCCCAAAGTACTTTTTGCTTATTTTTATTCTACTGGTACCTTCATTTTTGTCTGTCTCACAGCAATGATATTAAGATTACAGTGTCTCTGCCCCTTGGAAAGTATAATGTGCCATCTCAGTACACTCTGCTCCCTCTTCCAAATAAGATGGTCCAAAATGGATGCATTTTGTTCAATTGATCATTCTCCTCAGATCAGAATAAATGCCAGGACAGCATTAGCCATGGTGGCACAGTGGTTAGGAGGCAGTATTTCAGGCTATCTCTGCCCACAGCCAGGAGTTCAATCCTGACCAGCTCAAGGCTGACTCAGCCTTTCATCCTCCCGAGGTTGGTAAAATAAGGACCTAGATTATTGGGGGCAACATACTGACTATAAACCATTTAGAGAGGACTCTAAAGCGCTTTGAAGCAGTATATAAGTTTAAGTGCTATTTCTATGCAGCATTGCAAGCTAACTCTGCCCTCTGTCAGGACTCTGATCCTATCCAGCTCATGGTTGACTCAGCCTTCCATCTTTCCGAGGTTGGTAAAATGGGGATTCAGATTGTTGAGGGACAATATGCCGGCTTTGGAAACCACTTAAAGAGAGCTATAAAGCACTGTGAAGCTGTATGTAAGTCTATTGCTTTGTGGAACCGATGCAGAATAAAAGGCAGAAGCTAAACCCAGAAGGGGCAGAATTGAAAAGCTACCGATTTCTGTGTCCCAAAGTTTACCACGCTAGAACAAGATCATACTTCCTTGAAACAAAAAATGATGGTAGTATTTTCGGACTGTTTTGTATTTACAGCTGGCAAGGATTAAATTTTACCAGCTTCAACAGACATTTTTGTGGCTTAGCACTCCTAAATGATAAGCTATTGTTTTTCATCTGTACGCTGAAAACTTGCACTGCAGCTTATGAAAGATGCATATTTATACTTTTCCTGGGGATTTTCTTGTAAAGTTTTGGAAGTTTGATTAGCATGGGATGCAAAGTAGATTTTGAACTACAGTCAAAATATCCACAACAGTAATAATCAGTTTCTCAAAGCCTAAAATGTTCTACCTAATTAAAGAAAATCTCTCCTACTTTCTTAAATTAGTAAAGCAAGTCCTGCTGGTTTGTGGCAGTTCTTTCTACGGTTGCCAAATGTTCAGAACCTTGGGGCTGTGGTGCTGTTGCTGTAGGATTTTCTCCATTTAAGATGTTACTAAATCAGTCTCTCTAGGCCTTGGGGAACAAGTCCTCTTTTAGGGAACACTTGGAATACTATGAGTAGCCTTTGGATTATTTAGTGACTTTTCGAAGTTGCAACAGACCATCAGAACTTTGAATCTCAATTGTAAATAACTTGGGTTTATTTAAAATTGGGATTCAAAGTTCTGATAGTCAGCCCCACCCCCCGCCTGCTCCTCTGTTGGTCACATGACCAAACTTCAGGCATTCAGCCACATGACTGGATGGACAGCTGTTTGCAGCATCCTGAAATCATACAGCCACCTTTTACGACGGTTTTGCCAAAACCCAGCATTTATTTCTAGTTTTGGGCAAAATCACACCTATAGCATACTATTGGTTTGCTTAATGACCACAGCGGTTGCTTAACAACTGCCACCGAAAAAAGATAACAAGCCTGACTCATTTTATGACCTTTACAACTCACGACTGTGATGGACAGGTTCCATTATGGTCATAAGTCGAGGAGTACCTGTAATATCCAATTTTACACAATGATTTTAAAGCTTTCCATTTTGAAAAATAAAGTGGTGCTTACTTCGGAATCTATTTGATGTAAAAAATAAATAAATACAGAACAGGAAGTAATTGAATAATAGCATTATGAAAGTATATTTGAGATAGATCCAGGAAATTGTGTGAAAATTGGGATATTAGCAGAAGATAATAAAATTTGGAGTAGCAATGATAAATGCATTCTACCAAACCTATATATGCCAACAAGCAGATTTGAGAGCAAAGTCCATTTGTGCAAAATGGTCCATACCAGTGGTGGGATTCAAAAAATTATGTGGGCGTGGCTTGGTGGGGGAAGGATACTGTAAAATCTCCAGTCAGAGGTGGTATTTGCCGGTTCTCCGAACTACTCAAAATTTCCACTACCAATTCTCCAGAACTGGTCAGAACCTGCTGAATACCACCTCTGGTCCAAACATGCCATGGTGGGAAAAGCTTATTGCAGAAAGAACTTTCTTCCTCACAGTTAAGTACAGTTTGACTAACTTACTAAACCAAGCAGAAATCAGTCGGGCTCAAATCATGTGATCTCAGATGATGCCCCCTGGTGGATAAGCTATATAGATACACCTGGGGAATCTGAAGGTAGGAATGTAGGGGCGGCAGAATGGGTCCAGTTGGCAGAGCCGACAATGCAATGAAGATTCCAGTTTAATGAAGACAGAAGCATCGCTGGGAAAGAAATATAGATTAAAGCGTCACCATTCCATGAATGGACACCCCACCCCACTCCCCCCAAAATGGTGCAACGGACTCCAAGAGAAAGGGAAGGGGGTCTATTTTAAAAAAAATAAAAGTTCACTCCTTCTTTCTCAGGAGGCCCACTCAGGAGAGCCCTAGGCTCACAACTACAAAGTGCACAGATATGCAGTGAACTCAAGGCATGGATGACTGACAGCCCTTCAGCGTGGGGACGCTGCTTTGGCATGTTGAAACCCGCACGAGAGAAAGCACAAAGGGTTCCCATTGCTGCATTGGCAGATGGGAAGCATGCAACTAAGCAGAGCCCAGAGGTCTGGCACAGAGCCTGGGCACACCTTGGGGTGGGATAAGGGCAGAGAAGTCAGGACATGCCCCAAAGCGTGGAGAAGGCAGTATGATAGCCAGGAGGAGCCAGTGAAACTCACACCCAGCAAGCACTGCGCACCATTTCTTTGTATCCCGGATCAAGGATGTCACGGCAGAAGCAAAGCACAATAAACTCCTGCACAAGCAATGAGAGGCATTTCCACACAACAATTTTCTCTGGTAGCCCCCACAGGAAAATCAGAAGGGAGCAATTCCCAAAGATGATGCAATCCCCGATGAGTGATTCAATCCAAAATAAAGGCTAGGTATACTTCTACACCACCTTATGTGGATCTTGACACAAAGAGCGTCTTCAAACGCCTACGTCCAAGTCAAGGTATTGTGTAAGCTAATAAGCTAATAATGACTGAATACGCCAATTTAATCCACCCATAATTCATTTCCTCTAAAATATCCATAGAACAGAATTCTTTTCTATACCCATATATATATTTGGTAGCGCCTTGATAAATAAACTTCTTTTGCCTTTATTTTTAAGATAACCAAAGAGCCCTGTGAATGATGCCATGTGTAGCAATAATTCTTTTAAAAATGGCCCATAAAATGTTCTGAGATAAAAGTGCAGCATTCAGTCACTTTGTCTTCAAAAGGCATCTGGTGCCCAGATCAAATCTATGTACCCAAGGCTGCCATTACCACCAAAGGGGTTTCCAGGAACAGAGTGGGATTTGGCTTAATTAACTGCCAAAAAGCAAATTTGGGACCAAAACACTTCTGTAGCCAGACACACTTTGGAAGCTGGTGAGCATATGTGGAGTTTTGAGAGCATGTTGTCATGAGTTTGGCTTATTCACAGTAACGGTGAAAGCGTCCATGTTTTACAAATGATTCTCTCCAGTCCTCCAGGAGGTTTCATACTATCCATAGCTACCTTTTACTTTTTCTGGGGAGGCAGGCATGCTTCTGAACATAATGCTAAGCTTCCATCACCATATTTGCTTTTTAAGGGTCCCCATGAACTCTACAGGCAGTCCTCAACTTACAACACTTCATTTAGTGGCCATTCAAAGTTACAATGGCACTGAAAAAAGTGACTTACGGCCATTTTTCATACTTATCAACTGTTGCAGCATCCCCGTGGTCATACGATTTACGTTTGGATGCTTGACAATTGACTCAAATTTTTGACGGTTGCAGTGTCTCAGAGTTCATGTTGATCCTCTTTTGTTACTTTCTGACAAGCAAAGTCAACGGGGAAGCCCGATTCACTTAAAAAACCGTGTTACTAATTTAAGAACTGCATTGATTCACTTAACAAAGGTGGCGAGAAAAGTCGTAAAACAGAACAAACTCACTTCACAAATTTCTCACTTAATAACACAAATGTTGGGCTCAATTGTGGTCTACCTGTTGAGGACTACCTGTATATGAGACTCAGAAGCATCCTAAAAATAAAGAGGCGGCTAGAAGTTTCTTTTCTCTTCCTTTTTAGACTGGTTACTTGAACACAGCTCACAAGCCTCAAGTGACATGTTCATGAATGATACAGGATCCCAAGATATATGAGCTTCTATAATTCTACCATTTGAAGTCAGCGTTGTTGCCACACAGTGCCCAAACTATACACAGCTATAGGGTGATTCAATGGAATTGACTGAATTTGTGTTTCTATTCTGCTCCCTGATTGCTTTGGCAACAGGTTGATTATTGAAGAATTTGAAGATTGTTCAGAGTGTATAGCAATGTGTGGAATAGAAAGCCATCAATTTGCAGTTAGATTTTGTAAACTCTGCTGTTCAGACAAAAACTGAAATCCTGGCGAGTAATGCAGTTAATACATTCAAATCTTAGGGTTATCATCTTCCTTTGCTTAACTAAACATTTTCCAGAATAAGAAGTTCCTGATATTACATCATGTTATTTCTGAGAGTCAAACTTCCTATGGAAATCTCCCCCAAATCAGTACGGTGATTTTCCTATACATGTGGGAGTCATTCTTTTAGTAGTACTGAAGTACTGAATCCAAACCTTCTGAACAAGAAGAAGGTGAAATGTAATGGCACCCAATACAGTGCAGACATAATTAAAATGTCACACATGAGAAACAACTTGAGAAAGTGAGTGAGCTGAACCAAGTTCCTGGCTTGAAATATTGATTTACAGCTATTGTCCCTATCTATGATCTACAAATGGACTGAATTACAATTCCCATCACCCCAGCAAAGTGAAATGTGCTGGCTGTGGATGATCAGCATTGTAATCCAAAATAAGGGCCGGGGTATGAGGAGATGCCCAAGGCAATCATCCACTACAGTGTTTAAGCCAACCTCATGCTACTCACAAAACATTTAGCCTATGCAGTTTAAAGCTTGGTTGTTTGCTATGGCTGGTATTGTAGAGAGAAGCAACTTAAAAGCAAAAATAGATCCATACCCAACAACATCTCTCTCATTGCATTATGCCCCACTAGGACAGCACTCAAACCAAATTTGCCCACAATGCTAGACAAGGTTTTGAGTCCTGATGGTATCTTTAGGGTGTGGAGCCAACATCCCAACTGCACCCAGCCTCGTGCCAACATGCCCCCGTCACTGTTTCCTTTCAAGGGACTTACACAGTGATGCCATTTCCTTCGGCAGGTCGGTAGGGTAGCTCCGGAAGTAACCTCCGTTGGTCAGCACCTCGAAATGTGGGTTAGGGAAAGGGAAGGGGTACACAGCAGGAGAAGGGAAGCCATTTACATGAGCCAGAGGTGTCCCACCAGGGCAGCCTCTCTCTTTGTTTACAGCCATGACTGAGAATAGGAAAGTCAATGCGTGAGAAAATCAAAAAACAAACAAACAAAAAACTCCTCTTAAAAAAGCTGGTTGGTGCTGACAGTGCTCCAGGCAGATGCTCCCATGATTGTGGCCTTTGCAAGAATGCTGTTCAAAGGGAGAAGGCCATTCCTCTCCTGTCTCCTTCTGATGCAGTCCTGCAAGGGAATGAATTGACATTAATAGTATTCAACTATAGAGAAAACAGCCCACTCTAGGAATATGTATTATGTAATATATGCAATATGTAATATGCACCCTGATCTCTGGTAGCTCATTCTAGTATTACCAAGGTTTTTTTGGGGGGGGGGATCTGTCTTGCTACTTATTTGTAACCAGCAGTGTGACACACAATGAATTTTAGCAGAATAAACTCTTGATACTACTTATCTGCACTCCAGTCAAACTTTTATTGGTTTAATGTTCTTAAGGGCATAGGCAAAAGACCAGTTTTTTAAAAAAATAAAAAATAAACAGTTTTTAAAAAGTAGTAGGGAAAGAAGCTAGACACACAAAAACTGTGATTAATTTCCAAAATAAGAATTGTTGGTGGTGAGGCTTGTCCACCCTGCCCCTCTCCTTCCCTTGACCTGGTTTTGAGAATACAGTCCCAAATCCCAGAAGTTTCTGAAACTGGTTAGGATTGTTCTGTGACAAGGCAAAAGCACTCAGCACATGAGCGGTGGCGTTCACTGATTCCTGCTTTTCAAGATCAGAATTGCCTGCTAGAAAAAGAACATGCAAAAATTATCTTGCAGAGATTGAATGCAGTGTCTTTGGCATCAAGGGAGCAAATAAGCATATATATTTTTTATTACATACAAGTCAATTTGAAGATTTTTTCCCCCAGAAAAAGAATGAAATTATCCATACCTTCACATACATGCTAATAAAAAAAATTCTCGATGGAGATGGACACATTCTAGTTGTTTTCTTTGGTTTAATACCACCCCACCAAAACAGAGATCCCCCTCAGTAACCAGACTTATGTACTGGCAATATGAGTTCTTTGTTTTAAAAGCCCTCCTTCCCAAGACGACATAATGTCTCTTTTCATACATTCAGAGCCAGACATATTCTCAGATTTAGCCCCAATCCACAGATGCAATTGTTGAGATGTGGAATTGAAAAGATGTGGAATTGAACCACTGGGGCCAGTTTGCTGCCACATTCTGCAGCAGAAAGCGGAGAGACTGGCCCTTTAAGTTTGTGTGTGTATGTGTGTGTGTGTGTGTGTGTGTGTATATATATATATATATATATATATATATATATATATATATATATATATATATATATATATGTGTGTGTGTGTGTGTGTGTGTGTGTGTGGTTTTTTTCCCCCTCTTGAACCATTTCCCAAAACAGGGAGGGTTGTTGGTTTTTTTTTTTTTTTGCTGATGTTGTTCTTTCTTCTTCTTTGGGTGCTTTTTACCATATGATTTAAATCAAGAGTCATTTCAGGTTCCCAGATAAATGAAGCTTATGTTCTTGCTGCCAGGCCTTGGCTGGGGCTGTACCACCCTGGGGGTAGAATGTGAGCTCACATCTTCCACATGGAACCCAACACCACAGGCCTAATTTACAACAGCCCAGGCAGCGCCTTTTCCTGCCGACTCCGAGGAGGCGCTGCTTTTCCGACCTACTCCCTGCCGCCTTCCACCCCACCCCCGCAGCCCATCACTCACTCTTCACCTTCCCCCCTCCCCCTTTTCTTATACTCCCGGCCTCTGAATTGGGTTTGCACGCGCAGAACACACACACACACACACACACACCCGCGCCTACCTCCTCTGCTCCGAGCCTTTGTGCCCCGGCTCGGTCTTTTGCATCCCCCTCCCTCCCTCCCTCCCTCCCGCCAGCCCCGTCTTTCATTTTTCTTCTCCCAAATGGATGGCGTTCCACCCAAGAGTGGGGCCAATTTCAGGGGGGCTTATATGCAGCTCAGTACCAGAGGCAAGGCATACGTTGCCTCAATCATCTTTTCTCTCATGTTGCCGTGTGGCTGGCTGGCTGAAGAGAAATACTCTTGCCGCCGTGTAACTTCGGTGCCGTGGGCTTTCCTCGCAGCAGTGTCACCTCATGCTGTCATCTAGCCAAGACCCCGCCTCTCGCCAATCGCTCTGGCTCATTTCTGGCTCGAGCCCTGTTCGCTGCCCCGGCCAAATCTGCCTCCGAGGACGGGGAGGGCTGAAGGGCACCGCTTTGCGCTCGGCCCCTTTAAAAACTGCGAAGGCTCGGGTTGAGACTCCCGGCACCGCCCGCCTCCCCCACCCCAGCCCAGCCCCCGTCCCCGCTGCCGTGGGTCCTGCCAAGTGCCCTGAGCAGCTAAAAGCCACTAGATTTCAAGCGAGCAAGCTAAGTTTAAAGGCTTCATTTCCGTAAACTTTTCCATATGTGAGGGCCTCTTTGGAAGCTCGTGTTCCAAAAATAAACGCGCCGTCAGGCTGAGGTGTCCAAGCGCACGGAAACCGGGAAAAGAAACCCACTGAAAGAAAACAGCGCGAGCTCCTGCCAGCAAACTTGGGGCGCAGTTGCCTCCTGGCGCAGTGGAAAAGTGGGGGTGGGGTGCGGGTGGCGGAGAGAAAAGGGGGTAACGGAAGGGCATGTTTTCCAATGGCAGCAACGTCAAGAAAACCAAGGCGAAGCTCCTCTTTGCCTGTCTCAGATCTCGGTACGGAGTTCTGCTTCCTTCCAGGCACGCATTGGACTCCTTTGCTGTTAGCGGGAGCCCAGCCTTTTAAACTGCCCCAACCGTGGATGGGAATGTGAGGGTCACCCGGCGGTCACTCTTAGGGGGTTCCTTATTTTGGGGGTGGGATGGGTGGAGAGGGGAATAGATCCCTCCCAAAGGCGCTGAAATCCATATATTCTCCCGATTTCTTCCTAGCCCTTATGGACAAAGAAGCACGTATCTCGGTAGAGACGGGGGCACGTTTCTAAGAAACCAGTTCTCTTTAAAAGATTAAAGAATATATTAAAAAATACACCGGGAACAGCTGATACAATCGCTCAGAGCCGCGTGGAGCCACCTCACAGTCAAAGACTTTTTCTGTTACTGAGTTCTCCGTGGCCCAGTTTCACACTCGCACAAGGAGACAGCCAGTCCCTGCCTGCAAAGAGCTTACAGTTATTTCAAAGGAAGAGAGAAATCGGAGGCCAGGTTCAGCCTAAGCAGGGCAACAGCCTGTGAACTCTGGCATTCGTTTCACAATAACCTCAAAATGACATCCTGCACTAATACATCTGTCTAATGGCCTTTATTTTTTTGGTAAAATACCAATTCCTCCCCTCACCACCACCCCCTCTTCTCAGCCCCTTTCTTGTTCTTCTTTCATATGAACCAAATATCCATTTCCTTCACGTTTTCCCAACATACACTTTCTGCGGTGGAAACTCAAATAATCAACCGCATCTTAATAGGAGAAGAAAAAGTGGGCGGAAAACACAAAATAAACCCCCAAACTGGATTCTTAACTTTTCTGCTGGGGTAGAAGGCGGCTGAGGTTGTGAGGAGAAAAGGCAAAAGAAGGAGCTGGAGATAGTTTATATATATATATATAAAGAAATGCTTATTGTGACATTTGCACAAGGATTTTTTTTTTAACAAGGTCAACCTGGTTAGGTAGAAGATAAAGGCAATCCCATATTCTGGGCATGAAAGAAGCCAGCAAAGGATTTAGGGATGTCTAAACTAAAAGAATGGTTCTTAGGCGCTATAATTCAAGGGGAGGAAATCAAAGAAAAATATTCAAGATTCATGGCAATCGTTATGCTTCTTGAAACTCTCTTCTGTGGCAATTTAAGAGATGGAGTTCATATTTTCTTATCATAAGTGCCTGCATCGGCATGATTTATGCCTTCTGCTAATATCACTTTCCCCAAGCTGTGGAAGCTTTCCTCAAGATGTGTTGAGCTACTCCTCCCATTATTTCTAGCCAGTACAGCTGAAAAGGCTATCAGGCGAAGGGAGAGGAATGAACACTGAGGCATTCTGTGTAGCAAAATCTCCGTTGTAGAATCAGTTTTATAGACACCTCTGCTTTACAACCAAAATTAACATGTCTGTGCATTGTACATGATCTCTGACTGCCAAACTTCCCAGAGGCCGCTTGCCATAACCTGTCTTCCAACAAGATCTCCAAAGTGCTTTCAAACTGTTTTGGATAAGATCTTTCCTGGGGGGAAAATGACCCAGTTTCATTCTCCGCTGTGGGTGATTTGAGTCTCCAAGAAGCTATGAATATGGTGTGGCTGAAGAGGAGCTACACTAGTTTAAGCCACATTTTCCTGGTTGTACCACAATTTCTGAAGAAGATGTAGCAAGAGAGAAGGCCGGTTAACAATCTGTAGCACATATTCTCAGAACCATCACAAATGTAATTTTCCATGCTACTACATTCTTCAAGTATCAATAGCCCCAAATGAGCCAAATAGCCTCTTTTCCTAATTAACTAAGTAGAATATTGGGAGGGAAGGGGGTTTCCATGAAACCTGACCTGAAAGCTCCACAGTTTTCCTGTGACTAAAATTGACTTTAGAAAATGTTAATGCATACTTTGAACACAAGAGTTTCCAATCCTACCAAACAGCAGGTTTTTACACATGAGTCTATTTAATATGTTCAAATAAAACTGCAGTATCTTGTATCAGCCTTCTCCAGACACACTGGTCTCACAATTTTCTTTTGATAGTTAATATGGTAGTATAAAGGTGACTTCCTCAAGGTGTGCCATTTTAGATATGCCAAAATATAGCACCATCATTTATATCTAGCAGATCTTGGAGTTCATATCCTGTCCTGGCAGAAAACCCTTTGACCTGACACTCTGGATCCCACTTGCAACACCTTTTTTCTGCCTTTGCTATTGCTTTCCTCTCATCACTATGTCTGAATCAGATTTAAGTCACTCTTATTCATTAACATAGTTTTTCTCCTTATACCAACACAGTCCAAAGGCAGTCCTAAAGTGTATTACATCTCTTAGGCTTTATCACCTATTGTCTTGGAAGGACATCGCACGACCACAGGATCTTGCAAGGAAGGTAATAGATGCATGATAGGGATTAGCAACAGCAACCTTCAACTTTCTGTTCCACATCCAAATTATTGTCCCAAATTTTATTTATTTATTACATTTACATGCATGTGGCAACTCTGCTCTCCATTCTCCATACTCTGAGGCTGATCCTAAAAAACCCTATTACCAGATTGGCTAATCAGAACACCTTAGAATAATAACTCAAATAGGAGCATTTAATCCGGTTGCTCCTAAATTTTCGTTGCTGCATGTCTGTATTACAGCTTCAAGAAACTGAGACTCTTACATGAATAAATGAGTCCTTCTCTAGCTATAACAACAACAATCTCTAACTACAATTTGAACTTTTCTCCAAAGCATTCTGGCAGTCACAACTAGTAAGGGAACACTGAGCACATAACATTCCTAACTTCCATATAAAAAAAATAGCTCCTAAACTTTACTTTGCTGTCAATAATGTCTCTGGAGTAGTCAGAATCTGAGAGGTGAGGAAAAAATAAGTTGTGTCAAGAAGTGAGCAAAGAAATAAAGGTAGGAGATTGGATCTAAATTTGGACAGAAGCCACCCTATTAGCTCTGATGGCTTTCAAAGTGTTCCACCCAGGGAAATACATACATACATACATACATACATACATACATACATACATACATATATATCCCTCCCTCCCTTTCATCTTAAAAAGAAATGGAGTGAGTAGTCTAGAGAAGAAGGAAATAGCACAATGTGTGAAAGACTGAGTTGGCATATAGTGGACAGTGCTTATAGTAAAAGGCATTTATAAGAAATATACAAATGTTATCACTTACGGGTGACTAAGGCAGTCACTACCCATGGCCACGGCACTGAAATTCTCTGGCACTAAACTGTCATGGTTTGTATTTTCCATACACTTCAGCGCCCATAATGGAATGAGTTCTCTATGTCCTTTTTAAAATTAATTTTCCCCTCCAAAACAAATAAAAATAAATAACACTCTGCCTTTTTGTAAACACAAATCTTGCAAAAGACTTTCAAGGGGAAAAGTAACCATTTGCTTCTCAAAAGCCTCTCTTTCTTGTTAAAAAATGGATGCTTAAAGAAGAGAATTTATTTTAAAAAATATTTCGGCCTGTCCACTAGAAACATATATTAGTTTCCATTTAAGAACTGAACCATGGTATATTGCCAACCAGAAAAGCTGAGCCAGGTTCCTCAAATCATAATATTAGGACAACAGAAATTCTTTTACTATAATTTCTGGGTCATCAGGTTATAAAGAGGTCATGCCTGGGAGCATTATTTTTCTGACTTTGCGATAAGAAATTATCCTGGCTGCTACATTATTTATAATGGAAGGTCAGCTATTGAACAAAGCTATCTCAATTGCAGTTGCTGTTTGTCAATTGTTAAGCAATTCTTCTTTTTCATCTTACTTCCTATAATAAACTTCATCTCAATTACTTCAGTAATATAGAATAGGACTGGAACTAAAAATATTTTGGCTTTGGTCATCAGATCAATGCTGTATGTAGCTTTTCCTGCTCAGAACTTTAGAATTCAAAGTCCCCTTTCCTACTTAACAATTAACATAGTAATTTCAAGATCCTGACTTCTATGCACATTGACTGTACTGCATTGACTCCTAATACAGTTCAGAGTCCAAATGGTAATCATAATATATGAGAGGAAGGATTTAATATTTTAACATTAATGTCTTTGTGTTGGCAGTGGAGTACAAATTGACAAATAAATACACAATGCTTAAATATTGCTTCCCTTTGTTTAATTCCAGCTAGATGTACAATGGGCTGCTCAAAGAATAAGTAAAATGAGAGGTCATAACTGGCCATTTCCTCCAACTACAGAAAGGCAGAAAGGTAAGCCAGGAACACACTATTGTTTACACTGTCATTTGTAGCATTTGGGAAAGTTAGTTTCTCATTTTTATTAAAGACTGAAATCTCTTGTGTGCTTTTTGCTGAAAATGGAAAACGTGCACTGATGATTTATGGATTTGCTGATTAAAAAAAGTTGAATATTGGAGAATTGAATTATGATGTAACTTTAAGGTCAGGGAGGGAGGAGAAATAAGTTTGTAACTGCTATAAAGAAGATCGGAAATCACATCTTTTCTTTTTTTATGTATATTTGTCCTATTTTCCAGTTTTCTCATCTTTTCTTTTTTTCCTTATATCATTTCATCATTACTTCTGTAAAAATCTTTGATAACAATATTTTTTAAGAAGAGGGAAAGTTTCTCATCTCTTCCTGTGAAGGGTGAGGAAAAGGAAGGAAGGAGGGTATGCAATTATGGACAGTGTTTTGTTATTAGAATTAAGTGCAATACTGAGAGATTTTTTTTATAGTTCTTTTCAATTCCTTTTTACAGGAAGATATCATAAGAGATTTTTTTTATAGTTTTATAACTATATATATGTTATATTTTATATAGTTATATAGTTTTATATACTGAGAGATTTTTTTTATAGTTCTTTTCAATTCCTTTTTACAGGAAGATATCATAAGAGATTTTTTTTATAGTTTTATAACTATATATATGTTATATTTTATATAGTTATATAGTTTTATATACTGAGAGATATTTTTTATAGTTCTTTTCAATTCCTTTTTACAGGAAGATATCATAAGAGATTTTTTTATAGTTATATAGTTATATAACTATATATATAGTTATATTTTATATAGTTTTATAGTTTTATATACTGAGAGATTTTTTTTTATAATTCTTTTCAATTCCTTTTTACAGGAAGATATCATAAGCAAAGTAGCTTCAAAAAATAAGCCACTCATGCATTCACAAATTGTATGAAGAAATAAACCATGGTCAATTAAGCACAATAACTAGCTTCATTGTAATACACTCAACCAAAATAACATAAAAGAATGCAGGACTTCAAAACAGCCTTTTTACTGTGTACAAGAGGTTGCTTTGTGAAAGATATATGTAACAATATCTGAAACTATTCTCACAATTTCAGAAGATGGGAAAACCCTGTCTTTTCCTCCCCGCTCAATTTTGGAATCAATTGTAAATAATCTTTAAATGTTGGGAAAAGGAGCAATGAAGGCAACATTTTCCAAATGTGACTTATAATATACACCTGGAAACTTTTATTAGTATTGAAGACTTTTTCTATGGTCAAATAACAGAGTATTAGGTGGATCTGCAAAAAAAAAAAATAAATAGCAAAAGCAACAGCACTTAGACTTGTATACTGCCCCATAATGCTTTATGGCACTGCCTGAGCAGTTTACAATTGCGGGATTGATGCCCCCAACAATCTAGGTTCTCATTTTACCAACTTCAGAAGGATGGAAGGCTGAGTCAACTTTGAACAGGTCAGGATCAAACTCCTGGCAGTGAGCAGTGAGTTAGCCTGCAATACTGCGTTTTAATCACTACGCCACACCATGGCTGCTAATAAGTTGACACGTACTCATAACATTTGAATACACAATAAAGACTTAAAACAATATTTCACTTTTTATCCTGTTATCTGCACAATAGTTGTGAAATAGATTATTATTAAAATTATCTAGGACTAAAAAGCCAGGGTTAGTGAAAGACTAGTGGTGACCTCTCATCAAAAACATCACCATTTACTATTGTAGCCATTTGTATGTGTGTAAATTATTATCACTGATCCTCTTGAACCCCTACCCTAAAACATTTTGTTGTTGTTCCTATGGAAGCCAAAAGGTCAAAACTAGGCATAGGGCTCCTGAATATACCACTATACCAATATATATATACACCAATATATACCAATATACTGTATATACCAATATATAATATAAATATATACCAATGACTGCATCTCAAACGATCCATCTGTTAAAATACTGAAGTTTGCTGATGACACAACAGTGGTTGGTCTCATTCGAGACAATTATGAATCTGCCTACAGACAGGTGGTTATATAACTTGCCTCGTGGTGTAACCGGAACAATCTGGAACTGAACACACTCAAAACCGTAGAAATGGTGGTAGACTTTAGAAGAAACCCTCCCATACTACCACCTCTTACAATACTAGACAACACCGTATCAACAATAGAGATCTTCAAATTTCTAGGTTCTATTATATTACATGACCTAAAATGGACACCTAACATCAAAAACGTCATCAAAAAAGCACAACAAAGAACGTTCTTTCTTCACCAACTCAGGAAGCTCAAACTGCCCAAGGAGCTGCTGATACAGTTCTACAGAGGAATTATTGAGTCTATCATCTGCACCTCTATAACTGTCTGGTTTGGTTCTGCAATCAGAACAGGACAGGCACAGGACAGACACAGACTTCAGAGGATAATTAGGACTGCAGAAAAGCAATTGCTGCCAACCTGCCTTCCATGGAGGATCTGTATACTGCACGAGTCAAAAAGAAGGCTGTGAAAATACTTACAGATCCCTCACATCCCAGACATAAACTGTTTCAACTCCTTCCCTCAAATGACGCTATAGAGCCCTGCACACCAGAACAACTAGACACAAGAACAGTTTTTCCCCGAAAGCCATCACTCTGCTAAACAAATAATTCCCTCAACCCTGTTCAACTATTACAAAGTCTGCACTTCTATTACTGTTAATCTTGTCATCACTCCTTATCACCCATCCCCTCCTACTTGTTACTGTATGACTGTAACTTTGTCGCTTGTATACTTACGATTTATATTGACTGTTTCTTAGTATGATTGATTGCTTATTGTACCCTATGACTATCATTAAGTGTCGTACCTTATGATTCTCGACTCCTGATGAATGTATCTTTTCTTTTATGTATACTGAGAGTATTTACACCAAGACAAATTCCTTGTGTGTCCAATCACACTTGGCCAATAAAGTATTCTATTCTATTCTATTCTATTCTACTCTATTCTACTCTATTCTATTCTGGACAAGAGAGAATAGTACATTTTTATTTATGTGAATTGTAGTTACTAGATGGGAAACTTCTTATAAATATGGCAAGCACTGTTTATACTAAATGAGCTTCTCTCTAAGGACACTGGTATATAAATATTGACCACGGGCGCAGATCTGTAATCAGGTCTCCAGATGCTGAATTGTAACACACAGACTTCCCATTTTGCATGGTTATGGTGTGCAGGAAACTTTGGAAGTTGTAAACCAACACATCTGGAGGTTGAGAATTCAATATTACAATGTGTGTAAATGCATGAAATAGATTACTTAAATAATCAAATAGACACAGAGAGAGAGAGACAGAGAGAGTGTCCAAACCCACATACACCAGAGGTGGTCTTCGGCAGGTTCTGACCAGTTCTGGAGAACTGGTAGCAGAAATTTTGAGTAGTTCAGAGAATCAGCAAATACCACTTCTGACTGGCCCCGCCCCCATCTATTCTCTGCCTCCTGAGTCCCAGCTGATTGGCTGGGTTTTCTTTTGTGCCCTGCACAGGAGAATGGAGCTGGAAAGCAGGTTAGTGGGGTGGGGAGGGAATGGGATTTTGCAGTAACCTTCCACCAGGAGTGGGGAGGGAATGGGGATTTTGCAGTATCCTTCCCCTGCCACGCCCACCAAGCCACACAACACCCACCAAACCATGGCCATAGAACCGATAGTAAAAACAATTTGAATCCCACCTCTCTCCCTCTCTCTCCCTCTCTCCCTCTCTCTCTCTCACACACACACACAAACTGTTTCAACTCCTACCCTCAAAACAACGCTATAGAGCACTGCACAACAGAACAACTAGACACAGTCATCTTGTTTTTAAGCTACCAGCTGACAAGTGAATCCTGGAGGTTACTTACTATAGGAATGGCTAGTTTAGAGCCCACAGTAAATAAAGCACAGGTACTGAGTCTCCAACCTATCCCAAATGGAACCAGGCCTACAAGCTTGAGCAACAAAAACAAAACAAGCCCCAAAGAGGTTGCCCCTCCACCATTGGCAATGCAACATTCCTGAGCCCAGCACCACTAGCCATTAACCCTTTCCATGCCAAAAACCACTCTTTCCCTTCAGCAATGCAATGTACAAAAGGGGCAGAGTCAATAGAAAGCAATTAAGAGAGAATGATCCATACACAAAGAAAATAGGATGAAAGGTATACCATCTCTCTGTGCGCAAGGGAACCATATGCAATGGGAAACACGGTTGCACTGGCCTGAGTGCCCACATGAAGACACACACAAATTTAGGCCTGAAACCAATTTTTTCCCCCTTCAATTCTCTTAGGCTACCTTAGACAAGTCCCTACAGTTTCTTTGACAAGGTTGTTCAGAAGTGGTTTGTTATTACCTCCTTCCTAGGGCCGAGAGTAAGTGACCAGCTTAAGTCACCCAGCTGGTTCTGTACCTCAGGCAGGACTAGAACTCACAGTCTCCTGGTTTCTAGCCTGAAGCCTTAACTACTACACCAATCTGGTTAATGAACAGCCTCTTCATTATTGGATGAGCAAAATTTGTGTCACACTCCTTACTACCCTCAGATTAAAGTTACCAAAAGCAAAAACACATGGAAGTATTCCTGAATTCTCACAGGAAAAAAATACAGTATTTACAGTTAGTAGTCATGCAGCCGATTTTGTGCTAAAGACTAATAAAGACAGTTCTTATATTATATCATGACCGCATAGCCCAGTAGGTCACTAGATGGGAATGAAAATTAGCATGCAGCAGCATGGAAGAAAGACGGAGGTGAACAATAGCATTCATCAGACGGTAACAGCTGAGTAATTTTAAGTAGGGATTAAAATGTGTATTTCTCAGACATTTGATATGGTTCTTATACTATACATTTCCCCCTAAAAACACGTATACCCATGTACATACGGACACAATAGAAGTGGATGAAATAATAAGCTAGGCTTCATCAGCACTAGCCCAAGCTACAAGAATTACTACTGAAGTTTATGAACTGGTACCTGAACTTGTTTTACGCTTCCTTTTTCATTCCTTTATTTTTTTTTCTTTTGTGCCACATCTTTAAATTGTACACCTGTGAATATTTTCCTTGATTGTGTAAAAAATACCCTAGGTACACTTCTGACTAAACAGTGAACTAATAAATACCACTTATAATAAATAACCAAATAAAATGTGTTATGAGAATTACCAAAGAACAGATTTTAAATTCCTTTTATGTAGCATATTCCAAAACTTCCCACTAATTAGTAGGAATTATTTGTTATCAGTTGTAATGCAGGCATCAATAGAGCCATAGATTACATTTTTTTAAATGCTGAAAAATAAATATCAGAAAACACTTTTAAGTTTCTCACTTCAAAAGCTGTTTCCAATGTGTCCAACTTTATTTCTAAGTATAGTTTTCACTAGTAATGCTAAAAAAGAGATAGAACTTATGCTTCCTGCTCTTTGTGTCACAAGATAATGTTGCTAGTGAGAAATAAAATGCAGGGATGAAATAATTTGCTCTCCAATGAAGAACTGAGAGCTATATTTTTCAGAACACGAGAGCCACAAGTGTTGATCTCATGTCATTTTTCTCTCAGTTCCAATTCCCAAACAATAAAACATTTCCATATTTTATTCATTTTCCAAGACTTGTTGGGAAGCTATAAAAGGTTTTAAGACTTTTTTCATGTTCATCATCCCAACAGATGGCATTCAAGGCCACCCAAGACATTTTAGCAATTGAGCCAGAAAGCCAAAGGCAGACTCTCACACCCACATACACGTACACATTATACTTCTTTTCCCAAAACTGCAATGAATAAAATAATATACATATCCTTATTAAGTTGCCTTTTACCAAGTGAGGCTCTGCTCTGGCCCAGTATGCTTTTTCTCACCGATAATGCCATTTTTCTCCCCCAAATTACCTTCCCAGTTTAATGTTATTATTTCCATAGAGCACCATCAGCTCCCATATTACCTGATATACTTTTTGAATGGATGATAGCAAAACAATCCAGAATGTTCTGCCTTATGGGAAATAAGCACTGTACCACAGGACCATGAGTCCTCCCACACTTCTTCATTGTCGTGACAAAGAAGAATCTTCAAAGGCTTTTTCTCTATACTATTTCTCCAACCCATTTAACATATCAAAGTATGTTTTGAAATTCCAGATCATTATACTCATCCCTTCAGGACATCCCTTTTTAGAACAAAGCCTTTAAAACCCAAATGAATATAATGACCTGCTGTCTTCAAATTTGCTAGCTGCAAATGCCAAATGACTTTGGGTCTTAGTAGGACATAATCTCTTCCCCAGGGCTGATACAGTTACCCACCTGAAAGAGAAGATATCAGGAGTACATATGCCTTACTTTATAGAGGGCATATCATGTCAACATTAGAAAATGCCTGCTAGCAACTATTCTGACAATTCTAAATTGTCCTTTGGTCAAGAACCATTAAAAAAAAAAAGTCAGCAAAGATCTCAAAATGCTCCATCAACACACATGGCATCTAAAGTTCATTGGAGATTGGCAGATAATTCAAATAAAATCTAAATAGTATATACAAGGAACACATAGATTATTTGGTCATTATTTTCCCCACCTATGGTGGGATATACTACATTTCTAATAAATTACTACTGCTCAACATGTGCATTCCTGTGTTTCTTTTGTCTCCTTTTTAAACTAAATGTAAGTGATTATTCTTAGGAAGTCATATGGCCTTTAGGTGTGATCCTAATGAAGGACATAGTTTCCCAATTCTTTCAAGTTGACAATTTCATGGAACACAGACACCACTCCATATATATGGCAAAAGACTTCTAGATCAATCAAAACCCACATGGAGATTAGTGTGAACATACGACAATTGTTGCCGTTTTCAGCAGAAGAGTCCTTTCTACTTAGAGGGCCTTTGGAGTAGAAAAATGTTCTATTTGAATGGAATATAGCAATTCATTCCATTGGCCAATGGAACCCTTCCAACATTTCTGCAAAAATAGGTAAGAGAAACTGAGAAAGAAATAAGAGAAAATGAACTGTTAAGATAATTCAGGGGGAAAAAGAACAATGCAATTGGATAACTATTGATTCCTTGTTCCAATAGAGTCAGGCCATGTAATACACATCCCAATTTTTTTTAACTCTTAGTTCTGGTCATAGAAACTGGTGGGGTGACATATAAATTTAATAAATAGATATATAATATACACAGAGATACCAATCTTGCGGTATATATTTGAAATGGAAACGGGGGAAATACAAGCCTCCACATTTCATATCAAATGGATGACAACTCCAGTTGAGTCGAAGAGGATTTTAAAATAATTTTTAATATCTTTGACATAAAAGAAAGGGGGGGGGGGAATAACCTAAAACAACATTGAAGTCTGTGAGTCCCCAGTAGTCATAGATTACAATATCTATGGAATGAAATACGTATTTTAGAAAAAAGATAGGATAGTTGAGTCCATGTTTGATTTCAATTAGGAATACGAACTGAAACAATTTCTATAATCCAAATTTTGTACTTCAGCAGGTTTTGTAGCTTCAGAGGTATATGATCTTTTTATCTTTGATTGTCTAAAAAATTAAAAAGCTAAAGAATATTACAATTGCATATTATTTTATCAAACATCCCAGTTAAAATACCCTTTGTTTCTGTGAACGTAATGTCATTAAATGGGCTAGATTTAGTTTTTATCACATCAATAATACAGCTCAAATGGTATCAAGATTAAAACTCTAATTCAAATCATTCTCATTTACATAGGAAATCTTCTCAAAACTGTTTATTTGAAATTTTCCAGAACACCCACAATTCTAACCGCAATATCCGAGAAAAAGGCACAGAAGACTTGCAGATAGAAACCGCAGTAGTGAAAGATGGTGTAAACCCACTGTGCTGTTTTTGTGATTACGTGTAATCTTCCACTTACATTTGTTTATTTAGTGACCATTCAAAGTTACAACAGCACTGAAAAATGCTACTTATGATGAGTCCTCACACTTACGACTATTGCAGCATCTCTATGGTCAAAATTCAAGCTGATGGTATTTTTGATGGTTGCAGTGTCCCAGGCTCATGCAGTCATTTTCCCAGCTAACTTCCAACAAGTAGGATTTGCTTAATGACTACGTGATTCACTTAACTTTGGTATTTAAAAAGTTCATAAAATCAGGTGTGACTCACTTAAAAACTGCCTTGCTTAGCAATGGAAATTCTGGCTCCAATTATGGTTATAAGTCAAGGACTACCTATATATACAAAATTACTAAGGAAGATTTCAAAGTGTATCTGAAAATACAATTTTGTTTTAGATTTTTAGGCAATCTGTAACCTTTTTATTTTCTGTTACTACTCCAATCGGATTCTCTCATAGCCTAACTAAGCGGATAATGCCTATGTTCTTTTTTCTCACTAGACTTGGCTGATTCCATACAAATTGTGTGATATTATCATGCTTGGTGACATAATCCAGGTTAGTTTATCCTTAAGTGTCTATGTTTTATATTTGTATATGTAAGTACATGGACACAAAAGGTTTCCCAGTTTGGAACTCTATCAAATACTATAACTTTGACTCTTTTCTCAAATCTAGAAAAAAGAAAAAAGCTTCAGATTTGGACTTAGAAGCCTAACCCATATATACTGTGTGAGTCAAAAGGAAGGCTATCTGCAGACCCCTCACATCCTGGTCATAAATTGTTTCAACTCCTTCCCTTTGGACGGTATTACAGAGCAATGTATGCAAGACTGGACTTTTTCCCTCGTGCCATCACTCTGCTGCATACCTAATTATTGCAGTTCTGTTTAATGTCTATGTATATTAACCCATATAGTATGGCTGTAGTATTATTATTTATTCTTATTGTCTCCCTTACTTCCTCCTTTTATTGTTGTTTTGTTATTGTTGTTCTCTTTGTTGCTTTGCATGTACACTGAGTGCTTCCACATCAGAGAAAAATTCCCTGTGTGTTAAATCACACTTGGCCAAATAAATTATTCATCTCCTATGTAACTCACAAGACTCCATTGCCATTGGTACATTCTACCTCACATTTTGTCTAAAGCAGCATTATATATATATAATGTATATCTGCCCTTACTATTTAAAGTACTCCTGTGATCATGCTGGCTTAATTCTAAATAAGCTTAAGAGAATCTGCCCAGACAGAGACATTTAAGTAATCCTGTACAAGATATTCAATTCAGACAACAAGCTACCAGATCCTCTCACTGGAGAATTTCCAAACTGCTTTGCCTTCCCAACTTTCTGTTCAATGGCAGCAATTGCCAATCATTATTCTTCCTATAAACAGGTCTCCCACAAAATTCATCTCTCTCTCTCTCTCTTGAGGTACACTTATACATATTAGGACATATAAAGTCATATACACATATGGAGTATATACACAAAGATTATACACCGACACATTAAATTATCTATATGTGTATGTATAATGTTTGTGTATTATCTAAATTCTCTGTAAAAAATTAAAGGCATCAAAATGTACACCAATGCAGAAAAGCAAGCAGCTTTTAAAAATCCTTTATTTCTGCTATGTTTGTGTCTGATTTCAATAAATCACTCAGAAAACAGCTGGAAAGGTCCTTGGAAGTCTTCTAGCCCAACTCTCTACTCAAGCAGGAGGCCTTATACCTGTGATGTCGAACCTATGCCACACATGCCGGAAGTGGCACGCAGAGCCATGTCTCTGGGCATGCCAGCTGTCGCCCATTGTTCTTTTGGGTTCCGGCACACGCATGTGCGCTGGCCAGCTGGTCCTCGTGTACGTGGCAGCGTCAGAAACTGGAAGAGCAGCTCCCCGGTGCGCATGTGCACCACCGGCCAGTTGATCTTCATGCATGCCTGTGCATTAGAAACCGAAAGATCAGGTGGCCAGTGTGTGCATGCGCCTGCTGGAAAGCTGAGCTTCTAGTTTCTGGCACTCCCACATGGTGTGCCAGGGGGCTGCTCTTCTGGTTTCTGGTGTGCGCGCTCCCATTTCGGCACTCAGTGCTGAAAAGGTTCGCCACCACCGCATATCATATCAGACAAGTGACTGTCCAGTCTCTTCTTAAAAACCTCCAGTGATGAAGCACCCACAACTTCTTTTAAAGCTGGCTGAGGAATTCTGGGAGTTGAAGTCCACAAGTCTTAAGGTTGCCAAGGTTGGAGACCCCTGTTTTAGAGTTTATTACAAATACTATAATAGCATGACAGTTATTATTTTTGCTTTACAAATCAATGTTGCTAGGATGAATCTCAGCAAAATATTTAATTATTATATTTCTTTCACAAAGCTTTCTGATTTTCTCTCTGCTTTTTTTAAAAAAAATTGAGCCTAGCAGAACGTTATTTCGAAATCTTTTCAATTTCACAAGATGAAGTACTTTCCCTTCTGCTCATATATAATTCAAATAACCTGGGTGATTAGAAAAAAAACAATAAAAAATTCAATGGTAGATCAAAAATAGGCATTTCAGGTGAAGTAAAATATTAATTTAAAAAAATCAAATTTCTGTTTACAGGACAAGTCTTATAATGATTATACTATTTTAGCATTCATCACAGAACTAACTCCAAAAGGCATTAAAATCAATGATAAATACTCTACTTATTTGAAGGGTCATTCCTGGTTTGCAAAGAACCAAATAAACTGCTAGTGTTAGTCTACAACAAATTGAAGCACACTGTCCAAAAGAGACAGAAGTAAGGGTGACATGACATGGAAAAGAGTACTTTAGAAATGGAGTAGAAAAGTCACTTTGACAATGAGTGGAAGATTAATAGAGATTAACATCCTCTATAAGAGTCATTGCATATTGGTTATACATATTGGTTAGTACTAAATTAGGAGCTGTGAGGTCCAGATTCAAATCTTCCCTTAGATCCAGAAGCCAGTTGGGTGATCTTAAGCCAATCACTCCCTCTCAACCCTAACTGACACCAACTCTGACTGCAACATGCCAGCTGAAAAAAACAGAAACCTCTCATCACATCGTGCATCGAAACTTAACTATGAATTAGGTGAAACATAATGCAAAAACATGCAGAGTGTCTGGAACCAAGTGGGACAAACTCTAAGAAGAACAGTAAATAGTGTCCTCTATTTATGTCCTCCAGGAGTGGTTACCAGCCTATGCTGAAAATGGAGTAACCAACTAAAAAACCCTTAGAAGAGTTTTTCATGCAGATAGATATGCAAAGTTTACAATGATTCACATCTTGATCAATCTCTTGCCATCTTAGATCCCCACAATTTTCTACCTAGAAGTTATAATTTTCCTAGGGAAAAAAACTCTTATTGATGTTACACTTGGCAAAAATTACAACCGGCAATCAGTCCTGCACAAATTGAAGGCCAGGCCTTTCTAAATCTGAAGAGGAATTGGAGAGTGATACATAGAATTAAGCATGTTAGTATTTTGAACATTTAAAAACATTGTATTTTTCAAATGCTACTTGCCTTCTTAACCGCATCCCCATAAATCACACATATGGTAGATAAGAAAGTAATCTCTTGTTTTAAAAATGGCACAGAAAAATATTGAAAATATCTCATATAATTCAGAAGGAAGTTGGTCCAGATTTCCCTAGCCTATATATGTATCCGTAAATTTGTATATCATCAACATAAGTCTCAGATTGAAAATCAGGCTTGTCAAATGCTACATCTTTTATATCATGGTTGTTCTGTATTAGCATAACACTGGTCTATGGAGTGGAGAGTTGGTCTCTGACAGAAAGCCACTTGAAAAGAGTAGAAGCATTTGAAATGTGGATTTACAGGCGGCTGTTACATATAAGTTGGGTTGACAAAATCAGAAATGAGAAGGTGATAAGCCACCTGGGAAAGCCAAGGGAAATCATCAAAACCATAAAAAAGCTAAAGAATATTTTGGACATGTGATGCGACACCCAGAGAAATACGGCTTAGTTCCCTTAATCCTCCAAGGAAAAATTGAAGGCAAACCAGATCCAGGCAGAAGAAGAACATCATAGCTTCAAAATCTAAGGGACTGGTTTGGACAAAACTTAACAGCACTTTTTTGTGTGGCTGTTGATAAAAATAGGATCGCCAACATACAATGACGGATATGGCACAAGAAGAAGAAGATATATGTATCCAGTTCCCATGTTACAGACACTGTACGGAATAGCCAAGCACTTTTTCATAAAATATTCCATATTTTTCCAGGGATATATCCTGAGAAAAGAACCAGGTTAATAAAAACACTCTTATGCTACAAAAATGGATATCTAAAAAAGCCACAACTTAATATTTTGTTTTTCATCTATTCCAGGCAATCAGGTTGCTGCTGAAAATTCACTCCTCCAAACTCAAAACTTGAACTAATCCTCCAACATTTCTACCTTAAAAATGCTTGGTAAAAGAAACAAAAGGAGTTTGCATGTGCATATGCACACATAAGTTTTGTTCTTGTTTTTTTTTTCCCCTGCAGGCATGCTCCAACACTCCTTGAAAGCTTCACTAAGAAAGCATGTCTAATTATATTTGTATGAATTCATAGGAGAGCAAGGCTCCAAGTCCATAAGCAGCAGAAATCAGGCCTTTATTTCCAATTTGATCTCAAGAATTACAATGGAACGTTACAAGAAGACATTGCCAGAAAATATCCAGTTACCTCCTGCACCACACACAGTGATGACCTACATGAATATGATCTCCAGTTATTATCATATTTGCCTTCCAAACATCCCCCGAGATGTAAGTCAACATTAGACACAGGACACAGCCAGAAGGCCACATTAAAGTGCTTTCCTCCAATCCATGAGCCGGCGGAAAAGTATATATTGCATTGTACTCATTGTTAATCCTTGTTCTGCCTGAGTAATCAAGCCAGCATTTTAATACAGCCTAACAGTTTTAATATAAGACAAATTAAGGGTTGGTAAATTCCCCTAGCTTATTTTCACATCTATCAAGCTTTAGTGGGAAAATCAACCACTAACAACTTTTTCTTAACATACAGTGAGACACAGGTGATCAAGACAAAGGGGATCAATATATGTATCCATTTCATGTATTCATAACTATGTTTATATTTATACCTGTTAATCTTATAATCGCTTGACAAAATAAATAAAATAAATAAAAATAAATAAGTGTAGGGGGAGGGATTGGAATAGTTGGTTGAGGAACTAGCCAAACTGAACAGTCAATAATACTATACAGATAGGGAAGAGGGGTGTAGCTTAAAGTGGGAAAGAACAATCAATAATAAGGGAAGTCCCTCCTTAATTTGTAGACTTTGAAGGAATAAGACAGGAAGAGCTTTTGAACGCTGACATTGGAGACTTCTGAAAATATCCTGGACGGCTAAAAATAGAAACAAAATGGATCATCGAACAAATCAACTCAGAGTTCTCATTCGAGGCACAAATAACCAACTTAATTGATCCTATTTCGGTGGCATCCATGCAAGGAAAGTTGGAAGAAAAGGATGATAATACAAGATGGATAGACTCAGTTACAATGACTATGGGGATGCCATTGGAAGAGCTGAAGGACCAGGTTAGGGACAGATCATCATGGAGAAAATCTAGCCAGCTAAAAAATCTTATTTGCTAAAAGTTGTCAACAACTTGATGGCATGCGATCAATCCAGGGGTGGGTTCTACCAGTTTGCACCTATTCAGTAGAACCGGTTGTTAACATTCTAAGCAGTTCGGAGAACCGGTTGTTAGAAAAAATTACTGGCCTAATCCTGTAAAGAAGGCAGGAAGGAAACATTCTGGTGTTGCTTACAGAAACTGCCTCTCCGTTAACCCTTATTACATTCTTGGCAGGACTAAACTTCCTGTCTCTGGAACTTCTCTGGAGTGTTTTTCCTCTCCTTTGCTGGTACTTTGCTTGTGTGGAGTGATCATTCAAAGTTATAATGGCACTGAAAAAAGTGACATGACCATTTTTCACACTTACGACTGTTGCAACACCCCCAGTCATGAAAGGCCAGGTGAGGAGATCCATGCCTCGATGTGAGTGATATTGAGTTGGCCACACCCAGCCAATAACATAACCACCAAGCCATGTCCAGCCAGTCACATGACCACCAAGCCATGCCCACCACCTAAGCCACACCCACAGAACCGGTTGTTAAATTTTTTTGAATCCCACCCTTGGATCAATTCATCCATCAATCCCTGACATGTGCCATGATTAAATGGCACTGCCGGCAGTGAGTGCCGGAGGACTCCAATTCTGACTTCATGGCCAGCAGTACCTGGAAGTAGGATGGAGAGAGGCAAAATGGTGTAGAGACAGCCCTGTGAAATACCTATTGTCAGAAACATCAGAAAACCTATAATGCACCTAAGGGGTTAGGACCAACAACAGACAATTGATAGAACCAGCTCTCTTTCCTACTTTAAATCAACATTGGCCCACTTTAAATCAACACTGTCAGCACAGTATTAGCACTTGTCTAAGCCCACATAGTAGGTCAAAGGATATTGAGTATATGTAACGTACAATAAATACATAAATCGAAGAGTTCTGCTTTTTGAATACAGATTTGGTGCACTTTCAAAAGAATTTTCTTGTGTTTGTAAGGCCCCGGGAGCAGGACCTGACATTTATTACAGAAAGCACCAATCACATATTAAGCACGAAGGTGCCCCTGTGGAATCCAGGTATTCAGTCTCTCCTGTAGCCCAAGCCAAAATGATGACAGAGAGCAAAATCCCACAGCTTAAGTGGGGGAGGCACAGCAACCTCAACCAGCCAATAGAAGCTGGGAAGAACCAAGCCTCTGGCTGCATCATCAGCCACATCATTGATGAAACATGCTAGATAGTGTTTATGGCCAAAATTATGTCAGAAGAGAGAAACCACTAATGGAGCTTGGTTGTACAGTGATTAGCAGGGAAATGAATTTGAGCTTCAAGTCTCCTCAAAATGGAAAACTGAGGCTAACGGAAAGTGATTTGTTACAAACCACACAATGAAATATTTGTACAGCGGGGATAGGTACCACAAGTGTTTAGCAGGTGTTCAAATACTGGTCAATACTCCATCCAGTTGGCCACATTATTTATTTATTAAATGTTTGCCACCCATCTTGCCATAAAGCATTAACTAATAGATGTTGAACATCATCAGCCACATTTGGGTGGCTGCACCTTATTTATCCATAATGTTGAGAATGAGATCAACATCTAGGCATCCCAGTCTGAGCTAATACCTGCTTTGTCCCATCCCGTACATGCTCCCCTAGTAAGCAAAAAACACAAGAAGAAAAATTAACCAACAAATAGTGTTTGTTTACCAAGACCTATCTACCTTAACACATCCTCAAAAATTGCAAACTTGTACAGATAGAAGGATGGATGGTGGATAGATAGATAGATAGATAGGTAGGTAAGTAGGTAGGAAGATAGACAGACAGACAAGCAGGCAGACAGACAGACATAGTTTTGCAAAAGAAGGAGGGTGAGAGTTAACAGCATTCATCCATGCAAAAATATATATATATTAGTATTTAAATAGACTTCAGATTTGATTGTTTGTGTTGTTTCTGCAGTAGAGAAGCACCTAGAGGGCCTAAATGGAGATATTGTGTAGAGTGTGCCTCTTCTGTTGCTATTTCCTTAATTTCAAAGGCCCCAAATGTGACTGCAGCAGTAGTAGCCACCAAAGGACCACAGAGGTTGAGGGTTTAACTCTTCCTTTTATAATTCTTATCAGTAATAGGGCAAAGCTCCTGTCTATAAAGAAAAAAGATACTAGGTTTGCCTCTTGTTTTTCTTTCAGGAGAAAAGAAGTGGAGCGCAGTGCAGTGGCGTTTAATGGAGTGGAGTGGAAGGAGCCTACAATGGAAGAGTTAAGCACTCTTTCTGTGCTGAAAAAGATAAACAAACATCTAGACACTTCACCTCACAGCTAGTTTGGCCCTTGGGTGGGGTGGGGAATAAGTCATTTGATACCTTTTGGGAGGTTACCCTGTACCTTTAGACTGACTGCAATTGCTTATGGAGTGTGAGGCAGTGCCTCACATACTGTTGGGTACATATGCAACCATTCCAAATATAAATCACTACCGAGTTCATTAAATGCCCCCAGGCAAATTCACTGCCAGCTTAGTTAACCTACACCCAATATTATTATAGAGGCAACATGAGATAAGATTGTGGGTTAACCTGTTCTAATCTCTAAATAAAATAAAATGTGGCATGATCGCATCAGATAGAAAGTGGAAATGGTTCAGAAAAAACAACAACACTTCATTTATACAGTAAAGACAGCTCAATTATTCTGGTACCTATCAGGCAGGTGATACAGGCAATCCCCAACCAAACAGGAACATGGAAAGGAACAAGAGAATCACATAGTGAACAATACAGATTAAAACCTTGCAATGTATAAACTGGATTCAGGCACAAGGTATTTCCACACCTGAGAATTTTTTTAAGTATTGGTATCTTTCATGCTGCATTAATCCTGCTTTGTCTCCTCTCGCAGTGATACTTTAGTTGTAGGGAGGTTTCACTTTCTAAATACTGAGAAGCTTAGTCATTTATATTTGGAAAAACGCAAGGCTTCTCTACCTGGTATGATTGCTGGGCAAAATACTATTGTATAAATGTCAGAGCTACCTACTGGATATTTCAAAACACACCATTGAGCAATGCCTTTGTTAGGACCAGTGAAATGCAACAACGTTGTTGGCCCCTTTAGAGGTTCCCAAATCTGTTCATTTGGCAAAGTGCCTGGAGACACGAGGGAGGGAGGGAGAGAGAAGACTAACTTGACATTGAAGTCCAAGTCTGCATCATCTATCTGAAAGAAGATGCAGAGCTGATCCAACTTCACATTTATGGTTAAATTAGGAACAAAAGCGATAAATTATAAATGTAAATAGAATACAAACAGTAACAAAAGAATGAACGAGAACCGAAGAAAATGCAGGGGTCATGGACTGGAAGATTTGTCAGCGAAAGTTCTCACTGGAGGAATTCAATTCACTTAGTTCATCCTGGTAGAAAATATTTTAAAAATCTGGCTTACAGAGGTGATTAAGTACCACACAAATGAGCATTCGTTAACTGTTACTGATAATAGGCTGCGTGGGTATATATGGAAAATGATACATGATCAGAGCCTATTGGATGCTTGATGTATAGGCCTGCCTATCAGGATGAGACCCTTGTCAAAACATGAGCTTCCATGAACTGCCTACAGAATATATACCACCTGGGAGAGATGGAGGCATGAAGGGCTTCTGAAGATGGACTGGACAAACATTAGGCTATCTATATCTTTCAGAGAAAACCCAATTGCTCTGAATGAAAAATGTGCGTACAATCTTACACTCTTAGTTGAACTCACAAACTGCGTTAAAAGTTTTTTTAAAAAGCTAGCATCCACCAGTATTGTGACCCCTTTTATTCTTACAATACAGATGACTATTGATCGTAAAAACAGGCAGTGGGTATTCAAATGAGTTTGAGATTCATTATTAGCACTATTTTTGTACAAGTGCACAGGAACAAGTTATCAGCTCCCTGCATGCCTGTTCACAATTTGCAGCCTTTTGAGAGGACAGGAGAGCAAAGACTGAGTTGGGGCAAGATGACTGTCTAAAAATCTGAGTGCCTGCTATCATGAAAATGTTTCACTTTTTTATTTATTTTTATTTATTTATTTGATTTGTCAATCGCTTACAAGATAACAGATATATGTACAAACATAGTTATGAATACATGAGATAGATACTTATAAGAAAAATAAAAAGAAACAATAGGACAGGGACGATAGGCACGAATGGTGCACTTATGCATGACCCCTACAGGAAAACTGAGAGAACATAGAACAACAGAGTTGGAAAGGACCTTGGAGGTCATCTAGTCCAACCCCCTGCTCGAGAGTCTATTCCAAATATTAGCCTCTACCTAGGATCGAACCCATAGCCTTCAGGTCTGAAGGAGCTTGGATGAGAAGTGAAAGGTTTTCAAAGAAAACACCAAGAAAGCCCAGTTGTCTTTTGAAAAAAGCACCTTTGGGACAACCATGACCTAAAAGATTGAGGATCTCCATAGACAAACAACTGACAAATCTGACCTCCCACTGCACTAGTCAATTTGGGGAAAGGTGGAGTGATGCTATGTTTAACATCCAGCCAAACCTTCCCAAAGCTGGCACCTCTAGATATCCTGGAAAACTTCCATTTTCTACTGTATGTGGTTTTCAACATCCAGAATTCTCCAGCCAACATGTCTATTCTTGAGGATTCTGAGAGCTAAAATCATCAGACTAATTCTGAAATATTCTAGGCAGGAGTCGTCACTGGCCATGCTGGTTGACAATACTGGGCGTGGTAGCATAACAGATTTAGAGGGCATCAGACTGGCAGTGGTTTGGTGATAAACTCTAGAGGAATCCATTTTTGCTCACTGTGACATTTCCGTTGATCCAATGAAAAAAATTATTCAAATACAGATATTGGTGTAATCCTTACAGGTTTTTTCCCCAGGAAATTCTGCAATTATAAATCTGTGAGAAGACAGCTGGGAGATCTTAGAAATGCTACCCAATGATTATGCTCAATAACATTTGGGAGGAAGCTGTTGGTATTATTAAAACTGATTCAAACAGCATGGATGTAGCTCAAAATGCCCTTCTTTCCAACAGTTTTTGATTAATGATAGTATTGGTGCTACATTATCTACATAGATGATTTAGAGTTCCACCCAAATGCAGCTGGATTTAGAAAGAAATTAAATCAAAGTCAAGAAGTGCACTTCAGATATTATGAATGCCCTAACAAGAAGATACCAGGGAACATCTCAGTTCTGCCTCTCACAATCTGAAAAAGGGTCAGTTTCTTAATTCAAGTAGTTTTATTTTGTTAGATGTTTTAATTTTTTTGTGCCCAGCCCTTGTTATGCTGGTCTTTGAGGATAACAAAGGTTTGGCTAGATTGAATGAATTCAAGTGCGCAGATGCAGAGGAAAACCTAATTTCCATGCCTTTTATGTTTTTTTATTATTAAAATAGGGATAGAGCTACCTGTCTTCTGCCAAAATGATAAGGAGCTACTAATGAAATTCCCAGAGCTATTATGAGTAGTTATGAATAGATTTGAGCTTTCCCCTGATCTGCACATATCACTGTATGTTTCATCTATCTAATGAATTTATCATTAAGGAGAAGGGAAGCCCTACTTACCATTAGGTGAAACATTCTCCTCCACACCTCATTATCATCACCACATCTCACTCAACGAGATGGGAGAGATCCAGAGAATAATTTTGAGAAAAGGCATACTGAAAACTCTCTAAGGATCTTGGCAACAGAGACTTGAGGGTCATTTGGCATCTGAAATGGGCCTTCAAAATGCCAAGCTTAGATCTTTTGAGTCTGAAGATGTCTCTGCAGTTTGTGGAGTTGCGGAAGGAAGTTTTCTTCCTTCTCTCTACACACTTAGTTTTCTCCATCCATCTTGCTACAGCTCTGTCTTTCTTACCTTTCAGTTCTTAACTTCTGAAGAGTCACGAACAAAGCCAACTCACTAGGGCCAAATAGATCAGAGGCATTCATTCTTTGCTTTATCCCATCTTTAAATAGCTCAAGACCCACAGCTCTTCTGCACCAAGCATAGGCTTCCACAGAAGCTACCAATGTATTACCAGCTGCCTATGAATGAGAGCCGTCCTGTGCTTCTATCCTGGAGCTACAGAAGTTTTAAAAGGGCATCTCCACACAGCTGATTCATTCTGTTCCTTTTTACATAATATACATAATATAAACCACCTCGCTCCCTGATCTACAAGCCTTTTAACAGATCAATATGGCAAATTGTGAATCTGCCATCAGTGTCAACATAAAGAAACAGGATTTCCTGTAAGTCCGAATTCCACATAAATTATGGGCCTATCAGTACTGTGATCATGTGTCTATAGAGAATACAGGTAATCCTCGACTTATGACCACAATGGAGCCCAGGATTTCTGTTGCTAAGTGAGAAATTTGTTAAGTGAGTTTTGCCCCATTTTATGACTTTTCTTGCCACTTTTGTTAATCGAAATACTGCAGTTTTTAAATTAGGAAGACGGTTGTTAAGTAAAACTGGCTTCACCATTGACTTTCTCGTCAGAAAGTCGCCAAAGGGGATGCCATGACCCTGGTACACTGCCACCATCATAAATATGAGCCACTTGCCAAGCATTTGAATCTTGATCATGTGATCATGGGGATCCTGCAATGGTCATATGATTGAAAAATGGTCGTAAGTCACTTTTTTCAATGCTGCTGTAAAAAAAAAACCCAACTAAATAAACTGTTCTAAGTCGAAGACTACCAGCAATCTAAGAGGAAGGCAGGGCAGAAGCTCACACTTTCCTGTCCTGAGGGGTGAATCAGGGTTATTAATAAGCACATGGAACTCCCTTTGAACTTTTCTGGCTCTGGTAATCACGAGTTCCAGACCCAACCCTTCCTGAGTGCTAGGAACTTATGGATGTTGCTTGGAGTTAGGACTAAAAATCCTGCTGTGCTATTTTCACAGCCTCTCCACCCCACAGCTGCCATCTTTCAGACCGCCTTTTTATAGAGCTTTCGCATTTGAGAGACTTTATTTGAGAAGGGGGAAAAATAAGTTTGAGGAGTGGGGCGGGTGGGGGAATTTAGCTTTCGCACTCTTCCCCTTGGCCTCCTGGCTCAAACAAAGCCCCCATTTTACTGCCTGAATATTGCACTTATGTTTAAGGTATTTCCAACAGGCAGGCGGGGGATCCCAAACCTTTTTTTCCGTGACTGAATTAGCTAACTTTTTTTTAAAAAAAAAAAAATATGGCTAAGCAAGCCGAAGCCTGTCTTACAAACAACCAAGCAGGAAAGTTTGAGCAAGCCCTGTCCTCCCCTCCACACATCTCTTGAATTAGGAAGGGAGGGTAAATCTCAGCACAGGCATCTCAGTTTCCCAAATGACTTCCTCTTCTCCTTTTCTAGCCAAGGTTGATCCAAGAGACAAGCAAAGCCCCCCGCTCCTCAGACGAAGAGTGAGGTGCGAGGAAATGCAAGCCAAGAGAAGCTGAAGGTACATGGAAAACAAGAGCACAATTTGAATTAGCACCCAGAGACTCAGGACTCGCACACGAAGGAATAGTGGGGCCAATTCTTTTGGTCAGAGGTTTGTTGGTGCATTTGGAAAACTACTATTCTCCGATTCCTGAGTTCCGTAGCCTGCCTTTTCTTTCTGCATCACAACTATCCTTTATTTAAATCAACAGCTTCACTTTAATTTTCAAAACTCTGGTTCCCCTTCTCCTCAGATCTGGGAGTCCCAGTCCTGCCCACAGGATTAATGGTTAATCAAACTTATCTGGAAACCCCAAAGCCTTCCCTCTCCTCTCCCAATTCCATCTTGCACACCAATTAAAACTCCTTCTATAGCTAGACATTCTTCTCACAATGAATCGTGCTCTGGTTACCTCTTGCTTAGACCAGTATTCCTTAAAGTGTGGTTCTAGGACCTCCGGGGGTGTCCTCCCAAGCCCCCTCAGGGGTCCACAAAATCAAAATTATTTGCCAGCCTATGTTGAAAAATAATACAAATGTTGAAACCCCATCAAAAATTGTGGGAAGAGATAGCGGCGGTGAATGTGTCAAATTTTAGTTTTTAACAAATAAATATCAATAAATGCAATCCATACAAATGAAAATTTTGGGGGGGTTCTCCTTATTTTTTAAAAGTGGGAGAGTTCGCAAAGAGAAGAAACACTTGACAGCGGCCAGATTGGCTTATGCACAATGTTGGAAACAGCATCATGTTCCATCAGAGGAGAGGATTATTCAAAAAATTTCAAGTTGTGCAGAAATGGACAAGTTAACCTTGGCATTAAAAGATAAAGACACTTCAATATATTACGACAGCTGGAACTGCTGGTACAAATGGATAGACCAAAGATAGACTTCACACTAAAAAGCAAAAGAAGATACGATAGAATCATAGTAGTGATATACGGGTATATGTAAGGATTAATTGTGTATATGGCATAAAATAAGGATAAAAAGGAGGTCTCACAAACTGTTGAAGATGAAAATGTTTTTAATTGTTTTCTATCTTTTTCTTTCTATTCTTTTTTTTTTCTTGTTTTCTTTTTATCTCTTGCATTTATGTATATGTGGTTGGTCTATTTTAATTGTAAAATCAATAAAGTATATTTTTTTAAAAAAAAAAGAAGCTCAAAGGCTGAAATGTAGTTCCGATTAAACCCGCCACTCATACTTCCATTTTGTTGTTGCCTTTTTTCCTACTTAACACACTGGTCTTTTCTCAGATCTTCAGAGCTAGCCCAGTGATATGATCAGATCATTACTTCTACTGCTACCTTCGAAGTATTAGCACTAAAGACTAGAATGATAAGGATCAAATAAAAATAAAGATTTCTCCGCTTCCCTAAAATTCAATCGAAGTTTTGAGAAAGAGGGCAGCACCTACGAGAGTTGATGCAAAATTATCCTCCCCATTTTTTTCTTGCCATATAAATTTCTCCCCAGTCAATATGAGAAGTCATGGGAAACCTGGTACACCCACATCCAAGAATGTCAGTGATGAAGACCAATATTGATGTGAACACTATCCACCATTAGGATATCATTAACTATCCATCATTAGGAACCAATTGTATGATAGTCAAAAGAACAATTTTGAGATCCCACTCACAAAAAGAAAAGACCAGGAACTGAAACTGTAGTTTGTGAAGAACTACTTCTTCTGAGTGCATACAAACAGCTTCATATGCTAACCACTAGCCCCAAGTGGTTTCCCATGAAGGAGATTAATTGTGCAAATAAAAACGACTAAACCCGTAGCCTCTCTTGTTCTTACTCCTCATTTCATAAGACAAAACCTGATATAATTTGACCCATGCCAGGCACTGTTCAGATTTTTAGCTGGGTAAGGAAGGAAAAGGAGAAACAGTTTAAAAACATGAAAATAACTGAGGAATAGACAAAGTTTGCATCTCATTAAATGTAGATTTGAAAAAAAGAAATTATGATTAGGGAGAAAGCAAAGGGCATTTCAATTCTTCCCCATCACACAGAGTTCCATAATGAAAATAAACTACTAATATTGCTTCTGCCTAGTTTGGAAAATACAGATATTCATCTCAGCCTACCCACCCGTTTTTTCCCAAAACTACAGATATCTATCTTCATTTTTACCACCTACAAGAAAATCCTTCTGATAGACGCTCTCACTCTTGTAGATATCTGCCTTGTGAATTTGGCCCTCTGAATTGAAGATCAAGTTGATATCTTCTCTCGCTCCGCTGCATGAAGGAAAGGCAGTTTGAAGGCAGTTTGAAGTCAGCTTTTTCTAGAGATGGGACAGATGCTCCACTTGTCCCAGGTGAAGCATCATGAGGGCAAAAGTCATGGAAACGTAGAATCCCAGACTAACTTCCATCAGCATTTCCTTCACACCAGGCAGGAGGCCAGAAAGACAGACCAAAAAGACAGGTATAGTAAGTTCCAAGCTTCTATCAGGTCAAATGAGGGCTTTCACAGAATGGGTTGGCCCAGCCCGAATAGGGGCAGGCTCACCCATTATATGTGGGTGAGCGCCATTCCCTTTCCCTTGGGCATGCATCCAAAAGAAGGCACAGAAGCAGGAAGTGCCAGTTTAGAGGCAGAAGGGTGGTGAAACTGTTTTTAATCAACGATGCCAAAGTGCATCATTTGGCAAAGTGATGCCAAAGTGCATTTCCATGGCCCAGTTCAGGAACTTAACTGGATTTCCTCCTCCTCCTCCTTCTCCTCCTTTTCCTTCGCCACCAACACTGCCACCCCCACTGCCGCCGCCACTTGTCCTTTCCTGAAATGTCATCCTGGCCATGAGTCCTGCATAAAATCTCACTCCATTCTGGAATCTCAGCTGCATCGCTCAGAAACACACAAGGTTCCCTATATCATCCCTCAGGATTTCTGTTGGATCCAATCCAGAAATGTCAAACGTCACCCTTGTTTTTTGGAGGACTAACAATGCAGCATTCACATCATCCTATCAAGAGGTGGTGTTCTTACAGGCCTGCAGGTGTTGTGAGGAGAGGTGAGGCAGGGCTGGGACACTAAGAAGAGGTGAGAGTTGGTGTGGGAACCAAGCAATGTTACATAGATGTGGGTGGCAACGGGACAGAGGTGGGGCCAAACTTGGATTCTAGGACTGCCTTGCCCGCATTAAATAGGAGGGGGGAGGTGTATTCTCTCCCTCCCTCTCTCTCCCTCCCTCTCTCTCTCTCTCTCTCTCTTTCTCTTTCTCTCAGAAAATCTTTATCTATTTTTAGCTCTAAGCAATAAAGGTAAAGGTTTCCCCATCCAGTCATGACTGACTCTAGGGGCTGATACTCATCTTCACTTTTTAGCCGAGGAGTCCACATTGTCTGAAGACACTTTCTGTGGTCATGTGACAAGAATGACTATACACTGAGGTGCATAGAACGCTGTTAACTTCCTACAGAAGTGGTACCTATTTATCTACTCACATTTGCATGCTTTCAAACTGCTAGGTTGGTGGGAGATGGGACAAATAGTGGGAGTTCCTCCATCACACGGTGCTTGGTCTCAAACTCAGGCTGTCAGCTTTCCAGCTGACAAGCTCAAACATATTTAATCGCTGAGCCATCAACCCCCCGTTCTTTAAGCAAAAATTAATTTAATAACTTTTTTCATTTCCCTTTTAGCCCAGACTTAGCGTAGGTATAGGAGATAGGACATCATCAGTCTCAAATCTCCTCATGCCCAGAAGAGATCTAAGTCCAGCCCACCTTGAATTCCATTGACACATCTACTGCCTATTGATCATTACAGTAGTAGTTCAGATTGTTGTAGATAATTTAAATCTTTATAATCATTTGAACTGCCTGGACTTCCTGATTTTCCAGATGTATTTTATACATTAGTCATTATACAATAATATTTCCCAATGTAGTGTTTGCTGGCTATATTTCATTTCAACTCCCATTATCCTTTTAGCCATGCTTGTTGGGGAATTCTGGAAATTGCAGTTCATTGCATCCGCATACCAAGTTTGGGGAAACTGTGTTATAGAAGGATTGTTATTGCTAAAGTAATAAAGGAAATGCTTCCATGAGCAAAGTTAGTTGCAAACGTTTTTTTTTAAATCCCATTCAATTATGGTTGTTTCTCAGATATTACCTGGAGAAGTCTTTGCAGTTTTCTTGGCATGTTTTTGCAGAAGTAGTTTGCCCTTGCCTCCTTCCAAGGAGTGGGAGAAAGTGACTAGCCCAAGTTCATCCAGCTAATTTTGTGCCTCAGGCAGGACTAAAACTGACACACTCCAAATTTCTAGCCTGATGCTTTCACCACTACACCCTACTGACTCTTACAGAAAAAATGTCCTACACAAAAACAATAACCAAACATTCTTCATGTTCCTTCTTAAAGGAGCAGAATTCTGTCCATTATTCTATTTCTAAGCAACATCTATAAATATGAAAACTGTTCTGTATTGCTACATTAGTATTCTTGTAACCCCTCATCCTGATTGGCCAGGACGCACGGCGCTCGGATTGGCTGAGTGAGCTGCAGCGATTAGCCCGTTGCGAATCACACGCGATTGGAGGAAACCGATCGCGGGGGATTCAAAGCGGTGTCATTGGCCGCAGCTGGCAAGGCAAGTTCAATATAAGCTGCCACCGATCTGAGGGAAAGCTGAGCCGATCTCAGAACTAAATGAAGAGCTTTAAAAGAGTCACTGAGTCTCACGTCTCCTTCTTGCGATCGGCGAACATGACAAAAACATTCCATGACAGGAAGTCAGAACAGAAATGCCATACTTACCAACTTGAGCTTTCTTTAATAGTTATAATGCTATAATGGGTGATTAGTTCTCTAAAACGATAGGTTTTCTCCATACATTCGATCCCTTTTATTCTTTTTGTCTCCAGAGGAAGGAGTGCAATAGATCTACCTTAATTCCAGAACGGTACAAGAAGATGTTCATTCTGAATTCTATGGTTTGTTCAATAAGCCACATCAGACTAAGTCCACAGCACATGTTAAGCCAAAAATGAACAAACCAAATTTTGATTTAGTGCAATTCATAAAGTCAGCTGAAATTTCCCCAAAAGACATTTCAATACCTTTAAGGAAATACAGGGAGGCCTGGCATGCTGTGGTCCTTGGGGTTGTGAGGGTCAGGCATAACTTAGTGACTGAACAACAAAAAATAAAGTACAATATCCCCATAGTACTTGGCACAAATCCATTATCATTAAATCAATTTCATCCATAAATCTTGGACTGATCGTGAAATAAATCCTAACATGTTATATAACCACCAGTTCTACCCTGGCTGGTTTCACTCATCCAGAATTTGCTTCAGTTGTTAAATTAGCCATAATTATCTGCATTTACACATTGAATAAATCACGGTTTACAAAATGTAGTAGACAGATTCAAATGATGTGTTAAGCTGAAATAAAATGTGTTAAGTATAGTTTAGGACAATATATGAACCCAGCCTTTTTTACAGGAGGTTGTTGACTTGCAACTAAGGCTGTTCGGTTGTCATCTGAGCATTTAAGTTGACAGATTTGGGCCTGTGCAGACCAACATTCTCAAATATTTTTTAGGTGAGTTAAATTGGCAGCAGCCACCTCTTCAAGTTCCTATATAGCACCAGCCCATCCAAATCTCCTCAGTCTTTTATTTTTTTTTAGACTTGGGAAATAAAGCAACGACTTCACATCAGAAAGGTGAAGTAGGGAGAATTGTGTGAATAATCCAGTTACAGTTATGAAATGATCTATTATTCTTCATGGTATCTGGGCATAACACCCTTGGAGAATAGTAAGTTTATCATGAGGTAAAAGAGAGCCCTCTTAGCAAAAAGAGCCACCCGCTGTGGACCTGACATTGAGAAGGTAGGATAGTCCACACTGTAACTCTGCAGATATTTTAAAGTGAAAATTCTTCTTCACCACAGTAAACAATGGTTTGGGGTTGTTGTTTTTTAGCAGAGTTGCCTTTAACATCATCAAGGGCCAATACTGTAAGTCAGTGAGCTGGTAAACCAGACAATATCTTGGGAAGAGGGCCACCTCCTCATTCAGAATAATAAACAAGGAGCCAATTGGAGGTGGGGAGCTTAGTTCTCATAACTTAGAATGCCAGACTGTGTCTGACATCTAGGCAATGTAGCATAGAATCCAATTGGCTGGTAGAACTAGAAAAGAAAACAGGTAAAATGATGTCTGGGGATATATGGAATGTAGACACAACTTTGGGTATAAAAAAAAAATATGTAGATCATCCTTATCTTTGTGCCAGATAAAGGAAAGTGGTTGGAGGCAAATATAAAACTAGATATACTGGCTACATATGGAAGATTCAAAGAGCTGGGAGACATAGGAAAATGCCACATGAATCGCTGGAAAAGCAAACTAAAGTCTTGACCATCAAGTGAAAAAATGGATAAACCAAGAACAAAAATATGTAACACCGAATTAGCATCCAAGCAAACTCTTAAAAATGAGCTGAAATAATACATGAATAAGCTAAAAATTGGCAGGACTCCTTCCATAGTCCAGAAAAGGGTGGGATCTAAACAGGAATAAAAAAGATAACATCCATTTAGCCCTATAAGGTTGGATCCAGGAGGATGTTCGGTTTATCCTGAATCAAGGAAAGAGAGACCATAGAGCAGATAGTATCTGATAGTACCTCTGAACTAATTGCACTACAGTATGGCCTAATTTATAAATCAGTCTAGGCTACCCTATAGGCAAAAAAATGGTAAGCATCTTTATTCTAATGAATAATGTAGGTTAATGAGAGAATTTGAGAGAGAAGGGTGGAAGGAAGGAAGGAAGGAAGGAAGGAAGGAAGGAAGGAAGGAAGGAAGGAAGGAAGGAAGGAAGGAAGGATGGAAGGAAGGAAGGAAGGAAGGAAGGAAGGAAGGAAGGAAGGATGGAAGGCAGGAAGGAAGGATGGATGGAAGGCAGGCAGGCAGGCTGTGGGGAAAAAGTATAGAACCAATGGGAATAGGTACCTGGGGTGCAATCCTAAAACAACTGGAGCATCACTTGAACATTATTGGCATTGACAAAATCACCCTCAGTCAATTGCAAAAGGCAGTCCGAACAGCTTACAACCCTACAATTAATATCAAATGACATCTACCTATCTCGAGTCCTTAGGAAGGACTTGATAGGTGGATAAAAATGTCAAATCCAGTCCAAACATCTGACTGACTGTGTACCAATGATAATGACAATAAACAGGTGAAACATAATAAACATAAATATACATAGCATGCCTGATATGGCAATTATTGAAAAGTAGAAAGTCTGGTTCATTGATGTTGCTATTCTGGGTGATGATAAAATTGAGGAAAAACAATAGGGTTGGGAAATATGAAATATAGGAGCTTGCAGATCAAAGTTGAATGGTTATGGAAAAAGAAATATATTGTTACACCAAGCATAGTTAGAGTCTTTGGAGCAATACCTGAAGAACTTCCTTGATACCTGGGAATATTGAATTTATAAGAACTAAATGCCCTAAATTTACAAAAAGTAAAAAAAATAAAACCTCACACCTCGCCTTCTTGGAACTGTCTATATTCTTAGATACTACCTTAATAAATCTTAGGACCTTTGTTAAGACTTGACTTATTAATTTTCCACGGTTCTTCGAGTGAATCTAACTGTACATTATTACTCACTTATAATACACAGGGGGAAATAGTGAAAACTGAAGAAATCAAGATAGCTTGTGGAAATAACATCAAGAATCTGGATAAAGACAATCACTACAAACATCTAAAGGTGTACCTTTAACACCATCAAACGACAACATCTGCTATCCCAGGTCCTTGGGAAGACTCAATAGCTGGATAAAAATACTAAATCCAGTCTAAACATCTGGCAATGAAGCATGTAATTTATTAAATTTATAGGAAAGCCGACTCCCAGAGTGTCTCTGGGCGGTTTACAAATTGTTAAAAACGCTAATCTTTCATCTCTCTGCTTCAAAGAGGTGCTATACCGCAATTACTGCCATGCACTTGATAAATGTTTTTGATATCAAAGGAGGGAAAATATAAAGAAATACTGATATTGGGTACACTCAAGAACAAATCAGGAATGACTATATTTTTGGGAAGACAGTATGAAAGCATGCATCCATAATGTCTAAAGATGGATATCTGTGATTATCCTGGAAGGATAACAGAAGGATGTTTGTCAAAATCAAAGTTTTCAAGGGGTGATATAATCATTCACATCCTTCAGATGGAAGATGTTTGCAATTCTTCTTCAGAGTGTGACTGAGTAGAGTCTGTGGCATGTGCTGATAATGTGCTAGGAAGTGCCAGCAATAGAGGCTAAAACCAAGTTTCATTCTAAGATTGTTAGGGTGAATAATTGCTGTATAAATTCCCCTCTGTTTAGCCGTCTCCTGTACCTTCTGGGCCTTACAAAAATGCCATCAATAACAACAGCGACCTCAAATCATAAAGATGATAGCTAATACAACTGATGGAGACGTGAAGATTGAAAAGTACAGGTAGTCCTCGAGTTAAGACATAACTGAGCCCAAAATGTATGCCACTAAGTGAAACATTTGTTAAGTGAGATTTGTCCCATTTTACAACTTTTCTTGCCACAGTTGTTAAGTTAGTCACATTTGTTAAGTTAGTCACATGGTTGTTAAGTGAATCTGGATTCACCTGTTGACTTTCCTTGTCAGAAAGTAGCAGAAGCTGATCATGTGACCCCAGGACACTGCAGCTGTCATAAATATGAACCAGTTGCTAAGCATCTGAATTTTGATCATGTGACCATGGGGATGCTACAATGGTTGTGTGAAAAACGGACATAAGTTCATTTTTTTCATTGCCACTGTAACTTGCAACAGTCACTAAATGAACTGTTGTAAATCGAGGACTACCTGTAGCCTTCCAGAAAGGACCAGGCACCAATAAAGAGGCCCAATTAGTACAGCCAAACCTATTGTAGCATGACCACCCCAACAATATTCTGTGCAGCGTAGTCAGCAATAATATATCAACACATTGAACTGTTGCTTTGAAAGATGGCACCAGTCAGTGAGAAAGACAGTGACTGAATGCTCTTTCAGAGAAAGCCTTTTAAAAAACCCAACTGCTACTTCATTTCACAAGGGTATTGATTGATGGCAGCCATTTCAACCTTATCTTTTGGTATATGGAATTCTAACTTTGAGATAGACTATCAACATCTCCCAAATGAATTAATACTAAGTCTCTCTTTATCCAGGCGCATTGATAATATCCTAGCTAATTTACGCAGTGTATTTACTAATATACTGTAATGGAATCAGATCTTTAAAGAGGAAGATTCCATTCCCTCTTGTACACAATATGAATCTTCCATATGCCCCCCCACCAAAAAAAAACCCAAATATAGACGCTCAGGTATCTCAGCAGCTCTTTCCTCCTTGAAGGAGCACCAGCAAAACCGATTGGGAATGTTAGAACTGAGGCATCAGATTCAGAGGTGGTATTCAGCAGTTTCTGACCAATTCTGGAGAACTAGTAGCGGAAATTTTGATTAGTTCGCAGAATCAGCAAATACCACCTCTGATTGGCTCCGCCCCCATCTATTCTCTGCCTCCCGAGTCCCAGGCTGATTGGCTGGGTCTTCTTTTGTTGCCCTGCACAGGAGAATGGAGCTGGAAAGCAGGCTAGTGGGGTGGGGAGGGAATGGGGATTTTACAGTATCCTTCCCCTGCCACACCCACCAAGCCACACCCACAGAACCAGTACTTAAAAATTTTGAATCCCACCACTGATCCGATTATATAAGACCAGACTAGTTATCAAGGGATGGTTGGAGCATTGGTTAGCTGCAATGAATGGAGATGGATAGCCTCCAAAGAAAAGAATAGTATTAATCTTATTGCTGAGCTCGCAGGAGAAAGAAATACTCAAGCATAAGATGAATGATAGGTGTGACAACAACAGGGCACATATAGGTGTGACAACAACAGGGCATATGCTGCCTATGAAGTATACTGCTGTTGTTGAGCCAGTATGGTCTAGTAGAGAACTAGAAATCATATATACTGTTTATGGAGACATTTTATATAGGGGAGAGAAAAGATTGCAAATATATCAAAAAGGAAAACCTGTGTGGAAGGGATCTTACTGTGACACACTGGGTACAGTGGCCAATGGTACCTAGAATTAGGAGAGGTTGTCAGTGTTGCAGAATGTCCTTATTTTTAGTACACTTCAAAACCATGAAGGCAGAATCTTTGGAAGCATCAGAAATTGTTGAGGATGAAACACCAAGACCAAGAATCTTGCCTGTGGAAAATGGTAGGAAGAACTGTAGATGTTGAGTGAATTTTGATCCATGGTGCTCCAGCTCTGTGGCAGTCAGTACTAAAAAGAGAAAGAGATAGAGATAGAGAAAGAGAAAGAGAGGTAGAACCAAACTGTCATAAGTATCCAACAGCTGTGAAACTTTGGCAGTAAAAGGCTCCTTGGTGTGCAAAATGTTAGCTGCACCTAACTTAATTAATGTACTTCAGTTTTCTTGATATTGAAACAGGAAAATAACATTCCCTGGGTTGGGTAAGATATTTTGATCCCTAAATCACAATCAGATTATGGGGTTTTTAATCACCAGTTTCCATTTAGACTATGTTGGACAAAGGTCAACACTGGTGTTTATCCCATGCCCAAATAGGATGACTTCCAGCTGTGGGTGCTCCTTTCAGACTCTGCCTCCACAGAGACATGCAATAGTGGGATTTTTGGTAACAGAACTATAAATCAGCGTGACACTTTCCAAGACAGGAGGGAAAGTTAGAGTGGCAGTCCCTGGGAGGACTTTCAGTCTCACAGTAAGAACACTTTGGGGAGAATGGTCACAAAATCTTAAGCCTCAAGACATGAAAGAGACATCAACAAGAAAGAGACCTTTTCATTTGCGAGAGAAAAAGAGGAGGGGCAAGGGGCGATATCACTCAAACATGGTGGACGAAGAACAAAAAAAATTATTTCCCTCAAAGTCTCCAAGATGGGGGGTGGGGGGAAGAATTGAGATAATTTTGGCAGTCTAGTTACTCTATAAAATTTGGAACTTTTCTTAACAAAGGTCAGCTATGGGATATTCCTGATTGGTTGTACAAGACAGTCACTGTGAAGTGTAATTATAGTTCTCTCAGCATAGATCAGTGGAGATGTACAAGCCCATGAAATGTAGAAATACTACCAACATTTTAACATAACTTACAATAATAATAATCAACATAAGAAGAAGAAGCACACCAACGTGCCTAGTATCCCTGTCCTATTGTTCTTTCTTTTTTCTTATTCGTATCCATTTCATGTATTCATAACCATGTTTATACTTATACCCGTTATCTAATAATCGCTCGACTAAATACATAAATACATACATACATACATACATACATACATACATACATACATACATACATTCCCTAGGAGAACCTAGCAACTTTGTATGTTCATTTTTTAAGATTAAGAACACCAGTTACGGATAGGTTAATGAAGCTTTCACACCGTGTGCTACGGCATTATGTGGTTGTTTGTTTTAGCTTAGCACACTACATGAATCCAGTTGCTGTACCTTGTGTTTACAAGGTACATTGTTTCCTTGTTGGGCAAATCCAACCATTTGTAGTGTATTTAAAAAACTAAGATGAGGCAACGTCTTAGCACGATGTTTTGATCCAATCACTGTATGAAACTGTTTGTTTTACATGGAAGCAAAATGATTCTTAAGCTAAAGATCCACTACTAGAGTTATTCTCATGGTTACGTGATTAATCACACTGAATGACACTTGTCACCGTCTTGACGAAGTCAGATTTAATTTTTTAAAAATAATTCTCAGTATATTCCTCAGTTGCTGGATGACGTTAGCCTTCCTGCAACTTTGCAAGTAAAATGACAGATGTAAAATTGCTGCCAACTCAATGCCAGCTGAGACATCCAACTTCCTTAACCATTTACACTTTAATCCATTTGGGGTTGTTGTTTTTTTAAAGCACCCAACCAGCATTTACTGTATGTATGTGTCTCTAATGAAATTATTGCCTCTTTCTAAAAAAGATAACTTTGGCTTCAAAAAAATTATAGTGCAACACTGCTCTGGGAACTGAGGGGGAAGATATCTGAGTGACATAATGGGAACCAACCAATCAGTATTGTACACAGACAGCTTCTCTTTCAAACTTGTTGAACTAGTTTTTTCCCAGGTTCAGCCCTGAAGAGGAATGGTACATTTGGGTTACACGTTCTGAAAATGTTATGACGGCCACCTTCATCCAAAGTCAAAAACTCTGAATACAGTCACCAGGTCTCACATGTCTCATCTTCCATTTCCCTGTGCAAAAGGAAAACACCCCCCCCCCCCCCTTGAGAGTAAGTCTTACCACCTTGGTAGTATTCAGATTCAGTGCCTAAAAGCTCAAAGGCTTCGGCAGGGAGGACTTTTGGAGAGGGAGAAAAAAGAAAGGAAGAAGAGGAAGAACACAAGCTGATGAGCGAGAAAAGGCAAAAGATAGCGCAACCACAGCAGACTGGACTTCTCTATCCCAAGTTGTAAACGTCTCCCAACCCTCCAAGGAAGCTTGGCCTTGAAACAGTTCATTTCCCCGATGGAGAACTGAGCCATTCCTTCAAACAGGAATGGCAGTTAGCTACTCTCAAGAAGAATTGCTTTGGCTGTCCTTCCTCAGCTGAAGCTGGCATGCCAGATTGGGAAGGGGAAGACCAAAGGGCATACAACTGTGCTGCCAAGAAGGTTTAACACTTTTAGCTGGGCATTATATTTTCATAGACTAAGGTGTTTCTTTAAAACCGTATCCTAAAGACATTAGAGATCTCAGCAATGTGATGAGCTACTTGGCGATCCCTGAGCAAGATCCCAAGGGTAAGAAGGACATCAGATCCATTGGGGATGAAAAAATACTTGAAGCTTTATTGACCCTTTTGATAAGGTCCTGCAGATACTTGATACTTTTCTGAAATAACATTTTAATGAATACGAATAGATTTATGGGAAAGTCTTTAAAAGTTAATGCTGAATTGCATACCAAAGCACTGGAATCTGATGGTCTATGAGGAATTATGATTGTACCCAGCAGAAGGTGTGGCAAAAAGAATGATATTGAAAAACTGGAGAAGTGAAATTATTCCAATTATTAAGGTTTGGTTTTTGAAAATGTGTAATTTATCCTTCTTGGAAAAGTCAATATTTTCTACTAATTAAAAGATGAAACAAGAGTATGTTCAACTTTATCACAGATGTTATGGTATATTTTGCAATTACATTTTGATTATAGAAATATAGAATTATATGATATTTCTTGTGATCCAAGGGCTATCTATAAGTTTAATATATAAGGTATATATAATTTTTTTTTGCTTTTTAAAATATCTTCCTTTTTAATTGTCTTTATTTTTATGGATTGTTTCATATAATTTTGTTATTATTATAAACCTCGCTTACTGGTACTTTGCTTATACTATTTCTTAAAATAATGAACTTTTTCAAAAAGTTGTTACTTAGAAAATTGGACCTCCTCAAAGTTCAGGGGAAAAAGAATGGTCCTTTTGCCAATCCCTGGCATGCCATAAGAATATAAGGAAAGAAAGCATCACCCATCATCCTAAGAGTGATGGTCTGGATGAAGGATTCAAGCAGATCTGTAAAAGGATACAGAAAAAGTAAATTTTGGAGGCAGGTTCTGAATGGGACAGGTGACTCCCCATGTTTGTTTGCCCACTGAAAAGTCCCTCATGCCTCTATAGGATTTTGCCCCTCTGACGTTATAAGGATCAGGACTCCTTTATCAGTTGCTTAGGGAAATTTGGGAAAGGAAGCCAAACTATATATATTTTTGGAACAATGTCAGTTATATTCCACAAATGAGAGGCATTCTAGAGAACATGAGGGAACTGGCTTTGGAAAACCTTCAGCAGATTCAAGTTCCCCCAAAATTACAGCACGGTCAGCATATCAAGCTTCATGACTAGATATTGTTCTACCAAAATCAACTGGAAAAGGGCAAAAACTTATTCTATCTTCCTAATCCTTTGGTGCATCCAGTCAGACACCTGCAACTGTTTGCCTTCTTCCCACCCTTCTGCCACCTTTTCCTTGATGGCTTGCAGTTTGCAAGCACTTTGAGACAGCGCCTAGTATCAAAACTTAGATTTATGATGATACTGAACCTGTTCTAGCAAAAGAATAGCCAGAGTTAAATATGCTTGTTGTTGTCTATGCATTCACAATAAAACAGTCTGCTAATTGCTCTGAATATGTTCTCTCTTCATTGATCAGGTCTCACTATCAGATTTTTTTTGTTATTTCTCTCCTCCTGGACAGAGTGGCTGATAGAAATACTTTTATTTCTGCTGATTGCTGGCCAGCAATCAGTGTGTTTCCCTTAAAGCAAAAAATAAAGTGAGGACTAATATACTTTTTCAGAAGGGTGGACTATTTTGTTTCTTCCTGACAACAAGGTATAACTTGATATTGATACTTTTCGTTAACAAATGCATTCAGTCAACAAACTCCATCTTAGCTCTTATGATTTTAACATTAGTCTAATTTTTAAACTTTCTTCTTGCCCATTAGCTGTTCTTGTTGTTTTGTTACTGCTTGCCAGAAGAAAAACTAATGAAAAGTCGAAAGCTCATCCACCCTTTTTTGCTGTTTTCGTTAATACTAATAAAGTATTACTCAGCTATGGATTTGGATTTATCTCTCACAAACCAAAACAGAAATAATTTTTTCACCTGCCCAGTTTGTCCCAATTTCTAACATCTAGCACAGTTTTCCCCCTGTCTATATCAACACACTATCCACATTTCCAAGTGATGTCTTTGACTCTGCCACATAAAACTATGGCTATTTCATCCAAGATCATTTGTGAAAACAGTGGTTGCATTGTGTGGGTGCAAATGGTAGCTCTGCCTTTCCAGGCCTTAGCTCAGGGCTATGTTAGGTTAATATCGAATTAAAAAACAGTGAAACCGAGTACTATAGTCATTTGTTTTCCTACAACATTTTCTTTCCTTGCCCGAAGAATCCAATGTTGTTGGGATCCATCATATTGTATCCTTTGCCATTTAGTCTAAGAATGGCATTCAAGCTGAATTAATAACACTTCCTCTGTCACTATTTCTGGCATGTGGCTGGTTGCCTGCTCTCATAATCTAACTAGATCTCTGCAGCATAGCTTGGCTTTTTTCCATAGGTCAGATTTAATAATGACTCTACGAGAAGCTCCTAGTTAAACGTGGCTGATCTCAAAAAGTTAAGCAGGGTCAGAACTGGTTAGTCCTTCGACGAAAAGCTGTTAGGAAATCCTAGGGTCTTAAACAAAAATGAGAAGTTGAAAAAAGATCGCGGAAAAAGTTGCAATCTTTGGATGAACAAACAAATCAAACAAACGAAGACAAATCCTTTTCACATATTTGTCAGGAAAGGTGCATGACACATCTATGAAGTCACTGAGACTTGAACTCAATTTGAAAATTACATTTTACTAAAAAATACTTCACCATGCCAATTAAAATAGCAATAACTTACAACAACATATCTTCACCTTAGAGAAATCCAAGGCCTAGCTTTTCCTTTGCCCTAACATATACAGTCTTCCTTTTCTCTGAATCATTCTGCTTTTCCACCAATGATGTTCTTTATATCTATCTGGTTACTTCTCTCTTCTTTCATTTGGATTGATGCCTGCTGTCATAGTCTGTTCTAATTACCTCAACGGGATCTTCTTGATTTTCTATAATTGCTAACCAGCCCAGCCACTTTGAGGTGGTTGGGAACCATAGGTGTTGATGTTCTTAAGTGCCACAAGATGAGATAGGACAATTGGTGAGCTCACTGTATACTACAGTGGTCTTCCACCTGGACTCACACAATCCCCAAACAGCATACTGACTGGGGATAAGGCAATTGTCCAATACATCTCAAGACTGTCATGTTGAAGAATGCCGCCTTCCAAGTTCAATTAGCTTTGACTCTGTTATTCCAATCTGTTCAAACTCATTTTAAGAATATATCTCACATGATTTGGTTTCTCCAGTCTAGAATATATACAATCCTCAGGATACTTTGGACACCTTTCAAATCCACAACCTTTAGAGACTCAGTCAAAATGCCATAAACGTTTCAATAGTGTGATCCTACTCATTCAACTAGATCTCACTTATTTACTTTGTTAATGGGACAAGAGCTGCAATGGATTTACAAATAAAAAGGTGGAAGGTGAATCATTTGTATCCCTGGTGCTTGCCAGCAACACCTGTCACGTTTTATTCACAATAGCAGAAGAAAGGGCAGGGCAAATCAACATTAAACAACTCTGCTGTTTTCTAGAAACAAGGGGAAACTCCTTCTTCCCACTCAAATCCCATACCTTTGACATTTCTTACAATTGTCCAGATAGCAAGTTTCATCATTCTCTGACCGCATTATTGGGATGACAGGAACTGCAGTCTACGTTTGCTCACTGCTGTCCCATTAAAAAATATTTTGAAAGATGAAATCCCACAGTGCAACCTTTTAACAAATTCAAATCTTTTGACCTAGCCTGATGCTCTCAAAAGATCTTAGATTTGCTTCCCCATAGTTAAAACAGAATTTCAGGTGTTAATCTAATGGTTGGAAAGGGGCATTTCAGATTAAGGAAGTTTGATCTAGTCTAGAGGATTGATTGCCAGCCCTTTTAATATAGATAAATGGGGATTCCAGCATTGCCTTTTATTGTAGCAATTGTTTTATTATATAATAAGAGACTATTAAAAGTCAGAGTTTCTCTATCTCATATAATACCAAACAAAATCAATTTTGAATTTCTTTCTCATGCTTTCCCAGTTCTCTACCTTTCCACTACCGGATCCAAACTTGCCAATATGGGTGGTGTTTTTTTAAAAAAATTGCTAAAAATCATTGCTACTCAATGCGGTATCAGCGGGAAGAAAAGAAGAGTACACTCACGTTTATTTTGGTCAGGAACCAATTCTTTCAGTAGTCTTTTTTTGCCAGAAGAAAGTTATGCAAGAAAAGCGAGCAAGGAAGGGATAGTGATACACACACACAACTGCCTATACTAAGTTAATTTAATTAGTCAAGCAGAATTATGTGAATTGACTATACTTGCATGCCTTGTTTACCTTGTTCAGAGTCCAGAATGAAGCCCAAGAGAGGACTGTATATCATGGGACAGAAAGACCTACACAGAGTAAATGTCCTACTTTCAAACGTCAAATTTTTATTCACGCCTTCATATATTTCTATTCTCCAAACTATTGAAGATGAGAAACTTGGGTTTTCTTTTCAAAAATGTATTATTTGGCATTGCCCAAATGGCAATTCCTTGCCAATATAGCAGGTTTTTCTGTCTCACTAGATGCAGAAAATTCTAGTCTAATGTTGGCCATGATGAGATTTGGAAGAAAACATATCCTGTGGGAATCAGGAACTGACATAATCTTATATTAGCTAGTTCTCCTATTAGAAATTAACCCACAATTGTTTTTCTATCATCAATCCCAATTTAACGACTTTGGGTAGGATTAGGATAGATTACAAATTACACAATTCATACTTAGTCTACTATTATTACTAGAATTATGGACCCTGCTGACTTGCTATGACAGGACTATAATCTAATATATCTGAAGGGCATTAGAGTAGAGAAAGGTATCCTCTAATTTTGAATACAAGAATCTCAAAATAAGCCCATGACAAGTATAACCTCCACTTAAGGAAATAGAAGACCTGTGGTCCTCTTGCACATCACATCCTGTTACCTGCCCAGAGTACCTGTGCTTGTTATACAGGAAATTTCAGCTAAGCTCCACGTGGCCAAGAGGTGCAAATCAAGCAACACATTTCAGCTCGGCATTATTTTTTATTCCCTACTCCCCAATATATTCTTAGATTCTTAAGTTGGTTAGCAAATACATGTTTTGGAAACCCCTGGATCTCCTAGAAAGTTGTATATAGCCTCAAATAAGGCCAGTAATAACAAATTGAATGACACATTGCCCACAATTATTGATCATTCCCTGTCATGAACACTGTGCAGTGTCTTAAAGGCCTGGTTGAAGTCCTATCTAAGCTGATGAGATGGGTACTCTAGAACCCTTTCCTAGATCCTCTGTAAATGGGAAGAAAAGAAACAGTGAAATATTCTTGGAAGAAAGCACCTTCAGCGGCATTCATTGTATTCTTCAGAAATGGTTGGCCGCCATAAATTTGAATCATGCTTTAGAAGTGTTACTCTAAAAAGACTTTCTCTGTCGCCGAGTCAAAATTCTACCCACCTATCCTTGAATCAGCACAAAACTACTCTGCAAAATATCTGCTGTTCCTATTGCTGTCTCTTATCCAGCCTCTATGGCTTCTGATCTCACTCACTCGTCCTCAAAGGTAATAGGCAAAACCTAACAAATTCCACCCATCTGCAGGCTGCCATTGAACTGTGCCAAGGATGTCTACCTTAGTACAGCTAAGGCTGACTTAATGCTTGTCCATTCACGGACTGGAAATGAGATGAAAGGCAGTCTCAGCAAAAAAAGAGAGATGTGGTCTGGGCACATTTGTGCTATGATTAGTGGGTAAAGATTAGCAAGTGGGCAAAGGCTCTTAGACAGAAAACACGTGGGAGTTTTTCAGAACAGCTTTATTAGAACAAAGATGATATCAGGCTACCATGTTTTTGATACCTTCTGTTTATGCCACAGTGACCATTTCAGGGAACACAGCATATTCTGTGCAACAGAGATGAGACAAAAAGAGCACTCTTCTTGCTCTAAGAAGTTATAATACTGTATAAATATGGATCTAGGCACACCTTCTAACAATAGGTTAAGCTAAACAGCACGTTCCACTCAAAGTGAATGACTAGAGAAGAGAGTCAACTCCATCAACTACATTAGGGGCAAAAACCCTGTGCCCAACAGGCTTTGGAGGTAGAGGACAATGTTGAAGGAATAAAGCAAAGGAATAAAGCTTTGCAAAATGTGTAACAAATAGAAAAGATAAGCAAAAGGCTAGAGACAACTTTTAAATAAAAACCAAAAACCATACCATTGGAAAAGGTTTTAATATTCATCTTGTCCAACTCTGCGCTCATGCAAGACTCGATAGGATTGTCTCATACATATCTGGGAGCAATTTAAAGCTCAATATTTTTCAATTTCCTGACTATTCTTGAAGGGGAAAATGAAAAGCAAACACAACTGTAACAATTAGCAAAGAAACTTCTAAGAAGCAGCCAGATTAGACATGAGTGCCAGTATTTTATTGTAACTCAAATGGATATCTGGATTTTAAGCCTAAACCACCTTTAGCCATGCTCAGATGATGATTACTGCCCAATCCATACCTTTTAATCTTAGCCTCGTTATTAAGAAGAAAGCACGGCCAGAAGTACATGGTATCCTGAATTAAGTGAGAAAGACACAAAAAGAGCTTGGACAAGATCAAAGCAGAAGGCTTCTCAGTCTGCAAAAGGTTCCGAGATGTGGATAACTCTTTCGGTCTTACTGTGGCCCAACGTTAAAATAGAGTTATTATTGCACCTCCCCACTTGGTTTGCTTGGATACAGATTTTATCCATCATGGCTTTATTTATAAGCCTGCTTTTAATTTTATCCTTTTTAACAGTTTATTTTTGGCCAAATGCTGCTACTAATGAAAAACATAAAAGGAGCATTCCATGGAACCAAAAGTAACAGTAAACAGGACCCCAAAGGATATTCCAGTGTTTTTTTTAAAATGTCTCACTGTTGGTCCTTGTCTGCCATGTGAGAAACAGTCTGAATACGGAGAAAAAGAGGATTCTAGTGGCCCATCCGAAAGCAATTTTATAGGCTGGGCAGAAATACCATGTTCCCCTTTTTCTTTTCCTGCACTAATCAGAGGAGAGCAGAAACAAGTCCTGCTTTGTAATTAAACAGGCAGCAAATGAAGAAGGCAAGAAGAATCCATTTTCACCAACACAAAATGTTCATATGCTACAATTTTCACTCCACCCAATTTGGAAAATCTGTGCATCCATTTATTTCATTACTGTTCTAACTAATAAGTCAAATGACCTCTCTATATCTCGGCCTCATATCCCTTATAGGTACAACAGGATCAGTCACTCCGTACAGGAGAACTGTAGATTCTGAGATACATAACAAAGGCGACAGAAAGAGGATTGATAATATACCGGTAATTGAACTTGGGGAGCAATCTTCAAATTTTCCTTTAGGGGGTGCTCACTTAAAAGATCCAGACTATACCATCCAGTCTGGTTCCATTTTCCAACCAAAACCTTAACATTAATATGTTAATATATACAAAACAGTCCAACAGAGACATAATGGAGACTTTTTAGATCTGCATTTAATTGGCTCCTAGCGCAGACATATTGGCCTCATTATTTTTGGAATTCTATACACCATCATATCTTTTATTGAGGTCCAGACATCTGGGTCTGAAAATTGGTTCTGTTGCTAGGCAGGCATCTACAGAAGATTGCTAAGGAAACAGATTTGTTGCCCACTCAACAGAACAAATCCAAGCATGCAGGCTGCTAACCACCACAAGCATCAAGCAAGCCTATCGTGCAGTCAATAGTCTACACAAAAGTGATACTTATATAAGCAACAAGGAGATGCTGCATGCAGAAGAGGAAACATTAGAGAGGAGCAAGGATGAATGGATGAGTTAATTATGTATGCAAGACCTTCTCTTACATGAAGATAATATGCAGCAATACTGGCTTGATAGCAAGTCAAAAGTAAGAGGGTGGCTGAAAAAGGTCTGTGCGAGGATGGAACTACAGGAAAGTTTACTTTCTTCTTAGAAACAATCCAATCCAATGAAACCACAACAATCTGTGCTATTTTAGCAATGTATGTCAAGATGGGGCCCTTATTTAATTGACCCATTCAAGGATTTGGATAGCTTTTGATGGAAAGAAAAGTTATTCATAGTATCTAAAGGTTTCAGAAGAGAGAGAGAGAGAGAGAGAGAGAGACTAGCACCATGTCTATATAATGGTCCAGGCATCTGGAGCACAGACTCAAAGCTGCCCCACCTAATCCACAGCCACCCACCACTACAACACTTTTTCCGGCCGAAGCCGAGCGCTTTCCCACAAAAACTGTACAGATGCTGGGCACTCTTTTCTTAGAGACAGTATGGGCTGCCACACCCCTTCTCCTTCCGCAAACATTCACAAAGTAATCCCTTGCCTCCTGCTCCCTCAACTTTGAAAAAAACTTTGTTCAGGTATTCAAGAGGGAAAAGAAATGATCCTAGGGGGGCTAAGTGGGGGAAGGAGAGAGAGAGAGAGAGAGACATGCTTCCTTCTGCAATCACAAATTACCTGTCTAACTTCCCACCCCGCACTTCTGAATACTCTCAGTGAAAGATGTGCCCATGACTGAAAGCAGCCAAGGTTTCAACACCGTTCCAGCCTCGGTGCAAATCTGTATATTCAGGGGATACATTACTTCACACACTGAATGGGAAGGCAATTTGAAAGGGGGGAGGGGAGGAAGACAACAGGGTTGTCCAAGCTTATCAAACTGGGGTTCACTCACATGAGGGGTCCTGTGTCCAAACAAACCCCCCACCCACCCACCCACCACCCGCACGTATCTACATGTAATTATCCTTACCCCAACTTTGTCATTCTCACACTTTCTCAGAGCCAGGATTCCTGCCATTCATAAGGAGTCGCGGACAAATCCATCATAGGGCAGTGCTGACACAGTCTCTGCCGTGTGTGTGTGTGTGTGTGTGTGTGTGTGTGTGTGTGTGTGTGTGTGTGTGTGTGTTTAGATCCACCTCAGATATACAAAGTCTCTCTCCCTCCCTCCCTCTCCCCACCCTCTCTTTCATTCAAGAACACCTTCCCCCTTCCACAGGATCACCCAGTGTGCCGCGCTCGAATAAAACTCCGAAGATCCCCTTGGAAAACTCAAAAAGAAAGCAGACCAGCTCAGAAACCCAAGTGCCAAATCAGGGGATCTGACCTCCCACCTCAGCTCAAGGCCCAGCCAACTGCCCACTCACCTGTTTGCCCGGGCAGGCTACATACGGGGTGAGGTAAAGTGGGGGGTGGGGACCCCGAGAGACACCTGGAGCTCCGGGAACTTTCCACGTCCCGTCTCTCCGCGCTGCCCCTGAGCGAGTAGGAGCCTCCCCCTCGCGTTGAGAATCTCTCTCCTCTCTCTTTCTCTCTCTCTCTCTTTTTTAACGTTCACTAAGAAATCATTATACTCGGCTATTCATAACCCCAGCAGATCATGTGACACAGCCCTGAAAATATACAGCACATTTTTTTCAAAAACCACAGAATGACTTCAGGCGAAGACACGGAAAATATTTTCTCTCTGCTCCTCCTCTCACCGCCGCTGCCGCTCCCCCTGCGCCCAGGCGTCTGTCAGATTGTCAGAAAGGGCTGCTCCCATGTCCCGCAGCCCAGCGGCTTCCTCCACCAAGCCAGGATGCGACCGGAGCCCGCCCGTCACCCACAGAGACCCCAAAGAAGGGCAGACGTTGTGTAAGCAGTACTCGGGGTTTTGTCTAAAGAAGCCCAAGCCATTTATATCAGCCCTCCAGTTAACCCTCTGCCTATATCACTCTCTGAAGGCGAACCCTTTCACTCCACACAATACTTGGTGGATGCATTTTGGGGGGTCACCATTTGGTCAAGCAGTTTTGCCATGTCGGGGAAGTTGAGCCAACTAATCTCCCTCTGGTTTTTTGACAGGGTGCCAAGTGGGTCCTGTTCCAAAAAGTAGCCAGTGGGTCCACAGGAAAAAAAACACCTATATATTATTACTCTTAAATACACAAGAGTTAAATACAATTGCTTCCGTTCAGTAAATTCTCCCTTCTGTCATATTAGAAATTAACCTGTGGTACCAACTTTTGGAGGTCTTCGGGATGAGGGCACATCACAGCTTTCAGGCTGAATCCTGGAGATCTCAGGTGATATGTCTTTGCTCTAAGTAAAGACCAGTAAGAGCAGAGAAATCTTCCTGGTAAGTTGGCTTACCACCTGCTCTTAATCTCTTCCTCCTCTACCCCCACTTTTGCTCAGCCTTATGTAATTGTTAAAGTGCCAAGGAAGTTTTTACAAGGCACTATCAATCCACGTGGCTTTAGAAGAAGCAATGACCTCAGATAATAAGATTCACCCTGCCCAGTATACGGTCTTCAACCTCCAGACACTGGCATGGAATTTTGGTCACTGTAGGATCCTAAAAAGTCTCTTTTGGGTGATTTATCCTGAGCGTTGACAAATAAGTCAATGCAGGCAGTCCTCAACTTACAACCACAATTGAGCCCAAACTTTCTGTTGCTAAGTGAGACCTTTGCTAAGTGATTTTACAACCTTTCTTGCCACATTTGTTACGTAAATCGCTGCAGTTATTAAGTTAGTAGTGAAACTTGTTAAATGAAACTTGGCTTCTCCATGGACTTTACTTGTCAGGAGATCGCAAAAGGGGATCACATGATCCCGGAACACTGCAAACGTCATACATACGAGTCAATTGCCAAGGGTTTGAATTTTGATCACGTAACCGTGGGGTTGCTGCAACGTGAAAAAAGGCCCTTAAGTCACTTTTTGTCAGTGCCATCGTAACTTTGAACGGTCCCTAAATGAACTGTTATAAGTCAAAGACTGTCTGCATGCAAATACTTGACAACCACCTCATACTGGCTCAGATCCCCATAGCTCACTACTGTCTACATCACAGGTGTGAAACTCGCGGTAATACGTCGCGAGTTACGTTTCGTGATGTTTTCCCCAGTGGTGGGATTCAAAATTTATTACTATTGGTTCTGTGGGTATGGCTTTGTGGGCACGGCAGGGGAAGGATATTGTAAAATCCCCATTCCCTCCCCACTCCACTAACCTGCTTTCCTGCTCCGTTCTCCTGTGCAGGGCAATAAAAGAAAATCCAGCCATTCAGCTGGGACTTGGGAGACAGAGAATAGATGAGGGCGGGGCCAGTCAGAGGTGGTATTTGCCGGTTCTCCAAACTACTCAAAATTTCCTGCTACTGGTTCTCTGGTCAGAACTTGCTGAATATCACCTCTGGTTTTCCCCCTTTGCGTAACTGGGGTGGGCGTGGCCTGTACATGATGCATCTGGCCTGCGGGCCTCCAATTTGATACCCCTGGTCTATATAAATTGGCAGTCGACTCTCCGGATTTAAGACCAATTTTTTTCTAATCCTACCTGGAAATGCCAGGAGCTAAGCCCCTTCCACTGATTCCATAAGAGTTTTCCAGACTGCTATTTTTAAAGAATGCCACACGTTGTCTCTTGAGATGGTGACTATATCCTCCACCTTGGACATCATAAGTATTTACACCACCTGCTGGCAGTCACTAGTGCCACTAAATCCTCATTTTTAGAGCATTTGAGCCTAATGCCACGCTCATACCAACTACTGGCCCTAGGAAAGCATGGCCTGTGTAAATTGGCCACTTTGCACAGGCTTTGAACAGCTGAAGGACAAAAAAACCACCTCATTATGAAAACTACCAGGGGAGGGGATGCAAACGGTTCTTCTTTCCTTGAATTCCAAATCTTGAGGTCTCAATGAGGCAGACTGAAGGAGAATATGTTTAGAAAGAGGTGCCTCTCATACCTACCCCCATCGCGAACTCACGTTGACCAGAAAGTAACGAATGTGCCTAAGCAGCAAGACAAGGGTATTGCTCTTTTAACAATTTGCATCTCCTCAGTTGCATGGAGAGGGATGAAGGGATTCAGGCCTCCAAACCCCTGAGCTGCTGAAGCAGAGTACTTGGCCCCGATAGTCTGGGTTGGGGGACCTGTGAAGTAGAGAGCCCAGCCCCTCTTTCTGCCGAGCTGCAGGGTGGAACAGGGAGGCATTCCGCCTCTAACCCAGTTCGATGGAGAGGCTTGAGAGCAATCCTGTCTGGACTGGTTGCCCCCCACCTCCAATAAGTGCTGCAGGCTTATCAGGCAAGACAGCCTGTTCCAACAAGAGCAGATCTCCTGTCCTGTTCTCCTCACGCCCCCCTACACACACACACACACACACACACACACCACTTGTCTGTTCTTTGCATTGCTGCTCACCTTCTGGGAGTCTCTTCCCTCTTTTGTTCCTCTTCCCTAACGGATGGATCGTGATCTAGCCCTTGCATATAGGCAGTCCTCGACACACGACACCTCCCCGCCCCACCAATGGAGCCCAAGATTTCTGCTGTTGTGTGGGGCGTTTGTTAAGTGAGCTTTGCCTCATTTTAGGACCTTTCGTGCCTCAGTGGTTTCAGTGAATCGCTGCTGTTGATAAGTTAGTAACCTGGTTGTGCAGTGAATCTGGCTTCCCTTGTTGACTTTGCTCACATGACCTTGGGGCCCAGCAAGGGTCATAAATATGAACCGGTTACCAAACATCTGAATTTTGATCACACAACCAAGGGGATCCTACAAAGGTCTGTGAAACATTTTTCAGCGCTGTCATAACTTTGAGTGGTCACTAAATGAACTGTTGTAAGTCGAGGAGTACCTGTAGAAGCTTGGCTATTGATGGATCCTTTCTCTGAGAGCTCCAATGGGATGGGGGGCGGTGGGAGCTGAACTGGGACAATCTATAATCCTCTGCTCTTTTTCCCTATAGTGCCTCCTTTGACGTGGGATCCCAGACAGCCAAAATCGTAACATTCCTCTCTTCCCATGCATGGGCCCTGTACAATCACCAGTTATACTTGCAGTTTATTTTTAAGGGGCCACTTGTGCCCATTAGTATTGGTGCCTTTTCTAGTTTGGCCCTCATAGAAAAGGACAAAGATACACATGAATGAAAGGGAAAAAGAAACACCTAAGAATTGTTCAATCCTAAAAAGATTTATTCATGCTAGGTGAACAATCAAAACTGCATTCGTACTTTATACCAAGCCATGATTTATTTACACATCATGTGGAAAATAAGTCAAGATTGCAAGTAAAGAGATCATAATGTAATTAATCCCTGCTCTGTTTTCCTTCCTTTTTCACAGTTCTTATCTTGTGCTTTTGTGGCTAGATTCCAGACTCACTTATGCTTTAATTGAAAAAAACAACCAACAAACCAGGAATAAGCCAGAGATTGCAAATGAACACATCTCTATCCGCAAATAATGCTAAATGGAAATGGTCATTAGTAACCCAATAGAAACTAAGATTTTTAGATTGTGATGTACCACCCATTCAAACTATAATTTATTTCCTGGTTCCATCCTTTCATCTACACGTCACACTAACAGCCAAAACCAACAGCCACAATTTGACTGAATGTAATATGTGAAGCCCAAAGTAACTATCCTACCCAACTTCATAATTACAGTTCTCAAGAGTTCTCAATCTTTCATAGTCTAGTTATTGGGGAATAATACTGCTGACAGGGACAAAATTCGTAAGGCCACTAAGGATACCACTATATCCAGTTTGTCATGCGTTGGCAGATGCCAACATTTAAAAATAACATCTGCCTGCCTTTCTAAACAAATATGTCACACCTGGGGATATCTAATGCCATTATTAATACCATATCACTACATGTACAGTCAAAACCACGCTTCCTACAAACTACGTCACACCAATCTCAGCGGTGGTTTAGAGTTAGAGCAACAAAGTTTAGAGCAACAAAGATGATCAGGGGATTGGAGGCTAAAGCAAGAAGGGTTGCTGGAATTGGGTATGTTTTGTTTCATGAAAAGAAGGACTAGGGGTGACATGATAGCAGTGTTCTGATATCTCAGTGGTTGCCATGAAGAAGAAGAGGTCAACCTATTCTCCAGAGCAGCGGTCTCCAACCTTGGCAACTTTAAGCCTGGAGGACTTCAACTCCTAGAATTCCCCAGCCGGCTGGGGAATTCTAGGAGTTGAAGTTCTCCAGGCTTAAAGTTGCCAAGGTTGGAGACCCCTGCTCCAAAGCACCTGAAGGCAGGACAAGAAGCAATGGATGGAAACTAATTTCCAAGGTGTTCCACTGATTAATTATTCTAACCTAGAACTAAGGACAAATTTCTGGCAACTTGCACCCAGAGGTACGCCACTAATTTGCAACCAGGGGTATGCCACTTGAGGTATTGTAACTTACCCATCAGCTTGAGTTGAATTTTGAACAATTTCAACCACCAAAACACACACACCCAGCAAGATTCTAGACCTGTGAATTCACCCTGAAAAGGTGCCAGCAGCTTAACAAACAACTTTTTAATATCATACCCTTTTGATAAGAAGCACAGATCAGCATCCAAATTTTATCTCAGTCCGCATCTCTGACTCAAGAAAAGCTGAATACTAAAAAAAAAAAAGCCATTTAAAATATCTCGCAGCTAAGCAGAAATATTCATCTGGTATCTTACATTTACACTTTACACTGCAGCACGTAGCCTTCAGAAGGGTGGATGAAAATATTTGTATATGTAGAAAATAGGCAGGATGCTTTAAAGCACCTAGAAATGGTATTTCAATACATGCTTGTCTAATTGCAGGCTGGTATTGTACCTATAGAAAACAGCCTCTCTGGTGGTCCATTTAAGGATTAATTCTAAGCCTGGAATTTTATGTAGAATCCATCTCCTTGTCACATGTTAAGTACTTTCAAGTAGAGACTTTAGATGCTCTGTGTATTAAAGCACTTTCTTCTGCAAAATAAAGAGGAGGAGGAGGAAGAGAATATATGGAGTATCTTCTCACCAAGGGGAGGGGGAGGCGGAGTTAACCTATATTTCATGGGATCATAAGGGGAGCCAACATTCAGAAAGAGAACAAATGTAATCAGAAGTGGGATGGGCAACATTTTCAGCCTTGAGGGCACATTGTCTTTCCAGGGACATATGCTGGGGACCACACACATGGGGGGTGGAGGGGGGAGACAGAGATCATGCACACGTATATATACACACACGGACACACCTCTTTTTGTATAGCCACACATGTGGGAAAGATTATCTACATGGCAGCCACCCACGGGATTAGACAATCCAAATCAAAGTAGTGTGCCAAAGGCAAAAGGCAGGAGCAAACAAGGTATTGTACCTCTGCCAAGTACATCGAACCTTTAAAAATTGCTGCTGACTCCTGAAGAAAAGTGGGTCAGATGGATATTCCTCTGGATCTTCTCTGCCTCTAAGTAAGTGCCAGGGTGAGGCTTCTTCCTGGCCTCCTCCTAATCCTGCGGTCTTCATTTCAATAGGGCACGAGCAATGAGGCCCAAGTGAATTGCAATTAATTCACATATATATTGATTCACACTTGTGATTATTTTAAGAGACATGATTGGTCTGTACTCAGTGTTCCTCCTTTCCACTCCAGTTCGCTTGGCTGGTTGTAATTAGATATGCAAAAACAATAGCACAACTGATGCAATGCCACCATCATGCTTTTCAGCCCAGTTTTATCTTGACAGTAACATGTACGCTGGGTGCAGATGTTGCCACACTGCAACTCACACAGAATGTGCATACAGGTAGTCTTCAACTTATGACAATTGGGACATGAACCTGCGTGCTAAACAAGGTGATTGTTATACTCAATTATAGCTCTTCGTTGCTTGGGTCATTAAGTAATTCACTTGGCTGTTAAGTGAAGCTGGCTTCCCCCATTGACTTTGCTTGTCAGAAGCCAGCTGGGAAAGTTGGTAACCATGTTGTTCCATACTAAGCAGGCTTGTAGACCTGCAAATCCGATTGGTTCGGGAAACCCGGGCCGTGATTGGACGATATGAACATCTCTGATTGGTTTGTACAGGGCTTGCCGCGATTGGGTGAAACCAAGCGCGGCAAGCTTGAAAGACTGTCATAGGCTGCCTAGCCGCAGCCGGCTCTATATAAAGGGCTGCCGCGGCTGGGATTGCGGTCTCAGAATCTGCCTCCTTAATAAAGAGCTGTTGTTCACTACTCGAGCCTCGTGTCTTAATGGGACCCACCGACCATACTTAACACATGTCATCCCAGGACAGTGTAACCGACATAAATACAAGCCAGTTACTGAGACTTCAGCACATTTCCACTAGTCATCAACACTCAGATCAGCATAGTTTAACTCCAAGGTCAACTTCAGACCAATGATCAAGTAAGCAATACCCCAATCAAGAAACTGCCAAAGAGCCATCGGTAAAGAACCCAATTAAAGAATCTCTAACACTGCCTCCACCCATACTGACAGACAAGACATCAGAATAAAAACTGACAGCAAGCAGCACTCCTTACTAGCACTGATGATGTTACCTACTCAAGGTAATGAAACGTCCGCAAGAAAACAAGCAAGCTCAGAAAGCACCAAGGAAGCCCCAGTTGCTGGGTGCCCAAATTTTGACTATGGAGGCTGTGAGGATCCCAAGACCATTGTAAATGTGGAGGATTGGTTGCAACTTGTTTTTTTCAGCACTGTTGCAACTTCGTCAGTAAGCGAATGGTCAAGGATTACCCTGTATTCTTATCCAATCTGCTTCCATTTATCCCCTTCCTGGATGAAGGGATATTTGCATGACTTCAGGCCAGAAAAAAGGGTAAAACAAAAGACTCAAGGGGAGGAATAGATGATAAAAGCTGCGTCTGGTTCTCTTGCCTTCCTACTTGATTGATACATAAATGCTTTCTTATGTTGCAACCTGGCATTCTTAGAGATATGAGCGAGCTGCATTTCTTCCAATCCGTTCCCTCTTAACACTCATTTTCTTGTCATTTCTTCTCCTGCTATCAACATTTTGACATGCCGTTTCGCAAAGTATTTTCCTTGCATTGCCCAACAATTCTATCCTACAGGCATGTGTCTAGAAACAAGGAGAGAGGAAAAGAAATCCTGGTTTTCCCCCCACCCACCGCCCCCCTCGCATGAAAAAAGGAGTGTTATAAAGAGTCTCGTATTCCAGTTGCAGTTATGAACTTTAGTGGAAGAAGCAAAGTTGATTGGTCTTTCCGTTTATTATTGTTAAGTACCAGTGAGTAACACAAATCTTTCAGTGATTAACACAGCATCTCATTTGACTTTACTTGCTCCAGACTAGGATCAGCTTTCAGGTCCTCTGGCACCGAGCAGCTAGCCCAGCTCAGATTTACAGGCAGTGGCTGATAAGTAGACTTTTTCCAATCAGGCACATTTCCAGATATTTTGTATTACAACTTCCATCACCCG